>NC_041392.1:367886366-368067901 GCF_002162155.2 Triticum dicoccoides
GCCTCGCGCCGCCGCCGCCACCTCGCCCGGCCGCCGCCTCCGGTCGCCACCGCCGGCCCCGGCCCGGCCTCTCCTCTCCACTCCGGCGACGTCGGCGACGAACTCCGGCGTGAACAGTGCACGCCGGCCCCGCCTCGGATTCCGCGCCGGTCAAACCCTAGATCTGGGGTTGTTTTTTTTACTAAGTCCCTGATATTCTCAGTCCATATGCACATGTTCGTAGCCCCGTAACTTTGCATCCGTAGCTCCGATTCATGCATATAGCATATCAAAATGTTCATCTCAGAGAGTACATCATTTCATTCCACTGCATAATTTTCATTTGAGCTCATCTTGATGCCCGAAATGCTGTTAGAAGAGGGCTACTTGAGTTAATTGTCAGATCTGCTACTCCGTTTAGCACTTTTGTCATTTTTGCCATGATTAATGTGTGCATGCTATGCCCATGAGTTCTACATATGTTTTGTTAAGGGTTTTGCCATCTTTCCAGAGGTGCAACCCATATATTTTTGTGATGTGTGTAGTGACTTGTGCAAGCTTGCAAAGTGGTGCACTTGATAATTCTGTTTTCAGGGACTTAGTGATTTCAGTAAGTCCTGGAGCTGTTTATCTCATGATGCCATATGTTCTTATTATTTCCTAGTGATCCGTGCCTCTTTTTATGATGATCAGTAAGGATGTTTTGTTAATATTGCAGTTCTCTATTCATCCATGTCTTTGTTTGCATTTATGGAGCACCCTAGCTTGAGTCAATCAAGCTCTACTTTTGCTACTTCGTGAATCTGGGCAGATTGTCAACTTGTTTGCAATTTTGCCGATGTTGTTGTAGTTGATCCGTGCTTGCTATGCCATTGTTCTTGCCATGTCTAGCTTGCATTTTGTGCCTTTTTTGATGGGTGTATGCTTGTCTTGCCATGACTTGCACTGTAGTGAGTGCATCGAGCTCATAAACATGCGTACTTGGGTTATATTTCAGCATGTGCCAGTTTTCAATAAGTCTGAAAACTGATTATGTTTTTGCTATGTTCACATGCTTGCAATTGTATTTTCTGATCCCTTTTGGCTCAAGGTCACTAAGGGACTTTTATTAAGCTCTTTGAGTGGCTCCATGCCATGCTTTACTTTGCCATGTTCAGGTCCTGTAGCATGTAGTTTTCATGCTCCAAAGAGGGCTACCTGATCTGAAATTCCAGACAAGTGTTAATTTCACTAAGTCTGAGATCTGTTTGTCATATGCATTTTTGCCATGCTTGTTTGAATCTGTTAATTGATGAATTGGCCGTAGCTCAGTGCCAGACTTTTGTTAAGCATCTTGTGTGCATCCCTGCCATGTATTTTGTTGTCATGTTTGGGTGCTGTAGCATGTTCATCTCATTGCATTTAGATGCCTACTTGCTGTAAATCGCAGACCGGTGTCATTTTTGAATCGCTTGCCATTTCCAAACCGTAACTCCGATTCCGGCGTTCTTTATATCGTTTTCAAGCGATTTCATCCCATCTTTCCAGTGGCACACTTGGTTTTCCAAGTTGAGTCCAGGTTCATGCATTTCCTGTCATATCTTTCATTTTGCATCCCACATTGCATTCCGCATAGCATACAATCTTTGCATTGCGTTGTTTGAGTTTGCATGTGGTTGATTGTATCCTTGTTGCTTGTTTGTCTTGTTTGAGTAGGGCCCAGAGACGAGTTCGCTAACAAGGAGCCCGTTGAGTTTGCTTTTGAGGATCCAGTCAGCTCTGACAACTGTGCAGGCAAGATGATCATACTATCGAAATCACTACTATCTTTGCTATGCTAGTTTGCTCGCTCTTTTGCTATGCCAATGCTACGATGCCTACCACTTGCTTGCAAGCCTCCCTTTTTGCCGTGTCAAACCTCTAACCCACCTTGTCCTAGCAAACCATTGATTGGCTATGTTACCGCTTTGCTTAGCCCCTCTTATAGCGTTGCTAGTTGCAGGTGAAGATTGTAGGCCGTTCCTTGTGGGAACATCTTTTATTTACTTGTTGGGATATCATTATATTGATATGTTATCCTAATGCATCTATATACTTGGTTAAGGGTGGAAGGCTCGGCCTCTCGCCTAGTGTTTTGTTCGACTCTTGCCGCCCTAGTTTTCCGTCATATCGGTGTTATGTTCTTGGATTTTTGCGTTCCTTACGCGGTTGGGTTATAATGGGAACCCCTTGATAGTTCGCCTTGATTAAAGCTTTTCCAGCAATGCCCAGCCTTGGTTTTACCATTTGCCACCTAGCCTTTTCTTTCCCTTGGGTTCTGTAGACTCAAGGGTCATCATTATTTTAACCCCCCCGGGCCAGTGCTCCTCCGAGTGTTGGTCCACCTGTCAGCTACCGGTGGCCACCAGGGGAAACTCTGGGCTGGCCTACACGTACCTAGGACAATCTGAGTGTGCCCTGAGAAAGAGATATGTGCAGCTCCTATCGAGATTTGTCGGCACATTCGGGCGGTGTTGCTGGTCTTGTTTTAACCTGTCGAAGTGTCTTGAATTACCGAGATACCCAGTCTGATCGGAACATCTTGGAAGGAGGTCTATTCCTTCGTTGACCGTGAGAGCTTGTCATGGGCTAAGTTGGGACTCCCCTGCAGGGATTTGAACTTTCAAAAGCCGTGCCCGCGGTTATGGGCACATGGGAATTTGTTAATGTCCGGTTGTAGATAACTTGAACCTTAACTTAATTAAAATGAATCAACTGAGTGTGTTACCGTGATGGCCTCTTCTCGGCGGAGTCCAGGAAGTGGACACGGTGTTGGAGTAATGTTTGCGCAGGTTGTTCTCTAGTTTCTCGCTCGCGCTTTGCCTCCTCTTCTCGCTCTCTTTTGCGAATAAGTTAGCCACCATATATGCTAGTCACTTGCTGCAGCTCCACCTATATTTACCTTGCCTTACCTATAAGCTTAAATAGTCTTGATCGCGAGGGTGCGAGATTGCTGAGTCCCTGTGGCTCACAGATTACTATTACACCAGATGCAAGGCCTGATGATTCCGCTCCAAGAGACGCGTACGAGCTCAAGTGGGAGTTCGACGAAGACTCTCAATGTTACTATGTTTCCTTTCCCGATGATCAGTAGTGGTGCCCAGTTGGGGGTGAACGGGACCGCTGTCGCATGTTGGGTTATCTTTTATTTTGGCGTTGTAGTCGGGCCATGAGTGTTTGGATGATGTAATGTTATTTATGTCCTTGATTGACGTGGCGAGTGTAAGCCAACTATGTTATCTCCCCTTTATTATTTATATTACATGGGATGTTGTGAAGATTGCCTAACTTGCGACATATGCCTTCAATGCGATTATGTCTCTAGGTCGTGCCTCGACACGTGGGAGCTATAGTCGCATCGAGGGTGTTACAAGTTGGTAATCAGAGCCTTCCCCGACCTTAGGAGCCCCATTGCTTGATCGTTTTAGCGGCCGAGTTGTGTCTAGAAAAATGCTTTGAGTCTTTAGGAATTATATATCGAAGAGATTAGGAATTCTTTTTACTTCCCAGTCTCCTCATCGCTCCGGTAAGGCATCCTGACGTAGAGTTTTGACTCTTCTCTTCTCAAATTTCACTAAAAAATTTTAGGATCACGCAGGTATCTTGGAATCGTTCCGATGGTTTTATGATGAGAACATTGTCTTGGTGCCTCCTGTCAGGGGTCTTGGTGCCTCCTGTCAGGGGTTTAGTGGAAGTGTCCCGGGGAGTTGAGCTCTGAGGTGTTGTCATCATAATTTTATCGTTGCAGTTCTGGAATACCTGAGTCTAGTACGCCGACATCGAAAATCTCTTTTATGCAGTTCGCTGGTGAGATAACCTCGACGCCACCCAGTACTAGGGCGGGAGTTCGGGAGTATCGCCATAACTTGTATAACGGATGCTTTTCGAAGGTTGAGGTAGATGGTTTCCGAAGGTTTCTGGGCTATGTGTTGAAGGATGGATACAGCTGGATGTAGGAATTGCTAGATTTGGGTGAGATATTATGCTTCCCCTGTATCCCCAACACCCGATTGCATAATTGGAAAGGTTCGGGAGTTTCATAGGTGGGAATTCTAGTAGCTCTAGTCCTTCTTCCACGGATATTGGTTTGAGATTGGGATTTCTTACCGATTATTCGTTCTTGATCCGTACCTTGTTGATTTATTTCTCTACCTTAATTCTACGTGGCTTCTCAATTTATGGATATGTGACCATTTCAAGAGGAATGCATTCGTTCATTTTGTTCGGATGTGAAGACTATATGTTGCAATTTTCACTCCGTTGGATTCAGCTTCATTATTTGTCTGTCAATGTGCTAATGGTGGTCAACCTCTTCAGGATGGCTCCTCCAACGCGCACGACTCTGAATCCTGATCCGCCACCACCTCCACCTCCTCCAGAGGCATGGCAAGCTGTGATGGATGCAACCAATGCAAACACACAGTTGATCATGCAAATTCTTCAAGAGCGCAATCAAGGCAACCAAGGGAATCAAGGCAGCAATCAGAATCACTTTGCTACACTCAACCAGTTCCTTGCTAACGGGCCAAAGACTTTCAGCAATTGTGTTGAGGCAACCGATGCTGACGATTGGCTTGTGGATCTGTGTAAGCATTTCGAGTGCAGTAACGTCAGGCCTGAGGACTTTGTTAAGTTCGCTTCCTTCCAACTCAAAGATCAAGCTGCAGAATGGTTCCAGCAGTACAAGGACTCCAGAGGTGGACGTGTTATCACTTGGGATGATTTCCTTCGAGATTTCCGAGCTCATCATATTCCCCAGAGCGTGGTTGAAAGCAAGCGTGAGGAATTCCGCAATCTGAAGCCAGGCTCTTTACCTGTCTATGACTACAACAAGTTGTTCCAGAAGCTCGCCCGCTTTGCCAAGAAGGACGTCCCTGATGAGAAGAGCATGATATATCAGTTCATGGGTGGTCTCAGAGAAGAAATTCAGCTCGCTCTTGTCCTCTTTGAACCCTTGAGATACGATGAGTTCTACAACATGGCACTGAAGCAAGAGGCTGCTCAGTTGAGGTGCGACGCTTCCAAGAAGCGAGTCAGAGATGTTACTCCTTCTTCCTCTACTCAAGTGGCCAAGCAACAGAAGTATTGGCTTCCTCCTCCTCCGTTCCGTCAGCCGTATCAGCAGAAGAGCAAAGGTGGCAGTGGTTCTTCCCACCCACCCAACCCTGGCTTTCAGAACAAGACTTCGTCTCAACCTCCAAGATCGAGTGCTCCGTATCACCGTCCGCTTTCAGAGGTCACGTGCAACAAGTGCCAACAGAAGGGGCACTATGCCAACAAGTGTTTCAAACAGAGGCGTCTTCCTCCTCCTCCTCCTGTCAGATCGGCAAGTACAGCTGTGGTCAAGCATAACCCCAAGCACGCCAAGGTCAACTTGATGAATGCAGCTTAGGCAAAGGACTCGTCAGATGTGATCATGGGTAACCTTCCTGTTAATGATATACCTGCAAAAGTTCTTTTTGACACTGGTGCATCGCATTGCTTCATCTCGAGACCGTTTACAAATAGGCATGAATTGGTTTCGCAAGTTTTGCCTAGTCCTTTAGCAGTTGTCTCTCCCGGTAAGCGCATGCATGCTAACTCCATCGTTCCGGATGTTACTATCACTTTGGGTGACTACAAGTTCTTGGCTTCCCCAACGGTTCTCGGTGACTCGGATATTGATCTTATTCTCGGGATGGATTGGCTTTCTAAGCACAAGGCACATCTTAATTGTGCTGCCAGGCAGATTCAATTGACTCATTCGTCTGAGGATGTAATTGTCTTTGCCGCTCGGGATAATACCATCCGTCTGTTTTCTCTCAATGAGAAGGGTGAATTGGACGCTATCTCTCAAATTCTAGTCGTTTGCGAATATCAAGACGTTTTTCCAGAAGAGCTTCCAGGAATGCCTCCGCACCGGCCTGTTGAATTCGTTATTGATCTTGAGCCTGGCATGGAACCTGTGTGCAAACGTCCTTACAAGCTCGGACCAGAAGAGTTGAAGGAGCTGAAGAAGCAACTCGATATTCAAGAGAAAATGGGTCTCATCCGGCCTAGTTCTTCTCCGTGGGGTTGTGGTGTTCTTTTTGTGAAGAAGAAGGATGGAACGGACCGACTTTGTGTTGATTACCGTCCAGTGAACAAGAAGACTATCAAGAACAAATATCCACTTCCCAACATCAATGAGCTGTTCGAACAACTCAAAGGTGCTCGAGTATTCTCCAAGCTTGATCTCCATATGGGTTATCATCAGATTCGGATTCGTGAGCAAGATATTCCCAAGACGGCTTTCAGGACAAGCTTTGGTTCATATGAATACACTGTCATGTCTTTTGGCCTCGTCAACGCTCCTCCGACGTTCTCTCGCATGATGAACTTCATCTTCAACGCCTACACCAATGACTTCGTTTTGGTCTACCTCGACGACATTCTGGTTTTCTCGAAGAACAAGGAAGATCATGCCAAGCACTTGCGTTTGGTTCTTGATAAGCTCAGAGAACATCAGTTCTACGCCAAGTTCTCCAAGTGTGAATTTTGGCTCAATGAGGTTCTTTATCTTGGTCATATCATCTCTGCCAAGGGCATTGCCGTGAATCCTGAGAAGGTGTCTGCAATTGTGAATTGGGAACCTCCTCAGAACGTGAAGCAACTCTGTAGTTTCCTTGGTCTCGTAAGCTATTGCCGAAGATTCGTTGAAACCTTTTCTAAGATCGCGAAGCCTCTCTCTAATCTTCTCCAGAAGCACGTCAAGTACGTTTGGTCTCCGGAGTGTGATATTGCTTTCAACACTTTGAAAGAGAAATTGATCACTTCTCCAGTGCTGACTCCGCCTGATGAATCCAAGCCGAATGAGGTCTTTTGTGATGCCTCTCTCCAAGGTCTTGGCGCAGTATTGATGCAAGAGAAGAAAGTTGTTTCTTATACATCTCGCCAGTTGAAGCCTAATGAGAAGAACTACCCCACTCATGATCTCGAGTTGGCGGCAGTTGTGCATGCTCTGTTGACTTGGAGACATCTTCTATTGGGAAGAAAAGTGGACATTTTCACTGATCACAAGAGTCTCAAGTACATCTTCACTCAGCCTAATCTCAACCTCAGGCAAACTCGATGGGTCGAAATGATTCAAGAGTATAATCCGAGTATCGAGTATACTCCAGGCAAGGCTAATGTGATTGCTGACGCATTGAGCAGGAAAGCTTACTGCAACAGTCTGATTCTTAAGCCTTATCAACCCGAGCTTTGTGAAGCTTTCCGCAAACATAATCTGCAAATTGTTCCTCAAGGTTTCCTCGCCAACCTTCAAGTTTGTCCTACCTTGGAAGACCGGATTCGCCAAGCCCAGCTTCTTGATACTATGGTGAAAAAGGTGCAGATTGGGATTGCCAAGAGTCAGTCCAAGTACAAGTGCTACCGCCTTGATGACAAGGACACTCTCTTCTTCGAGGATCGTATTGTTGTACCCAAAGGTGACCTCCGTAAAGTGATCATGAACGAGGCTCACAATTCTCTCCTCTCCATCCACCCTGGGAGCACGAAGATGTATCAGGACCTCAAGCAAGCTTATTGGTGGACTCGAATGAAGCGCGAGATTGCTCAATTCGTGAATGAATGTGATGTCTGCAGAAGAGTGAAGGCAGAACACCAAAGGCCAGCAGGTCTTCTCCAACCTCTTGCCATTCTAGAATGGAAGTTTGACCACATTGAAATGGACTTCGTGACTGGGTTTCCAAAGTCCAAGCGTGGCAATGATGCTATATTCGTTGTCATCGACAAACTCACCAAAGTGGCTCACTTTCTGCCTATCAAAGAGTCGATCACTGCAGCTCAATTGGCAGAACTCTATACCTCTCGAATTGTCTCTCTGCACGGTATTCCACAAGTGATCACTTCAGACTGTGGCAACATCTTTACCTCGAAGTTTTGGGATTCTTTTCAGAAGGCCATGGGCACCAACATCCGCTTCAGCACAACTTTCCATCCTCAAACTAGCGGTCAAGTCGAGCGTGTCAACCAGATTCTTGAAGATATGCTCAGGGCGTGTGTGATCTCCTTCAGCATGAAGTGGGAGGATTGTCTTCCTTATGCTGAATTCTCCTACAACAACAGTTTTCAAGCAAGTTCGGGCAAGGCCCCATTTGAAATTCTGTATGGCAGGAAGTGTCGTACCCCTCTCAACTGGTCTGAAACCGGTGAACGTCAGCTTTTGGGTAATGACTTAATCACAGAGGCAGAAGAAATGTGCAAAGTCATTCGTGATAACCTCAAAGTAGCCCAATCCCGCCAGAAGAGCCACTATGATAGTAAGCACCGTGATTTGGCTTTCGAGATCGGAGATCATGTTTACCTCCGCGTCTCTCCTATTAAAGGTACTCATCGCTTCGGTATCAAAGGGAAGCTTGCTCCTAGATACGTGGGACCTTTCAAGATTGTCAGCAAGAGAGGCGACCTCGCCTATCAACTCGAGCTTCCTTCAAACTTTGCAAATGTTCATGACGTGTTCCATGTCTCTCAGCTTTGAAAGTGCTTCAAGACTCCTGACCGCACTGTCAACTTCGAGGACATTGAGATCCAAGAAGATCTCTCTTATCGTGAGCACCCAGTTGCTATTCTTGAAGAGACTGAACGCAAGACTCGCAACAAGTCAATCAAATTTCTCAAAGTCAAGTGGTCACACCATTCCGACCGTGAAGCTACCTGGGAACGCGAGGATCACCTCCGTTCTGAGTACCTGGCATTCTTTCAGTCCTAGATCTCGGGACGAGATCCTTTCATAGTGGTGGAGTGTTGTAACACCCCGGATATAACTTTCCCTGTTTGTACTCCACCTCTTGCCGTTTCCGGCGTTAAGTTATATTTATTTCCTCGGGTTCGGGTTTTGTCTCCGTGTGTTGTTATCGTTGTCATGCATCTCACATCATGTCATCATGTGCATTGCATTTGCATACGTGCTCGTCTCAGGCATTCGAGCATTTTTCCCGTTGTCCGTTTTGCATTCCGGCGCTTCGTTCTCCTCCGGTGGTCATTTATAGCCTTCTTTCGTGTGTGGGGATTAAACATTTCCGGATTGGACCGAGACTTGCCAAGCGGCCTTGGTTTACTACCGGTAGACCGCCTGTCAAGTTTCGTATCATTTGGACTTCATTTGATACTCCAACGGTTAACCGAGGGACCGAAAAGGCCTCGTGTGTGTTGCAGCCCAACACCCCTCGATTTGGCCCAAAACCCACCTAACTCTGCTTCATCATCTAGATCGTTCGATCACGATCACGTGGCCGAAAACCGCACCTCATTTGGACTCTCCTAGCTCCCTCTATGCCTATATATAGACCCCCTCCTTCAAATTCGCGGTTCCACTCTTCCCCTAACCCTAGATCCAACCACCGCCGCCGCCGGACGTGTCCGGGACAGACTGGACGCGTCCGCTCCGCCGCGCACAGCCTCTCCCGCGCCGCCACGTGGCCACAGCCGCCGTCCCCGCCGCCGCGGCCAGCCAGGCCCAGGGAGGGCCCCCGCGGCCCGAGCCGCCGCGTAGCCACCTCCCGGCCCGCGCGCCGACGCCTCCCGGCCGCCGCCTCGCGCCGCCCCGCGCCGCCGCCGCCGCCGCCTCGCCCGGCCGCCGCCTCCGGCCGCCACCGTCGGCCCCGGCCCGGCCTCTCCTCTCCACTCTGGCGATGTCGGCGACGAACTCCGGCGTGAACAGTGCGCGCCGGCCCCGCCTTGGATTCCGCGCCGGTCAAACCCTAGATCTGGGGTTGTTTTTTTACTAAGTCCCTGATATTGTCAGTCCATATGCACATGTTCGTAGCCCCGTAACTTTGCATCCATAGCTCCGATTCATGCATATAACATATCAAAATGTTCATCTCAGAGAGTACATCATTTCATTCCATTGCATAATTTTCATTTGAGCTCATCTTGATGCCCGAAATGCTGTTAGAAGAGGGCTACTTGAGTTAATTGTCAGATCTGCTACTCCATTTAGCACTTTTGTCATTTTTGCCATGATTAATGTGTGCATGCTATGCCCATGAGTTCTACATATGTTTTGTTAAGGGTTTTGCCATCTTTCCAGAGGTGCAACCCATGTATTTTTGGGATGTGTGTAGTGACTTGTGCAAGCTTGCAAAGTGGTGCACTTGATAATTCTGTTTTCAGGGACTTAGTGATTTCACTAAGTCCTGGAGCTGTTTATCTCATGATGCCATATGTTCTTCTTGTTTCCTAGTGATCCGTGCCTCTTTTGAGGATGATCAGTAAGGATGTTTTGTTAATATTGTAGTGCTTTATTCACCCATGTCTTTGTTTGCATTTATGTAGCACCCTAGCTTGAGTCAATTGAGCTCTACTTTTGCTACTTCGTGAATCTGGGCAGATTGTCAACTTGTTTGCAATTTTTCCGATGTTGTTGTAGTTGATCCGTGCTTGCTATGCCATTGTTTTTGCCATGTCTAGCTTGCATTTTGTGCCTTATTGATGGGTGTATGCTTGGATTTGCATGACTTGCATTGTAGTGAGTGCATCGAGCTCATAAACATGCCTATTTGGGTTATATTTCAGCATGTGCCAGTTTTCAATAAGTCTGAAAACTGATTATGTTTTTGCTATGTTCACATGCTTGCAATTGTATTTTCTGATCCCTTTTGGCTCAAGGTCACTAAGGGACTTTTGTTAAGCTCTTTGAGTGGCTCCATGCCATGCTTTATTTTTCCATGTTCAGGTCCTGTAGCATGTAGTTTTCATGCTCCAAAGAGGGCTACCTGATCTGAAATTCCAGACAAGTGTTAATTTCACTAAGTCTGAGATCTGTTTGTCATATGCATTTTTGCCATGCTTGTTTGAACCTGTTACTGGATGAATTGGCCGTAGCTCAGTGCATGACTTTTGTTAAGCATCTTGTGTGAATCCCTGCCATGTATTTTTTTTGTCATGTTTGGGTGCTGTAGCATGTTCATATCATTGCATTTAGATGCCTACTTGCTGTAAATCGCAGACCGGTGTCATTTTTGAATCGCTTGCCATTTCCAAACCGTAACTCCGATTCCGGCGTTCTTTATATCATTTTCAAGCGATTTCATCTCATCTTTCCAGTGGAACACTTGGTTTTCCAAGTTGAGTCCAGGTTCATGCATTTCCTGTCATATCTTGCATTTTGCATCCCACATCGCATTCCGCATAGCATACCATCTTTGCATTGCGTTGTTTGAGTTTGCACGTGGTTGATTGTATCCTTGTTGCTTGTTTGTCTTGTTTGAGTAGAGCCGGGAGACGAGTTCACTAACGAGGAGCCCGTTGAGTTTGCTTTTGAGGATCCAGTCAACTCTGGCAACTGTGCAGGCAAGATGATCATACCCTCGAAATCACTACTATATTTCCTATGCTAGTTTGCTCGCTCTTTTGCTATGACAATGCTACGATGCCTACCAATTGCTTGCAAGCCTCCCTTTTTGCCATGTCAAACCTCTAACCCACCTTGTCCTAGCAAACCGTTGATTGCCTATGTTACCGCTTTGCTTAGCCCCTCTTATAGCGTTGCTAGTTGCAGGTGAAGATTGGAGGGCGTTCCTTGTGGGAACATCTTTTATTTACTTGTTGGGATATCATTATATTGCTATGTTATCTTAATGCATCTATATACTTGGTAAAGGTTGGAAGGCTCGGCCTCTCGCCTAGTGTTTTGTTCCACTCTTACCGCCCTAGTTTTCCGTCATATCGGTGTTATGTTCCCGGATTTTTGCGTACCTTACGCGGTTGGGTTATAATGGGAACCCCTTGATAGTTCGCCTTGATTAAAGCTTTTCCAGCAATGCCCAACCTTGGTTTTAGCATTTGCCACCTAGCCTTTTCTTTCCCTTGGGTTCTGCAGACTCAAGGGTCATCATTATTTTAACCCCCCCGGGCCAGTGCTCCTCTGAGTGTTGGTCCACCTGTCAGCTACCGGTGGCCACCAGGGGAAACTCTGGGCTGGCCTACCCGTACCTAGGCCAATCTGAGTGTGCCCTAAGAAAGAGATATGTGCAGCTCCTATCGGGATTTGTCGGCACATTCGGGCGGTGTTGCTGGTCTTGTTTTAACCTGTCGAAGTGTCTTGAATTACCGAGACACCGAGTCTGATCGGAACGTCTTGGGAGGAGGTCTATTCCTTCGTTGACCGTGAGAGCTTGTCATGGGCTAAGTTGGGACTCCCCTGCAGGGATTTGAACTTTCGAAAGCCGTGCCCGCGGTTATGGGCACATGGGAATTTGTTAATGTCCGGTTGTAGATAACTTGAACCTTAACTTAATTAAAATGAATCAACTGAGTGTGTTACCGTGATGGCCTCTTCTCGGCGGAGTCCGGGAAGTGGACACGGTGTTGGAGTAATGTTTGCGCAGGTTGTTCTCTAGTTTCTCGCTCGCGCTTTGCCTCCTCTTCTCGCTCTCTTTTGCGAATAAGTTAGCCACCATATATGCTAGTCACTTGCTGCAGCTCCACCTATATTTACCTTGCCTCACCTATAAGCTTAAATAGTCTTGATCGCGAGGGTGCGAGATTGCTGAGTCCCTGTGGCTCACAGATTACTATTACACCAGATGCAGGGCCTGATGATTCCGCTCCAGGAGACGCGTACGAGCTCAAGTGGGAGTTCGACGAAGACTCTCAACGTTACTATGTTTCCTTTCCCGATGATCAGTAGTGGTGCCTAGTTGGGGGTGAACGGGACCGTTGTCGCATGTTGGGTTATCTTTTATTTTGGCGCCGTAGTCGGGCCATGAGTGTTTGGATGATGTAATGTTATTTATGTCCTTGATTGACGTGGCGAGTGTAAGCCAACTATGTTATCTCCCCTTTATTACATATATTACATGGGATGCTGTGAAGATTGCCTAACTTGCGACATATGCCTTCAATGCGATTATGTCTCTAAGTCGTGCCTCGACACGTGGGAGCTATAGTCGCATCGAGGGTGTTACACACCTCCCCTAGAAACAAGTAGACTGCTCATCCACCACTATACCACAGCCCATTCAGTGCCGGCCTTGTCCACGGCGCCGGATCTGCTTCGCCAGTACTCTCGTCAACCGCCGCGCATCTGCAGCGGCTCATTCGTACTCCCCACCGGAGACGCTTCGTCCACACCCCCCGGAGCCGCCCCACCGACGCCCCTATCGACGGCCTCTGATCCTCTTCACTGAAACCTTCCTCAACCCTACTGGAGCCGCTTCGCCGACACCATCGTCAACCCTACCGGAGTAGCTTCGCCTATACCATTCTCAACCCTACCGGGGTGTGACGCCCCGAGACCGTTGCGCCAGGTGTCTTCCAGTTATTCGCCGTCGTTGCCATGTCTTTTGCTTGCATGTTGCATTTCATCATGTCATCATGTGCATTGCATCATCATGTTCTAAAACTTGCATTCGTCTGGGTTCTCCGAGTTCTCTCCGTTGTCCGTTCTGAGCCCAACCACACTTGCACGCGCCCGCGGCATGCCCGAAATAGTATTTTATAAGTGGTCGGAAAATTGTTCTCGGAATGGGATGAAAGTTGGCGTGCGGTGTTGTTTTGTTGTTAGTAGACAGCCTGCCAAGTTTCATCGCGTTCGGAGTCCGTTTGACGCCCCAACGGATAACTATAGCGACATTATAGTCGGTCAAAACGTCGGACGTTTTCGGTCTCCGGAAACAGTCGCCAGGCCTCTCCTCTTCTCTCTTCTCAGCCCTCTGCCTTCTGCACTAACTCTCACCGCTAGGCCCAACCTAACCTCTCTCATCAGCCCACGGCCCTCCCCTCGTGCGCATCCGAAAGTTGTCCTGAACCCGACCCGGACTGTCATCACCGTTGTGTCCGGATCGTCCCCAAACATCTACAAAACGTCTCCTTTTTCTTATTTGGGCTCCCTAGCCTATTTTTCCCGACCGTCCGATTACGATCGGAGGGACGGATTAGCCCCTACCCAAAAATCCAGTGCTATATATATAGACCAATCCTGTAGGCAGCAACCCTAAAATCTAGGTCTTTTGTCCCCCCTCAGCCGCCGCCACACTCCACCGAATCCACATCAGGATCCCCTCCCGATCCAAAATCCTTCCTTGATTTTTCCAATCGGGCCAACCACCCGTCACCCCCAATTCCATCGATCCATCCCCTCCAACCAATGCTCCCCACTGCTCCTCCCCGATTCGCTCTGCTCGATCCACCACCGCAGCAAGCCACCGCTCCAGCAGGACCCCGCGCCCCCGCTCCATCCCTCCTTTCTCCATGTTCATCTCGTTGCTCCCTCCCTTCTCAAATCTCTCTCTTTTCTCTCTTTCTACAGGAACGTGAGGAGGCCATGGAAGCCGTCCTTCCGTACCTCGTCTTCGGCCCCTGCCCGCCAGAGCCGTGCCTCCCTGGAACCGTGGCTGTGGAGTCGGTCAACAATCTCACCGCGCCAGCCTTGCCTCGCTCATCATCGTCGCCGAAAACTCCAAGCCGTCTCCCTATTCGAACCCTTCGTCGTGGATCGGTTCCATGGCGCATGTCGAACGCCGGAGCAGCCCACCCTCAGACCGTCCTTGCTCCTTCCCGTCTCCCCCGCAGATTCCTCTCCCTTCCTTCTCTCTCTCACGATCTCTCTCTCTCTCATGGTGTTCGCAGGTAGCGCCATCTCCTCGCAGCACCAAGCCGCAGCGTCGCCGCCCATGGAGCTCCACCACCCACCAGATCCGGTGCCCCAAGGCCCGATCCGTCTGTTCCAGCCACCGCCGGACCGGCAAGTCCCTGCGCCTCTTCCGCCGGAGCAGCCCGTCCTACAGTCCCCTGCCTCCGTCGTGCCCTGCTTCTGTTCCTCCCGCTCATCTTTGTGCACGAGGAGAGCGAGCGAGGCAACCGCTCGCGTTGACCGCATCTCCCTCTTCGCTAGGCCCAGCGCCAGGCCTCGTCTATTTTTTTTGAACGGGCCGAGGTCAATGGTGAGAGAACCCCCAGCCCCTCCTGTGCACTAATGGGCCAGCCAGTTTTGGCCCAGATCATTTTTTCCTTAGCTGCGATTTTATCAATTTCCAGGGAATTACACTTTTGCAGATCAGCCCCTAAACTTCATGCATTTCATTACTCTCTAACCATGCATCACATGGAAAAACTTTATATATGAAATATTCTTAGAATCTTGTCTAGTTTCGTAATATGCAATTTTCATCCATGTTTAACATGTTTAAAATGCTGTTTGCATATATTTTGCCTATTGCCATGTTAATATGATTTAATTCATAACTAAATAACCGTAGCTCCAAATTTAATAATCTTTATATGTAAATGGGGTGGAAAAATGCATAGTTTAACATGGTGTACTTGTTTTGCATATTTAATAACTCTAAAATATGGTTTAGGGCAGAACAGTACCAAACCGTAAAATATGCACATGAGGTTTTTCCGGAATTGTTGTTTGTTGTTTCCGGCCTCATTTAAACATGACTAGATAGGTAGTTTTCTTTTCTTCACCCTCTTGCCATGTTTAAAAACATTTAATATTGTTGGGTACATAAACGAGATCGAACTAAATAACTTGTCGTGGTGTTTCGTCAATATGCACCTTTGCATATTGAGCTCCACTTAATTTGTAGGATTGCTTGTGCACTTTGCCATGCCATGCTTCATTAAACCGGACATGCATCATACTTGATTGTGCATCATGCCATGTTTATGTGGTGGTTGTTTACTATGTTGTTTGCTCCTTTTCGGTGTTGCTTCTTCGGGTTGGTTCCGATAACGTCGCGTTGGTGAGGTTCCGTTCGACTACGTCCGTTTGTCTTCTTCATGGACTCGTTCTTCTTCCTTGCGGGATTTCAGGCAAGATGACCATACCCTCGAAATCACTTCTATCTTTGCTTGCTAATTGCTCGCTCTTTTGCTATGCCTATGCTGCAATACCTACCACTTGCTTATCATGCCTCCCATATTGTTGAACCAGGCCTCTAACCCACCTTGTCATAGCAAACCGTTGTTTGGCTATGTTACCGCTTTGCTCAGCCCCTCTTATAGCATTGTTAGTTGTAGGTGAAGATTGAAGTTTGTTCCTTGGTGGAACATGGAGATGTTGTTCCTTGTTGGAACATGTTTATTTGTTGGGATATCACAATATCTCTTATTTAATTAATGCATCTATATACTTGGTAAAGGGTGGAAGGCTCGGCCTTATGCCTGGTGTTTTGTTCCACTCTTGCCGCCCTAGTTTCCGTCATATTGGTGTTATGTTCCCATATTTTGCGTTCCTTACGCGGTTGGGCTATAATGGGAACCCCTTGACAGTTCGCCTTGAATAAAACTCCTCCAGCAATGCCCAACATTGGTTTTACCATTTGCCACCTAGCCTTTTCTTTCCCTTGGGTTCTGCAGACTCAAGGGTCATCATTATTTTAACCCCCCCCCCCCGGGCCAGTGCTCCTCTAAGTGTTGGTCCAAACTGTCAGCCGCCGGTGGCCACCAGGGGCAACCCTGGGCTGGCCTACCGGAAGTTTGGACAATCTGAGTGTGCCCTGAGAACGAGATATGTGCAGCTCCTATCAGGATTTGTTGCCACATTCGGGCGGTGTTGCTGGACTTGTTTTACCATTGTCGAAATGTCTTGTAACCGGGATTCCGAGTCTGATCGGGTCTTCCCGCTAGAAGGAATATCCTTCATTGACCGTGAGAGCTTGTCATGGGCTAAGTTGGGACACCCCTGCAGGGATTTGAACTTTCGAAAGCCGTGCCCGCAGTTATGGGCAGATGGGAATTTGTTAACATCCGGTTGTAGAAAACCTAAAGTTGACCTTAATTAAAATACATCAACCACGTGTGTAACCGTGATGGTCTCTTTCCGGCGGAGTCCGGGAAGTGAACACGGTGTTGGAGTTATGCTTGACATAGGTTGCTCTAGGATCACTTCTTGATCATAGTTTCCCGATCGTGCTTTGCCTTCTCTTCTCGCTCTCTTTTGCATATAGGTTAGGCACCAAATATGCTAGTCACTTGCTGCAGCTCCACCTCATTCCTTTACCTTACCCATAAGCTTAAATAGTCTTGATCGCGAGCGTGTGAGATTGCTGAGTCCCCGTGACTCTCATATTCTTCCAAAACCAGCTTGCAGGTGCCGATGAGACCGTGAAGGTGACGCAACCAAGATCAAGGAGGAGCTCGTTTAAGATCTTATTCTTTGTGTTGTTTCGTTCTAGTCGATCAGTAGTGGAGCCTAGTTGGGTCGATCGGGAATCTGTGTATCATTTGGGGTAGTCTTCTTTCATCTTGGTTCCATAGCCGGACCTTGATTGTATTTGAATGTTGTAATGCTGTATTCATGTATTTGTGTGAAGTGGCGATTGTAAGCCAACTATGTATCTTTTCCCTTATTGTATTACATGGGTTGTTTGCGAAGATTACCTCACTTGCGACATTGCTTTCAATGCGTTTATGCCTCTAAGTCATGCTTCGACACATGGGAGATATAGCCGCATCGAGGGCGTTACACGGGGCCTCTTTGCCAACTCACAAGTCCACGGCCTTAGATCCTCTTCCTCGCACCCTCATCCAACCTACTGGAGCAGCTTTTGACGCCCCGTCCACGACCGGAGATCCGCATCGTCGACACCACCCTTAACCCAACCACCGGAGCAGTTTCTGACGCCCCGTCCACGGCCGCAGATCCGCGTCATCGACACCATCCTTTAACCAACCACTGGAGCAGCTTCACCTACGCCCTCGTCCATGGCCACAGATCCGCTTCGCCCACACCGTAGTTCACCCTACCAGAGCCGCTCCACAAACACCCTACTCGACGGTTCTAGATCTCCTTACTGGACCCCGACAGCCAGCGCAGCGTCATCACCCTCGACGTTTCTAACCTGATTCCCACCGTCTGGATAGATGCCAAGCACCCGCCACGGTCTAGGTACTTGTCACCTTTAAACCCGTCCAGCATCACCTGCCCGATGTACTTCAAATATACTAACCGGTTGTTGTTATGCAGCTGGCAAAAACTACAAGGACGATGTTTCTTCTGGATCTAACAGCTTGGCCAACCAAGATCCTGGATTGAGGCATTGCTATGATCTTGTAAGCGCGTCTCTCTCTCTTGTATTGTTCTGTGCCTGCCAGCGTGCTTTGCTAGGATTTTCAACCAGTAATCCCTTTGTGTAGACAACGATTTCTACCACTGGCTGCTAAATTAGATATGTAGATGTCATACATGATACTACCTCGTACCTCCATTCCAAAATATAAGTCTTTCTAGAGATTCCACTATAGGCTACATACAGAGCAAAATGAGTGAATCTACACTCGAAAATGCATCTATATACATCTGTATGTGGTCCATACTAGAATCTCTACAAAGACATATATTTAGGAATAGGGGCAGTACATTACACAAAATCATAGGTGGCATGTAGGAATTCGAGTGCACTACATTAGGCTCCCTTAGAGTGCCTTCTAGTCCAGCATACGGAGTCATGGCTAGTTTATGGTACGCACACAATCGTTAATTGGTGGTTTAAATATGCGCAAGGGATATGCAATGTAGAATCATGTAGAGATGTCTGAAATTAGCCGTGTCAACTTGCAGTTAGGGTTACACAATGAAAAAGTACAAGATGTATGTGGCAATTTCATGGAACATCGCAAAAAAGGAGAGGCAGCGGTGAGCCTATACAGTGTGCTATGGTACGTCACTCCTCCATTGCAATCGTCGTGACATGTTATTTGTATGCCAGTTCTATTAGCCAAGTTTCTTAGGGACAATTATTATGAGTTATCCTAAAAAAATAAGCACATGTGAATATAAGCTACATGTAATAAGCCAACCAATTCTTTTCATTGCGTTTTCAGCTTATCTTTGGTATGATCAGTGGAAAGTCCAGATTGCATTATATTTTTTTCATTTTGCTTCCCATATGGAAATTAATTTGACTTGCAAACATCACAAATTGAACCCAGTGCACTAATTAATATGATAGGAAAATAGACCATCACTATTTACTCAAAATGCTAATACAAAGATACCATCTACTTGGCACAATCTACTTTGGTCAATGTTTTCCATAGAGATCACATTGCCTAATTTAAACGAAGAACGCATGACCCACATTTAAATGAAGAACAATTATTTATTGAAATTCGATGGTCCAAGTGGCTGGTTATTATTGTATAGCAGCAGCACCTAAAAGCATCATATAGCAGCAGCTCATAGCAACTCATCATACAGTAGCAACAGTCTGCAATTCATCATATACCAGCAGCAGCTCATAGCAATTCATCATATAGCAGCAGCAGGAGCAGCTCGTAGCAATTCATCATATATCAGTAGCAGGAGCAGCTTGTAGGAACTCATCATATAGCAGCAGCTGCAGCTCATAGCAATTCATCATATAGCAGCAGCAACAGCTCATAGCAACTCATCATACAGCAGCAGCAGCTCATATCAATTCATCATATAGCTGCAGCAGGAGCAGCTCATAGCAATGCATCATATAGCAGCAGCAGAAGCAGCTCATAGCAATTCATCGTATAGTGGATCAGAATGAAAATTTGGCAAAAAAATCAGAGGAGATCGTCAGCTTGTTGGATGAGCTCATCCTTCAACAAAACCTCAAGGCCATGGCCTGGGAGGAGGGGAGGGGGAATAAGGTGCCTTCTGCCGCAGTGTGGCATCAGCCATAGTTGTGCAGCGCCCGCCGGAGTAGTGCGTTGGACGAACCACAGTGGAGAAGCTGCTGGAGACCATGAGAATGAGTGGCGGCGCCAGAGGGAGGAGCAGCCAGGGAGATTTGCCCCTACCCGCCGGACATGTAGCCTAGCTGGACATAGCATCATTTAGTACCAAGCCAGATGGGACCAGTGGCGACGGCTCACTGGAGGAATCCTAGTGCTGCAGGCAGGGGATCGAGGTAGAGGGAAAGGGGAGAGGAGATGCAAGCAGGCAGGGCAATGAATGCATGTGTGTTTATTTTTACTTGAGGGTCAGGTGTGACACGGGCATCAACAGTTGCATTTTTAGTGTAATATAGGCAGACAACAGAGTCATTTCACTATTCCCCTTCCCTTCAAGTTTTAGCGAGGTTCTACCGAAACACCCCCCTCGAAAGCGAAATTAGTTAAGCCCAAGCCCATAACTCAAAAATGACTTCTTTACATCTTTTATGGCTTATTTTGACAATATGCCCTGAAAAGGCGGAATCGAACTGGCCCTTAACCTACAATTCAATTGTGTGTGCAATGATGAATCACTCATGCCTGCTATCTGTACATTTAGGCATCATCATACATGTCATAACCTAATACATGTGCATTCCATTGTAGAATCTGGAATATGCAATGTTTATGTTAGTTCATACGTTGCACATTATGTTTAAATGCCCCTTAAATCTGGTCAGTCAAGTGATGGTCTTTAAGCCTCCTTCTTTGCTTCTTTTCTTGATATGTAAGATTTGCTCACACATCTGTTCAATTGCTTGTTTGCATCAGCCAGCCATACTAGGACGGTTTGCTTTGATTACTTGCTGTTCTTGACCTAACACTCTAACAGAGCTTGTCAATGATTTAAACACTAAGGGTTGCTGTAGTGGGGCCTTGTCTAACTCATAGGTGACATAAAGATTTGGCTGTACACTACAATAGGCTCTCCAAGAGTACCTGGAAATCCAGTTCGAAGGCATGCCTAGTTTTTACATAGTGCAGACATAGTAAATGCTCATTTCATTGTGTGCAAGTGCAAGAGATGCGGCATGTTTCATTATGTGGTGTTGTTTTGTTATAATCTCATCCATTTGTGTTCACAGACTGGAAAGTATGCATATTTATCTTCCAAGGAGACGCGTAACTAGTTTGTGTCACCTTGCAGAGGGGGTGCAATGAAGATAAGATTGAGGATTTCCATGTACAATATGTTAGGAAGAAGCCTTGCAAGAGAAGTAGGAGCTGCGTTGAGCCTCTTCAATCTGCTAAGGTAAGTCATTGTACGCAACTCAACAGTTCAATTCCTTGTTCGTTTCAGGCATAGTTAATTTTCTCTTTTCAATTGCTTATTTGTCCTCAGTTAATGAGATGCCCAAATAAGCATGCCTGATGTTTGGTACTTGTTCACTATTAGTTGACATAATTAAAGGCCTTACCATTTAATTACTCTGCCGAAGTTTGCCTGAAGCTTTGAAGTCTATTAACCAACTATTATTGCATGAGGCTCACAATCTAGTTTATACTACGCTAATGATTGCATAGTTTTGCCTGCTGTAGTATGTTTGTATGAAACCCTCTGTTGTTCAT
Organism: Triticum dicoccoides; assembly: GCF_002162155.2. NCBI lineage: Eukaryota > Viridiplantae > Streptophyta > Magnoliopsida > Poales > Poaceae > Triticum > Triticum dicoccoides. Next base: position 367,907,595 of record NC_041392.1, read on the forward strand.
TATGCTCCTAAGACTTTAATTGAGGCACAAAATGGCCAACTGCTTGCTTACTTATACGCAACGTGTTGTCTAAATTTGTAACTTGTCTGTGTTTTTTGATTGGGCCCCAACATCATGCTCCTCTGGTGAGCTAAGAGGGATTTCTGTATGCAGGCTGCACAGACTATCTTTTTTATAATTTTTAAAATATCACCTGCTTATGCTTCATGACGTGTAATTTTTTTTGAAAGTGACGTGTAACATTATTGTTAGTCCTGTTTTGCCATGTAGTGCAAAATAGTGTCTTGTTCGCTTCACTGTTGTAACTATATTTTTGCCCTAGTCATGTGTACTTACAGAAACATTTCAGGATGAAGTGACATCAACACAAAGATTTGCGAGAAGTGCGGCATGGCCGTTACCAAACGATTATGGATTCGAATTGGAATGTGCTGATGTTCTCGAGCATCAACTAGAGGTGGCAAGACAACGTGTACATGATTGTCAACGTATAATCAACAAGTTGAGAGTGGACATGCATGTATTAGATGCAGGAGTCAAAAAATGAAATAAGACACTGAGGTAACCATGAAGGAATTGGAGATTTTGCAGACTGAAATTTGTGCTATCTGAATCCGGCCAATCCTATTTTCTGAAGAGATTATAGTTCAAATGGACTTAAGTTGATGCGCGTCCATGATGTATGAGCTGTATTTGCCCAGTGTATGTAATTTGCTGTTTGTGTATGCTTTATTATCACCTGTGCCGAACCATAATGCCCAGTGGGTATAATCGGCTGTAATTTCTTTATTGTATAGTGTAGGATTATTCTACCTTTCTATGCCTTGATCTCTTTGTTGTATAGTGTATGCTTTTTAGAGGTGATAGTATTGAGTAGGATAATTCTTTGAATATGCTATATCGTTCGAACGGGGCCAACTCGCCCGACCATGGCCCTTCACGGGCCGTCGAATCCAGGGGCCTTCTACGTCTCGTAGGATCCATGGGCCTTCTATGTCTCGTAGGATCCATGGGCCTTCTATGTCTCGTAGGATCCATGGGCCTTCTACGTCTCGTAGGATCAATGGGCCTTGTACGTCTCGTAGGATCCATGGGCCTTCTATGTCTCGTAGGATCCATGGGCCTTCTACGTCTCGTAGGATCCATGGGCCGCCGACTCATTTATGGGTCTTGTACGGGCCTTTAATGGGCCGTAGACGGGCCTTTAATGGAAATCGTATGTTTTATGGGTTGACCATAACGGGCCGTTAATAGGCCGTATTTGGTGATGCTATGAAAATGGCCCAACAGACTAACGGTCCACAAATGGGTCGACTGTAATGACGGGCTGAATTTGGCCCACAAGCAGAAAATGACAGTAACGGGCCATAAGTACCCGAATGCTGCAAATGAGCCCAAGAATAAATGGGCCCTCAGAAGGCCGAAAGTTAACTTGGGCTGGAAACGGCCCAACGGAATAACGGGCCGTTAATGGGTATAAAGTGATACACTGTTCATTATGGGCCACTTTCACCACGGGCCGTTAATGGGTGTAAAGTAATACACTCTTCATTACGGGCCAGTTTGAGCACGGGCCGCTAATGGGCCAAGAGTTACAAAGGGCCTCATATGGGCCGAAAGACGTCATGGGCTATACATTAGCCAGAAGTGAAAACGGGCTGGAATCATATTGGATGGCCCAGATGACGCTACTGGGCCTAATTCGGATAGGGCGTAATGGGCCTTGGGTAGCGGGCTGTAAATGGGCTATATGCGAATAGGCCGTTAACAAGCTTTCCATGGGCCGGCCCGCCAGCTTTTGACCAAGTCAAACGGGTCGGCCTTTTCACAGGAATGGGCCACTGGTGGGCCGTGCCACGTGTCGACGTATCATAGGCGCCTTCTGTCCAGTGAGTGGATGACATCTGTCCCAACGATGAGCCGACACGTGTTTCCTCTAGCCAATGATGATTTTACACGTGGAAAATCCCCATTGGTCGGGGCTGTTAACGGGTTATCGGATCCAAAACCCAACCCGATAGCTTAACGACGTTACGTTATGGTGGATGCCACATGTCAGTCCCCTTGACGAAAGCACTTCTGTGACGCGCGATTTATCGTCATGGAAGTGGACCCTTCCGTGATGATAATTTTGGTAATGTCATGGAACACTTCTACGACAGCACATGTATGACTATCTTGATTCTGTCATAAATTTGTCATGGATGTACATGCATGACAAAAAATGCGACCTACTTTGACAAACACGTATCGTCACAGAAGTGTATTTTTTTGTAGTGACATCAAAAATTCTGTTTTTATCATTTACCTACTCAAGGACGAGCATGAATTAAGCTTGGGGGTTCTTGATATGTCTCCAATGTATCTATAATTTTTTATTGTTCCATGCTATTATATTATCTGTTTTGGATATTTAATGCGATTATTTATACACTTTAATATTATTTTTGGGACTAACCTACTAACCCAAGGCCCAGTGCAAATTGCTGTTTTTTTTGCCTATTTCAATGTTTCGCAGAAAAGGAATATCAAATGGAATCCAAACAGAATGAAACCTTCGGGAGAGTTATTTTTGGAACAAACGTGATCCAGAGGACTTGGAGTAGACGTCAAGAAATCAGCGAGGAGGCCATGAGGTAGGGAGGCGCGCCTGCCCCCTGGGCACGCCCCCACCCTCGTGGGCCCCTCATAGCTCCACCGACCCACTTCTTCCTCCTATATATCCATATACCCCGAAAACATCCAGGAGCACCATGAAACCCTATTTCCACCACCGCAACCTTCTGTACCCAAGAGATCCCATCTTAGGGCCTTTTCCGGAGCTCCGACGGAGGGGGAATCGATCACGGAGGGTTTCTGCATCAACACCATAGCCTCTCCGATGATGTGTGAGTAGTTTACCACAGACCTTCGGGTCCATAGTTATTAGCTAGATGGCTTCTTCTCTCTCTTTGGATCTCAATACAATGTTCTCCTCAATCTTCTTGGAGAACTATTTGATGTAACTCTTTTTGCGGTGTGTTTGTCGAGATCCGATGAATTGTGGGTTTATGATCAAGTTTATCTATGAACAATATTTGATTCTTCTCTGAAATCTTTTATGTATGATTGGTTATCTTTGCAAGTCTCTTCGAATTATCAGTTTGGTTTGGCCTACTAGATTGATCTTTTTTGCAATGGGAGAAGTGCTTAGCTTGGGTTCAATCTTGCGGTGTCCTTTCCTAGTTACAGCAGGGGCAGCAAGGCATGTATTGTATTGTTGCCATCGAGGTAAAAAGATGGGGTTTATATCATATTGCTTAAGTTTATCCCTCTACAACATGTCATCTTGCCTAATGCATTACTCCCTTCTTATGAACTTAATACTCTAGATGCATACTGGATAGCGGTCGATGTGTGGAGTAATAGTAGTAGATGCAGAATCGTTTCAGTCTACTTGTCGCGGACGTGATGCCTATATACATGATTATGCCTAGATATTCTCATAATTATTTACTTTTCTATCAATTGCTCCACAGTAATTTGTTCATCCACCGTAGTACTTATGCTATCTTGAGAGAAGCCACTAGTGAAACCTATGGCCCCCAAGTCTATCTTTTATCATATAAGTTTCCAATCTACTTTATTTTGCAATCTTTATTTTCCAATCTATATCATAAAAATACCAAAAATATTTATCTTATTATTATTATCTCCATCATATCTCACTCTCGTAAGTGACCATGAAGGGATTGAAAACCCCTTTATCGCGTTGGTTGCAAAGTTCTTATTTGTTTGTGTAGGTACGAGGGACTTGCGTGTAGTCTTCTATTGGATTGATACCTTGGTTCTCAAAAACTGAGGGAAATACTTACGATACTTTGCTACATCACCCTTTCCTCTTCAAGGGAAAACCAACGCAATGCTCAAGATGTAGCAGGGGATGGTGTAGCGTGGACTCAACGCCAATCACCTCATGATCGTGGCACTCTCCCATGATCTCAAGGTGGATGGCAAGCCCATGAAGGACATCGTATTCACCCTCAGCGAGCAAATCAACTTCCTCCAAAGCCAGATATATGATCTTCAAAACCAAGTCTTTGTATATGAGGCGAGGTTTAAAAGTATGAGTTTGGCTGCTAGTTGCAGGACCCGTGAGACTCACTCCTCCTCTTATGATGGTGGACCACTACCATGGAAATCCGAGGACAAGATCTATTCACCACCACCTTCTTCTTCATCACCAAAGGAGAATTGAGTATCGGGTATGGGAACTCCTCTTGGCTTCCGCCAAGCTTGCGTGAGGTGCCCTGGTATCGTATCATCCCACTATCTTTTTGCCTTTACTTATTTTAGTTCAATCTTTTGCTTTAGATCATGAATAAAAGTTTAGTTCGATCCTTTCTTCTTTGAGAGTTTGCTTAGTGATCTATCCTTGCAATCATGTGCAAGATATATAATAAAGTTTACTTTGAGTTTTGCTCTCCTTATTTTCATGTTGCAATTAAAAGAAAGGAAATAAATGAAAGAAAGGAAATAAATGAAGAAGATCATATGCTAATCTTATGGTAGGTGATGCAACCACATAAGGAAAAGTATACGTAGAATTTTTATTAGAGATTGACAAACATAGCGTTAGTCAATGATGCAACTCATGAAATAATTAATAAGGAAAGATAAGATTCACATATAAATATACTATCCTAGAAATCTTTTGTGATTGTGAGCCCTCATCAAAATATTATATGCCAAAATTGTTGATGTTGGACAAGGAAGACAACTTAATGGTTTATGTTTGTTTATATTCACACAGAAGTCATATTGTCATGGATCCTTTAAAATGTGGTCCTTGTCCCTATCTTTGCTAGCCAAAAATTCCGCACTAAGTAGAGATACTACTTGTGCATCCAAAAACCCTTAAACCCAAATCTTATTTCAAGTGTCCACCATACCTACCTAGGGATTGAGCAAGATCCCTCAAGTAAGTTGTCATCGGTGCAAAAAGGCAATAAAAATTGCTTCTAAAAGTGTGAGATTATTTAGTGTAAGAGAAAATTGAGCGTTGCACGAACTTGTGATGGTGAAGAATAAAAGTGACGGACTGCATAATAAAGGTCGCTATCACAAGGGGCAATGCAACGTGACGTTCTTTTGCACTAGGGGGTTGAGCATACAAACAAATAAGCGCATGGCAACCTCTGCTTCCCTCTGCGAAGGGCCTATCTTTTACTTTTATGTATTTAATTTTATGCAAGGAGTCAAAGTTTTCCTTCTATTCCTTTTTATTTTTCTCCTTTGGCAAGCATCATGTGGTGAGTAAATATCCTGGCACATATGTCCAGTTGAATATAGATAGCATGAGTTATTATTGTTGACATCACCCATGAGGTGAATACGTTAGGAGGCGACACTATAAGCCCCTATCTTTCTATGTGTCCGGTTGAAACGTTTTGCTCATGTGTACGCGATGAGTGTTAGCAATCATAGAAGACTATATGATGGTTGAGTATGTGGACTTGCCTAAAGGCTCTGATATGTGACCCTTCCTGAAAATATGATGAATTGTAGTTGCAAAGTTGACTGAGAACATAGTTTGTTGTTTTAAAATAGAGTTTTTGCTTTATACTTCAATAGTGTGATGTCTATGATAAAAATTCTTTGATAAAAGTTTTATGTTTAAGATTGTTGCTGTTATAATAACGAACATGATGCTACCTCTAAGCATGTGGACATCTTTTTCGATTTTCCGTTTTCGCTTGAGGACAAGCGAGGTCTAATGTTGGGGGAGTTGATATGTCCATTTTGCATCATGTTTTCTTATTGTTATTTATGATGTTTTTATCCATAATAATGCTTTTTGAAGTAATTCTAATGCCTTTTCTCTCATAATATGCAAGGTATACACAAAGAGGGAGAATTCTGGCAGCTGGAAATCTGGAACTGGAAAAGCTATGTTAGGCCACCTATTCTGCACAACTCCAAACAAGCTGAAACTTCACGGAGATTTTTATCAAATATATGAAGAATATTGGAGCAAATAACTACCATAGGGGGCCACCAGGTGGGCACAACCCACCTGGGCGTGGTAGGGACCCAGGCGCGCCCTGGTGGGTTGTGCTCACCAAGGCCCACCTCCGATGCCCATCTTCTGGTATATAAGTCATTTTGACCTAGAAAAAAACTAAGGGGAGGACTTTTGGGACGGAGCACCGCCATCTCGAGGAGGAACTTGGGCAGGAGCACTTTTGCCCTCCGGTGGAGCGATTCCGCCGGGGCAACTTCCCTCCCGGAGGGGGAAATCATCATCATCATCATCACCAACAACTCTCCCATCTTGGGGATGGAAATATCCGTCAACATATTCAACAACACCATCTCATCTCAAACCCTAGTTCATCTCTTGTGTTGAATCTTGTTACCGGAACAATAGATTGGTGCTTGTGGGTGACTAGTAGTGTTGATTACATCTTGTGGTTGATTACTATATGGTTTATTTGGTGGAAGATTATATGTTCAGATCCAATATGCTATTTCATACCCCTCTGATCTTGAGCATGATTATCATTTGTGATTAGTTACTTTTGTTCTTGAGGTCATGGAGAAATCATGTTGCAAGTAATCATGTGAACTTGATATGTGTTCGACATTTTCATAGTATGTATGTTGTGATTCCCTTAGTGGTGTCATATGAACGTCGACTACATGACACTTCAACATATTTGGGCCTAAGGGAATGCATTGTGGAGTAGCAATTAGATGATGGGTTGCGAGAGTGACATAACCTTCAACCCCAGTTTATTCGCTATTCCATAAGGGACCAATTGGATCCAAAAGTTTAATGCTATGGTTAGTATTTATTCTTAATACTTTTCTCGTAGTTGTGGATGCTTGCGGGAGGGTTAATCATAAGTAGGAGGTTTGTTCAAGTAAGAACAACACCTAAGCACTGGTCCACCCACATATCAAATTATCGAAATACCGAACACGAATTAAACCAACATGATGAAAGTGACTAGATGAAAATCCCATGTACCCTCAAGAACACTTTTCTTATCATAAGAAACCGTTTTGGCTTGTCCTTTGCCTCAAAAGGATTGGGCTACCTTGCTGCACTTTTGTTACTACTATATTTACTTGCTCGTTACAAATTACCTTGCTATCAAACTACTTGGCAACTTATAATTTCAGCACTTCCAGACATTATCTTGCTGAAAACCACTTGTTATTTCCTTCTGCTCCTCGTTGGGTTCAACACTCTTACTTATTGAAATGAGCAACAATTGATCCCCTATACTTGTGGGTCATCAGCAGCCCCCGAGGACTCTACCAGGGCTTCGAAGTAAACTTGCGGAGGATCAAATTCGGTAGGCCGATTAATGATTTCGACATTTCTTCGGCTGACGCAGGCATCTTCCGTGGCTGTGGCTTCTAATGCCGCGGTGTCAGAGGAGATGGATCAGAAGCTCAAGCTTTCCTATCAGGAGCTTGACCTTGTCAACAAACGGCTTGACGAGGTGCAAGGTAAGCCCTATGGGAAGATATGTATTTGCCGGATATTGATGGGCCATACTATTTACTAATCCTTTATCTTGGTGATCTTGCAGCTGCTGCCGCCGAGGTCGAGGGCTTGAGAGAGGCCCTGAGAAAGTTGAGGGCGGGGTGGCCGAGAAGAAGACGATTGTTGAGAAGGCGGTGGCCGAGCTTGAGCAGGCCAAGCTTGCTGCCGAGCAGCATGAGGTTCGGGTAACCGAAGTCCAAGTAGAGCTCCAGGATGCCGTCGAGAAGCTTGAGGCCGTTGAGAAGGGGCGACAGGAGCAATCCTCCCGTCTATCCAAGGCGGAGAAGGAGGTCCAGGAGGCGAGGACTAACGCACGAGGTACCCGGGAGGAGCTCCGCCAAGCCGTGCAAATTGCCAATGGTAAGAAATACTTACTGCAGAGTGTGTTCAAAGGCAACAGGTTCGCCCTACTGACGCGGGTATGGCGCTCTCTAGGTGTCTTCGCCGAGCTTCCGAAGAACATGGCGGATGCGGTGAAGCACTATGCCACCCTCGAGGAGGACTCCATGTAGCGGCTCTTCTGGTCGCAGTTTTTGGATTCTGAGCCTCCGCCCCTCCTCAGCGATCGAATGAAGCATCTGATGGAGATGCATCGGATGTCCGAGTTGGCCTTGAAGGACCTCTGTGTCAGTCTGTGGCCTGCTGCGCCCCTTCTGAACACCTACTTCGGCCTTGTGCTGAAGCAGCGGGAGGCGCCGCTCCAGATTAACGCCGGGAAGCAGTCGGCATGCCTTGAGGGGGCGAGGCCTGCATTCACGAAGACCATGGTACATTGGCCGAAGATTAATCCAATGGAAATGGCCACCAGTCCTCCACCCAAGGGAAAGGAGCATCGCCGCCCTAAATAGTACTTTGCACAGGTGATGAATGGCACGCGGGCGATAGAGGGCCAGTGTTCGAAAGATGTAATTTTTGAGTGATTTGTATTAAGCTTTGTATCACATGGACCATATGCTTTATAATGCATCCGCCGGACTTGTTTTATGTTGTCTTGTTTTTTAATTTTGACTCCTATTCGGCCATATGTTAAATCTGAAAGCTACCAGTCGTCGGCTTCGGCCCCCAGGTGAATGTCGTGAGGGGTGTTTTCGTCTCCACACTGTTACCCTTAGCCAATGTCTTGGTACCCAGAGGCGGTAGTGCATGAGCAAAACTAGGCAATCAGACTATTTTGTTTTACTGCTTTGACTTAGCCATAGGAGCATGATGGTGGGGACTAAGGACTAGCCCCCAGGGTATTGTGATGTACTTGGTGCTAAAAGCGTACCCTTTCCGATCACATGTTTTGTGCTAAGACGAACCCTTCGTGTTACATGGTAGAATCACCAACGATTTTTGGAGTCAAGCCTCATCGTCGGATTGCTGATTAGTTCGTGCTTATTATGACAGTCAGTTTTCAGCTTTCTCCTCCCAAGGTACTTGACCGGGCAAGCCAGAAGTACAATTGCAGGGGTTCTCCCTTTGCCCTCTTAGCCGAACGTGTGGAACATAAGAGGAAATCACAGGAATCGGTAACCCAACTATTGACCTAAGACATGGTTCAGAACTTGATGCATATAATGCAATATCTGGGACACTGAACACTCAGCGGTAACCGGTGTCGGACTTGGTGTGCCGAGCTGATAGAGGAAATTGAGCTCCGGTATTGTTTTTATGCCAAGCTGTTCGAAGAGCGAGGGGAGAATCAAGAAAGGAATAGTCAAATCGCAAGATGCGGATATCCGAACACCATAAAAGGTATTTTTATTACTTCTTGTAGGCTCGAGACGTCTAACCGTACAATTCAAACTATGAAGGAAGTAATTGTAAGAGAAAAAGAAAAAGAAAAATTTACAGAGTAAAGGCTAACATGGGGCCTTGATGCCTGAGTTGGAGCCTTCACTGTGCCCTGCTGCACGTCTGTGGCTTTGCTTCTGGTGGGTCGGGGTTGGGACCTTCGATAAAACCTTGGTGGGTGAGGACCCTGCCGATGAAGCTTTATGCTTGGGGGTGTTCGGAATTGGTCCCCGGGTCATCGGAAGATGAGGTACTTCTGAAGTTTGGATTTAACCAAACATTTACTTCGGATTTGTTATTGTGTGCCTCACTGCTGCCCATGGTATTTTGAGTGCAAAGATGTGCTGACGAGGCACGTGGAGCGCGAAGAAAGTGGGCGTGCCATGGGGCGCATATCCCTATTTGCGGCGAACGCATGCGGGCTCCCATGACGGGGAACGGGATCGAACCCGTTTGCTATTGTCACCGGCCTTTATGGCAGGTCAGCATCCGGGCCTATATGGGCCGGTGTGGTCTTCGGCCGCTAGGGCCACAGTATGCTCTTTGGTTTGAAGTGAGTGCTTTGTGTTGCCGTTGATTGTTATGCCGCCTGAGGGACCATGCATCTTCAACTTGAGGTACGCGTAGTGTGGTATGGCATTGAATTTCGTGAATGATGTTCGGCAGAGGAGGGCGTGATAGCCGCTGCTAAAAGGTGTGATGTCGAAGATCAAGTCCTCGCTTCGGAAGTTATCCAGATATCCGAACACTATTTCAAGCGTTACAGTGCCTGTGTAGCGGACCTCCACTCCCGGAATGACCCCCTTAAAGGTGGTATTACTGGGTTTGATCCTTGACGGATCGATCCCCATTTTCCTCATTGTATCTTCATACATCAAACTAAGGCTACTACCTCCGTCCATGAGGACTCTAGTGAGGTGAAATCCATCAATGATAGGGTCAAGCACTAAGGCTGCAGACCCTCCATGGAATATGCTGGTCGGATGGTCCCTACGATCGAACATGATCGGACCGGCTGACCATGGATTGAACTTTGGCGCTACTGGCTCGATGGAGTATACGTCCCGTAGTGCTCGCTTCCTCTCCTTATTTGGTATGTGGGTTGCCTAAATCGTGTTTACCGTCTTTACCTTGGAAGGGAAGGGCTTCTGGCCTCCACTATTTTGGCATGAGTGGCTCATCATCGTCCTTGCTTTATGGGCTTTTTCCCTAGTCTTCGGCTAGCTTGCCGGCCTGTCTGATCACCCAACAGTTTCGGTTGGAGTGGTTGGCGGGCTTCTCTGACGTGCTGTGGATCTGACAGTCATGTCGAGAATTGTATCCGGTTTGTACAGGTCATCACTATTGCCTTTAGGGGCCTTCTTTCGGGGTCTGGACTTCTGATTTCAGAATTCAGCATTTACTGCCGTATCCTCACCCTCCCCATCATTGTGGCGACGTTTATTCTTGCTGCGTCTGGGCTTTCCATTTCTATCCTGAACCTCGGAGGTGCCGGGTGTGTCTGGCTTGGTGTTTTTGTGGCCAAGCCAACTGTCTTTGCCTGCGCAAAAGCGGGTCATGAGGGAAGTAAGGGCTGCCATAGATCATGGTTTGTCATAGCCGAGATGCCATACGAGCCATTCATCCTTGACACTATGCTTGAAGGCAGCCAAGGCTTCGGCATCTGGGCAGTCAACGATTTGGTTTTTCTGGAGTCCTTCGGGACCGCACCCTGGTCCTGATCAGGATTGTCGTCTCTGTCCTTTAGGGTGTCCATGTAAATATCGTATGTGGATGCGGCCGACCAGCGGCCCGTGATAGGGGGGGCGACCTCAATATTAGCCGTGGCTACGTCCTCCTCGTCCATGTATTCGGCATTCTCCGAATTATAGTCTAGCATATCGGTTAAATCATCGATAGTGGCTACCAAATGGGTGGTGGGCAGGACGCAAAATTCCCTATTGTACTCCTCGAAGGGTTGATGACTGAAAGCAGAGGGCTGGTCCTCCTAGATGGTCATTTTCTGAATTCGGTCTAGCACCTCGTTTACCATTGCGAGGGTCGCCGAGCTCAAGGGCTTCGGGCCAAACTCCATTGTAGCAGCGTGGGGACGATTAGTGCCTTGGCCGGTCCTTGATTTCCATTGGCCGTGCTGAGCTCGGGATGCGGAGCCAGATCCTTGAGGGGGTCCGGGCCATCACTGGAGGTTGAGTATGGGCCTTGGTCCTTGCTTGCGAGTTCCCCGTTGGGGTTCGAGATCGAGCTGCTTTGGGATGGGGGTGACCCCTGGCCGTTGCCTACCGCTTTGTCATAAGGTTTCAAGGCCGGGCGAGTGTTGTGAAGGGAAGGTTCGAACGAGATTGACTCTTGGCTTCTGTCTCCTGATTCCACCACCAAGGTCGAGGATAGGTCCTCTGCGGTCATGACTTGTCCGAATGGAGGTGGAGTCTGCACCCTCTCGATGCAGAGCTCTCCTGTCTTGAAGCTGTCAGAGCCGATCTGCCAATCAAATTGGAAAGGAACTACAGAGCGGGTGTGGCGAGGGTGCGAAAGGGGGAAGTAAATCCGAAAGAAACCAGATTGCCCTATGTGTCCGCGACATATTCCAGACTACCAAAGTGAATTCAGTGTCCGGGGGCGAACGCGTCGATCTGACCCAGATGGCCAGTCGGGTCTACGTGCAGCACGATGCTGCCAAACGCGAAGAGTTGTCAGGGGATGAAGAAGTGAAGGAAGTATGCCCTAGAGCCAATAATAAAGTTGTTATTTTATATTTCCTTATTCACGATAAAGGATTATTATTCATGCTAGAATTGTATTGATCGGAAACCCAAATACATGTGTGAATACATAAACAAACACCGTGTCCCTAGTGAGCCTCTACTAGACTAGCTTGTTGATCAAAGATGGTTAAGGTTTCCTAAACATGGACATGAGTTGTCATTTGATAACGGGATCACGTCATTAGGAGAATGATGTGATGGACAAAACCCATCTGTTGGCTTAGCATAATGATCATTCAGTTTTATTGCTATTGCTTTCTTCATGTCAAATACATATTCCTTCAACTATGAGATTATGCAACTCTCGGATACTGGAGGAGTGCCTTGTGTGCTATCAAACATCACAACATAACTGGGTGCTTGTAAAGATGCTCTACAGATATCTCCGAAGGTGTTTGTTGAGTTGGCATAGATCAAGATTTGGGTTTGTTTCTTTGAATGTTGGAGAGGTATCTCTGGGCCCTCTCGGTAATACACATCATCAGCTTGGAAGCAAAAGATTAAAGAGTTAGTCATGAGATGATCTATTATGAAACGAGTAAAGATACTTGCCGGTAAAATGATTGAACTAGGTATGAAGATGTCGACGATCGAATTTCAGGCAAGTAACATACCGATAGACAAAGGGAATTACGTATGTAGGAGCCAATATGGGCATCCAGGTTCCGCTATTGGTTATTGACTGGAGAGGTGTCTCGGTCATGTCTACATAGTTCTCGAACCCGTAGGGTCTGCACGCTTAACATTCATTGACGATATAGTGTTATATGAGTTATATGATTTGGTGATCGAATGTTGTTTGGAGTCCCAGATGAGATCACGAACATGACGAGGAGTCTCGAAATGGTTGAGAGGTAAAGATTGATATATAGGATGATGGTATTCGGACACCGGAAGTGTTTCGGAGGGTACCAGGTACTTATCGGGACACCGGAAAGGAGTTTCGGGCACCCCGGCAAAGATATGGGCCTTATGGGCCAAGCGAGGGAACACACCAGCCCACAAGGGGCTGGTGCGCCCCTATAGTGGCCAGCCCTATGAGGAGGATAAGGAAAGAGGGGACGGAAAGGAAAGTGTGGACTCGGACTCCACCTTCCTTCCCTCTCCACCCTCCTTCCTTCCCCCTCGGTTACATATGGCAGGGGGTGCGCGGCTTGGGAGGGACTCCAAGTAGGATCACTCCTACTTGGGCGCCTCCCTTGGCTGCTCCTCCCTCCCTCCCACCTATATATATGTGAGGGGGCACCCTAGCACACACCAGACAAATGCTTAGCCGTGTGCGGCGCCCCCGTCCATTGTTTACTCCCTCGGTCATATTTTCGTAGTGCTTAGGCGAAGCCCTATGGAGATCACTTCACCATCACCGTCACCACGCCATCGTGCTGTCGGAACTCATCTACTACCTCGCCGTCTTGCTAGATCAAGAAGGCAGAGGACGTCACCGGGCTGAATTTGTGCAGAATGTGGAGGCGCCGTGCGTTCGGTACTTGATCGGTTGGAGCGTGAAGAAGTTCAACTACATCAACCATGTTGTTAAACGCTTCCGCTTACGGTCTACAAGGGTACGTAGACACACTCTTCACCTCTCGTTGCTATGCATCTCCATGGATAGATCTTGCGTGTGCGTAGAAAATTTTTGTTTTCCATGCAGTGTTTCCCAACAGTGGCATCATGAGCCAGGTCTATGCATAGATGATATGCACGAGTAGTACACAAAGATTTGTGGGCGGTGATAGTCATACTGCTTACCACCAACGTCTTATTTTGATTCGGTGGTATTGTGGGATGAAGCGGCCTGGACCAACCTTACATGTCCACGCACATGAGACTGGTTCCACCGACAGATGTGCAACTAGTTTTGCATAAAGGTGGCTGGCGGGTGTCTGTTTGTCCTACTTTAGTTGAATCGGATTTGACTGTGGCCGGTCCTTGAAGAAGGTTAAAACAGCAAGCTTGAAGAAACACCGTTGTGGTTTTATGCATAGGTAAGCATGGTTCTTACTAGAAGTCTGTAGCATCCACGTAAAACTTGCAACAACAAAGTAGAGGACGTCTAACTTGTTTTTACAGGGCATGTTGTGATGTGATATGGTCAAGACATGATGTGATAAATGTTCTTGTATGAGATGATCATGTTTGGTAACATATCTAGCAACCGGCAGGATCCTTATGGTTGTCTCTTTATTGTATGAAATGCAAATGCCATGTAATTGCTTTACTTTATCACTATGCGTTAGCGATAGTTGTAGAAGCAATAGTTGATGAGATGACCACGACGCTAAGATGGAGATCAAGGTGTCGAGCCGGTGACGATGGAGATCATGACGATGCTTTGGAGATGGAGATCATAACCACAAGATGATGATGGCCATATCATGTCACATATTTTTGATTGCATGTGATGTTTATCTTTTTATGCATCTTATTTTTCTTAGTACGGCAGTAGCATTATAAGATGATCCCTTCACTAAATTTCAAGGTAAAAGTGTTCTACCTAAGTATGCACCATTGCTGCAGTTCGTCGTGTTGAGACACCACGTCATGATCGAGTGTGATAGACTCTACGTTCACATACAACGGGTGCAAGACAGTTTTGCACATGCGGAATACTTGGGTTAAACTTGACGAGCCTAGCATGTATAGACATGGCCTCGGAATACTGGAGACCGAAAGGTCGAACGTGAATCATATAGTAGATATGATCAACATAGAGATGTTCACCATTGATGACTGCCCCATCTCACGTGATGATCGGACATGAGGTAGTTGATTGGGATCACGTATCACTTAGATGACTTGAGGGACGTCTATTTAAGTGGGAGTTATTTAGTAATATGATTAATTGAACTTAAATGTATCATGAACTTAGTCTTAATAGTTTTTGCATATCTATGTTGTAGATCAATAGCTCACGATTTAGCTCCATTATATTTTT
Source organism: Triticum dicoccoides (assembly GCF_002162155.2). NCBI lineage: Eukaryota > Viridiplantae > Streptophyta > Magnoliopsida > Poales > Poaceae > Triticum > Triticum dicoccoides. The sequence continues at coordinate 367,922,605 of NC_041392.1, forward strand.
GATATGTTCCTAGAGAAAACTAAGTTGAAAGATGATAGTAGAAATGATGCCGACTGGGTCCGTGATCTGAGGATTATCGTCATTGCTGCACAGAAGAATTATGTCCTTGATGCACCGCTAGGTGACAGACCTATGGCAGGAGCAGATGCAGATGTTATGAAAGTTTGGCAAGCTCGATATGATGACTACTTAATAGTTTTGTGCGCCATGCTTTATGGATTAGAATCGGGACTTAAAAATGTTTTGAATGCCATGGAGCATACACGATGTTCTAAGAGCTGAAATTGGTATTTCAGACTCATGCTCGTGTCAAGTGGTATGAGAACTCTGACAAGTAATTTGCCTACAAGATGGAGGAGAATAGCTCAGCCAGTGAGCATGTGCTCAGAATGTTTGGGTACTACAATTACTTGAATCAAGTGGGAGGTGGGAGTAAATCTTCCAGATAAGATAGTGATTGACATAGTTCTCTAGTCACTATCACCAAGCTACTAGAACTTCATGATGAACTATAATATGCAAGGGATGACGAAAACAATTCCCGAGCTCTTCACGATGCTGAAATCGGCGAAGGTAGAAATCAAGAAAGAGCATCAAGTGTTGATGGTTGACAAGACCACTAGTTTCAAGTAAAAGGGCAAGTGAAATAAAGGGAACTTCAAGAAGAAGGGCAAGCAAGTTGCCACTCGCATGAAGAAGCCCAAAGCTAGACCCAGGCCTGAAAGTGAGTGCTTCTACTACAAAGGAAATGGTCACTAGAAGCGGAACTGCCCCAAATACTTGGCGGATAAGAACGATGTCAAAGTGAACAATGGTATATATGATATACAAGTTATTGATGTGTAATTTACTTGTGTTTATAGCAACCCTTGGGTATTTGATACCGGTTCAGTTGCTGAGATTAGTAACTTGAAACAGGAGTTGCAGAATGATCAGAGACTAGATAAGAGTGAAGTGACGATGTGTGTTGGAAGTGATTCCAAGGTTGATACGATCACCATCACACACTCCCTCTACCTTCGGGATTAGTGTTGAACCTAAAATAAATGTTATTTGGTGTTTGTGTTAAGCATGAATATGATTAGATCATGTTTGTTGCAATACGTCTATTCATTTAAGTCAGAGAATAATTATTGTTCTGTTTACATGAATAAAACCTTCTATGGTCATACCCTATGAGGAGGAAGGAAAGAGGGGAGGGAAAGGAAAGTGTGGAGTAGGACTCCCCTTCCTTTCCTCTCCCCCTCTTTCCTTCCCCCTCGGTTATATATGGCAGGGGGGCGCGCGCCTTGGGAGGGACTCCAAGTAGGATTCCTCCTATTTGGGCGCCTCCTATGGCTTCTCCTCCCTCCCTCCCACCTATATATATGTGGTGGCGCCCTAGCACACACCAGACAATTGCTTAGCCGTGTGCGGCGCCCCAGTCCACCGTTTACTTCCTCGGTCGTATTTTTGTACTGCTTAGGCGAAGCCCTGCGGAGATCACTTCACCATCACCGTCACCACACCATCATGCTGTCAGAACTCATCTACTACCTCGCTGTCTTGCTGGATCAAGAAGGCGGAGGGCGTCACTGAGATGAACGTGTGCAGAACGTGGAGGTGCCAAGCATTCGATACTTGGTCGGTTGGAGCACGAAGAAGTTCAACTACATCAACCACGTTGTTAAACACTTTTGCTTACGGTCAACGAGGGTACGTAGACACACTTTCCCCCTCTCGTTGCTATGCATCTCCATGGATCGATCTTGCGTGCGCGTAGAAATTTTTTGTTTTCCATGCAACGTTTCCCAACAAGAAGTCCCCGGATCCAATCTCTTCTCCTATGATTAGGCGAGCCATCGATCTGTCGCGTGATCCTCTAGCAGAATTCTCAATGAATGCACCAATGTTAGTGTCAGGACCGGCAGACCTCAGGGTAGGGGGTCCTGAGCTGTGGATCTAGGATCGATGGGGAACAAGGGGCGGCGAACATAGTGTTTACCCTGGTCCGGGCCCTCTCGAAGAGGTGAAACCCTACGTCGTGCTTGATTTTATTGGATGTATGATATGGTTTACAAAGTTGATCTACCTCGAGATCAACATAAGCTAAACCCTAAGGCGATGAGGTGATGAATGTAGCTCTAGCCCTAAATACTAAAAACCCTCGGTCTATATTGACACTGGTAGGGTTAGGGATACCGAAGATAGATTACAACAAGGGTTTAAAGAGATCCTGCACCTTCTTTACTTGGATGGGACACCACAGCTTCTCAGATCTCCTGTCATTATACGGCTCCACTAGTCCGGCCCATGTACGATGGGCCGTCGCCCCGAGGGCCCCTTAGTCCATGACTCCCTCACACAAGGAAGCTAAATTCAAGGACTTGGGGAATAATATCTTTGTTGTACAATTTGGAAGCGAGGGAGATTGGAGGCATGCTCTTAATAGTGGTCCATGGCAAAAAAATCATGTGTTGGTGCTAAGGATTACGAGGGTAGCACCCGTACATCGGAGATGTTGTTTGACACAGTGGAGACATGGATGCGAGTTGTTGATCTGCCGCTTGATAACAGGACAAATGAATTTGTTGAAGCTCTAGGGGAGTGGCTTGGAAAGGTTGTCTCAGTGGACGTTGAAGAAGATGGGTTTGCCAGAAGGGAGTATCTACGGGTGAGGGCCAAGTTTCCTATTTTGAGCCTTTGGTAAGATGGTTTAGGCTAACATCTTCACTAGAAGATCAAGAAGGCACATGGTCTGAGTTTGGCTACGAGAATATACCGCATTTTTGCTTTGAATGTGGTAGATTAGTTCATGAAACGGGGTGTGTGACCCACCTATGGAATCTGCAAGTCAATGGGGGTCGTGGTTGAGAGCATCTGCAGGTGGTACCTCATCTTCTTTGAAAGAGATATCGTCCAAGGGCCCTATGAATAGCAATAGTAGAGGCATGTCCTGGACTGATGATAGTGCAAATGGCAATAGGAACAAGGCTTCAGTATGTGACCATCCTGTGAAGAATAACCTATATTGTGATTTTAATCCTTTGGCTGACTCACGCACTGGCGATGGTGTCAGGTCTGAATAGCCGGAGGTGTCCAGTCCAAACAAACAAAACACCAGATACACCAAGGGAAAGGAAAAAGATCTATGTGATAGTTTGGAACAGAAGCGTGAGAAGGATCTTAGGCAGGAGCTGAAGCAGCGGCAAGAGGCGAGGAGGCAGGAACTGAAAAACAACTATGCAAGCAGCAGGTATGAGGAGCATCGTCAGGGCCACTGGGTCTCTGGGTGTGAGTACACTCCTGATAGAGTTGGGCAGAGGGAAAGAAGAAGAGGACATTATGTCAGGAAACCAAGGAAGGATGTGGACAGAGAGAGGAAGGAGCAACATGTGTACCATGAGAGGGAAAACAAGAGGCCACCAAAGTAGCAATGGATTGTGAAAGGTGATTCAATTAGGCAATTGCAGAATGATTTGTTCATCCGCGACACGAGGCAAAAAAAAACTCTAGTGTGTTTGACCATCTTGAGGAAACTAATGCTAGATCGGCGGACCCTGAGCAGCATGGCTGCCCGGACCAATGAATTGTCTAGCCTGGAACTATCGAGGATTGGGGTTGAACTCGATAGTTGACGAGCTACGAGACATGCTACAGTTGTACGACCCAACTGTGGTGTTTCTGAGTGAGACAACGAAAAAAGCGAGGGCTATGGAGAGGTTAAAGTGGAGCTTGGAGATTCGCCAAGGAGTGGCTATGGACTGTAATGGGAAAAGTGGAGGGCTAGCCTTATGGTGGAGAGATAATGTGCAAGCCACGGTTAGACCATGGTCCAATACTTCATTGATGCAGAGCTTGTCATCGATAGTCTATGATTCACTCGATTCTATGGGGAGCCCAAGATAGAACAAAGAAAGAAATCTTGGCATGCTCTGCGGTATCTGAAGGTGCAAGATAATTTGCCATGGTTGTGCGCGGGGGACTACAATGAGATTTTGGTACAAGCGCAGAAGTGTGGGGGTAATCCAAGGAGTTTTTTTACAGATGGAAGATTTTAGGGAATGCTTATCTGACTGCGGATTGGCAGACTTGGGCTATACTGGGTACCCTTTTACATGGGATAACAAGAAAGACGATGGCGAAAATGTGCAAGTTAGGTTGGACAGGAATACTTGTAACAATTCTTTTATGGCCATGTTCCCTGATACTATGGTGGAAAATATTATCATCGAGGAATCGGACCACATGGCAATCCTGATCCGTGTAATGGAGACAACTCTAGTTGCACGGGCGAAGGGGGCGAGGCCTTTCCAGTACAAAGAAATGTGGTCAAGGCATGAGCTGTGTGAGCAAATGGTAGATGTGGCATGTCAAGCGGACGGAAGGGCCAATGGGATAGCTAGGGTGTGTCGCAAACTGAGCCGAGTTACTCGCAGCATGCAGGAATGGGAACGTGCAGTTTTTGGGTCCATCAAGAGGAAAATTTCTAGGCTAAAGATGTTGGGACAAACCCACCGGCGACAGACGCCGAACTGCCCGCCGGCGACAAATGCCGGACGAAGGTAGAAGAAGATGAATAGAATTTTCTGGCGACGAACGCCCCGGCCGCCGAACGGCCTGTATGTTGGCTTCTATTCAACTCAGCTACTCAAACACACATACATGGAGGTACACATGCACACACGCAGCGCAACCCTGAAAGAACTCTCACATCGACTGGGCGCATACCACAAGTCCGACGGAGACTACATCTTCCTTAGGCCCCTTCCCATCGGCTCGGCACATACCGACACCGTGGCGCGGCAACTGACCGGCGCGACTAACCAATACACAGGCGGGGGGATTTATACGTGAGGCACTCACGCGCACCATGGCCACACATGCATGCACACCCAGCCACACCACAAGTCACGCACGCACACATCGGCCACTACCACATGACCCGCTGGCTAGCCCATGCATGCACTAGCATGACCCAGCCAACCATCTAGCTAGCATGCAACTAACTCCCTCCACTCGCGCGCACGCCGCACCTGACTCCAATAGATTGCAACGGCCCTACGCATGCAGCTCCTTCACTCCATGAATGCAAGCACGGGCTCATGCCGGGGACACACACGCTACGGACTCAATCTGGTCATCTTCACGCCGGTCGCCATCGCCATATGCATGGCTTATTGCCATCACTCACCCCCTAAGCCATGACATTATCGTCGTCGGAGTTGTTGCAGCTCTCGTTGTCGATGTCTCCACTATAACCCAGCCCGCGGACCCGACCTAGCGCAACGACACCGGTCGCACCATGCTGCGTCACGACTCCGGCGACACACGCCAAGCTCCTTCTCCGCCGGCCACACACGCCTGGCGTCCCTCGTCGCCCCGCACGTCCCCCGCGCACCCGACGCATCCGACCGCCCCAGTGCGTCCCGCACGTCCCACACACACCCGATGTGCCCGACGAGTCCGACCACACCAGTGCGTCTCGCATGTTCCGTGCGCATCCGACACGCCCGACCACACCAGTGCGCTCACCGCGCGCCCGTGGTCCCGACGCGCCCGATGTGTACAGTGCACACCAATAACACGCACGGGTCGCGCCCGTCTCGCCGCCGCGGCTTATTTCCCTGCACCGCCGCGGTCTCCATGCCGCCATGCAGTGCCTCCACGCCGCCACGCCGTGCTGCGCCGCCGTGCCACCACACAGCGCCTCGGCGGCCTCCGTGGTCGCCGCATGTACGACATCACCGCCCACCGCCTCCGCCATGCGCCATGACAGCCACAACGCCACCCACCTCCATGGGCTGACACACGGCCCGAAGCTCCGTCGCGCAGCTGCCGGCGAGTGCCGCCATCGCCGCCACGCCTCCGGCACGGCCAGCACGCCCAAGACACCAAGCTCATGATACCAATTGCTGGGACAAACCCACTGGCGACATACGCCGAACCGCCCTTCGGCGACAAACGCCGGACGGAGGTATAAGAAGATGAACAGAATTTTCCAGTGACGAACGCCTCGGCCGCCGAACGGCCTGTATGTTGGCTTCTATTCAACTTAGCTACTCAAACACACATACATGGAGGTACACACGCACACACACAGCACAACCCTAAAAGAACTCTCACATCGACCGGGCGCATACCACAGTCCCGACGGAGAATACATCTTCCTTAGGCCCCTCCCCATCGGCTCGGCACATACCGTCACCGTGGCGCGGCAACTGACCGACGCGACTAACTAATACACAGGTGGGGGGATTTATACCTGACGCACTCACACGCACCATGGCCACACATGCATGCACGCCCCGGCCACACTGCAAGTCACGCACGCACACATCGGCCACTACCACATAACCCGCCGGCTAGCCCATGCATGCACTAGCATGACCCGACCAACCATCTAGCTAGCATGCAACTAACTCCCTCCAGCCGCGCGCACGCTGCACCTGACTCCAATAGATTGCAACGGTCCTGCGCATGTAGCTCCTTCATTCCACGAACGCAAGCACGGGCTCACGCCGGGGACACACATGCTACGGACTCGATCTGGTCATCTTCACGCCGGTCGCCATCGCCATGTGCATGGCTTATTGCCATCAAAAGAACTAGCTCCTGGACGCAAAGGAAAGGTCCCTTGTAACTGGCTACACACAAGAGGTGAAAGATATTGAGAGCTAACTGAAAGAGATATATGAGAGGGGGGAAGTAATGTACAAACAACATTCGAGAGTTGGATGGTTGAAAAGGGTGACCAAAATACTCTGTATTTTCTGAACCGTGCATCCCACAAAAAACGTAAAAATATGATTCGAGGTTTGAGGCGAGAGGATGGATCCAAATGCATGGTAGATGAAGGTATGAGAGAGATGATTACCGCATTTTATGAAAAAATGTTTGAAGCAGAAGGCTCTAATGGAGCAGACTGGATTCTGCACTTGTTCGAAGAACTTGTTACGCCCAAGATGAACAGTAAGTTAACAACTCATATTTCTTATGCAGAGATTGAGACGACACTCTTTCGGATGGGACCAACAAAGGCCCCTGGTATGGATGGTTTACCGGCGCTGTTCTACCAGAAGCAGTGGCTGTTGGTATAGGAGGATGTGTGCAAAGCAGTTCGGAAATTTCTGGGAGGAGCGGCGACACAAGATAGTTTAATTGAGGCGATTATTGTGATGATCCCGAAGTCAACTCATGGGAGCTTCTATCACAGCTTCACCCTATTAACTTGTGTAATGTTTTGTATAAGATATCGTGAAAGTGTTAGCAAATAGACTGAAGCAAATCCTCCTGGTGCTTATTTCGGAACAGCAAAGCGCTTTTGTTCCCGGGCGACCAATCACGAATGATGTTCCAGTGGCTCCTGAGTGTGTGCATGTAGTTAGAGGACGGAAGAGGAAACTTCCGCTCTATGCGGTCAAGCTTGACATGATGAAAGCTTATGATAGAGTCGAGTGGTCTTTTCTGAGAAGAACTTCAAAGATATTTGTCTTTGATCAAATGTGGATTAAGATGATTATGCGATGTGTCATGACTGCAAGGTTCACTGTTAAGCTGATGGTGGTTTGTCGCGCAACTTTCTACCTTCCCAAGGACTCCGGTAGGGGGACCCCCTCTCACCATATTTGTTCTTATTTTGTGTGGAGGGCTTCTCTGCCTTGCTAAAAAATGCTCAGATGGAAAATAGCATTAAGGGTGTCAATTTTGGGAGGACTGGCCCCCATGTCACTCACTTATTGTTTGCAGATGATAATATAGTTTTTTTGGAAGGATCACAAAGCAATCTTCTGGCATTAAAGGATATTTTTTGAATATACAAAGAGGCTTCTGGGCAGAAAGGGAATCTTTAGAAATCATATATCTTCTTTGGGAAAGGATGTGAGGAGGACAAGGGCTTTATGAAAAAACCCATAGGAAATGACTCGGAAGCGCTGAGTGAGAGGTAACTCAGTCTTCCAACAGTGGTTGGTAGATCAAAGGATGGTGTGTTCAAATATGTTAGAGAAAGCTCTTCTGGGAAAGTTTCAGGATGGAAGGGCCAAGGTTTATCCAAAGCTGCGCGTGAGGTACTCGTCAAATCAGGAGTCTAATCAATACCAACTTTTACCATGAGCTATTTTCAACTCACAAAGAAGATGTGTCGGAACCTAACTTCAATCTCTTCGTAATTGTGGTGGGGTGCAGCTCAGGGTGAAAGGAAAGTGCATTGGGTTTCATGGGGAAAAATGTGCTTACATAAGAGGGATGGGGGCATGGGTTTCAGAAATTTCGAAGCTTTTAACCAAGCATTGTTGGCAAAGCAAGCATGGCAGATCCTACAATGCCCTTCATCAATGTGTGAAAGGGTACTAAAGGATGGGTACTTTAAAGACTGCTCTATAATGAGCGCGACCTACCCAGCAGGAGCGTCATATACATACAAGAGTATTTTGCATGGGAGATACTTGCTGCAGGAAGCAGTTATCTGGCGTATCGAGGATGGAACTTATGTTAACATTCATCATGCAAACTGGATCCCGAGAGCGGGAGTCTCAAACCGCTTGGGCAGACTAACATAGAAGGAATTACACGGGTGTGTGATCTCATGAATACTGAGGGCACTGGATGGGATGAGATGAAGGTTGATAGTATGTTTTCTGCTAAGGATGCACGTTATGTAAAGCAGGTGGCCATAGGAGGGCTAGGATGCAGCGATGTCCTTAGATGGAATTATACAAAATCAGGTAACTTCACAGAGAGGTTAACGTATCATCCATGAATGACGTTAAATAGGACTAAATCTGGACGGCCGGAGTCCTCCTCGTAAGTAAACAAGCACAAGAGTTGGCTATCACTATGGAATACTAATGCTCCTGGTAAGGTAAATATTCATATGTGGGAACTTGTTAGTAATAGCTTGGCAGTGGGTTCGCTGCTGCGGTTGCCGCTCGGTGGCGGGAGGCTCGGGAGACACCCCACCGCTCCCTCTCGGCCGTCGACTCCTGGCATTTCTGTGCTAAACGGTTGTGCCAATTCATGAAAGGGTGGGATGCTAACTTTTCTTGAGGGCATCTAGGCACTAGACCTTCGGGTAGATGCCGCGGGCCTCTTGGCTGAGGAATGGATGCTTAGATACGACTTGGAAGATCAACTCACGATCATCTACATGGACGAGGAGCCATTCTGGCGCCTCCGAGGTACGTAGAATTGGGTCCTCAGGGGGGGACGCCAATACAACTTACTTTCAGGCAATCGCCAACGGCCGCCGATGCCATAACACCATCCCCCTGCTCTGGGATGGAGATACCTTGCTACAACAGCCGGAGGCCATCCGGGCCCATGTTGATGGCTTCTACAGAGACCTATTCTCTGCCTCCCCTCGGGGAGGATTAGCCCTTGCCCACGATATTTGGCCGCCCCGATACTGTGTTGCAGAGGAGGATAACGTTGCTCTAACGACGCCGTTCTCTAAAGCTGAAGTATGGGAGGCCATTAAGAACATGAACTCGTCCTCGGGCCCCGGCCCCGATGGCCTCCCAGTAAAGTTCTTCCAAACTTTCTGGGAGTCCATTAAACCAGAGGTCATGGCTCTATTTGAAGAATTCTACGTTGGGTCCATTGACCTCACCAAACTCAACTTTGGAATAATCACGCTCATTCCCAAAGTTTTGGGTGCCTCGAACATCCGCCAATTTCGCCAAATCACGATGATCAATGTCATCTTTTGAATCCTCGCAAAGCGATACGCCAATAGGGTGGCCCCAATTGCAGACCGGATCATCCACCCGGATCAGTCGGCTTTCATCCAGGGCCGTTATATCCTGGACGGAGTCCTAGTGTTTCACGAAGCTCTACACGAGGTGCATTCCAAGCACCTCAAGGCAGTCTTCTTGAAACTAGATTTCCACAAGGCCTATGACATGGTCAGCTGGCACTTCCTGCGGGAATGCCTGCTCTGGAAGGGCTTTGACGAGCGATCGGTGACCCGGGTGATGCTGATGGTCTGCTCGGGCAGAACCGCGGTGAATATCAACGACGAGATTGGCCCATTCTTCCCCACCTTCTGTGGGGTGCGCCAGGGCGATCTATTCTCTCCGTTCCTGTTCAACGTTGTGGTAGATGCCCTGGCGGCCATCTTACACAAAGCAAAAGCTGCGGGACACATCAAAGGAATAGTCCCACACTTAGTAGGAGGGACCGGCTTTTCCCTCCTACAATATGCGGACGACACCATTATCATGGTGGAAGGATCGGCGAGCGACATCACGAACCTGAAGTTTCTCCTTCTTTGCTTCCAGCAGATGTTTGGCCTCAAGATTAACTTTGATAAGAGCTCTGTGATGGTTCTGGGCTACTCTGACTCTGATCGCCAGAGCATCGCGGACCGGCTCAATTGCCCGCTCGGGAGTTTCCCCACGACTTACCTGGGGATACCCATTAGTGACTCGAGGCTCAGTGTGGCCGAGCTGTGGCCCACGGTTGGCAATCTCCAGCACCCTGTGGAGCCATGGCAGGGAAGGTGGCTTTCCAAAGCCGCCCGAACGGTGCTGATCAACTCGTCCCTGTCCAGCCTGCTCCTATTCATAATGAGCTTTTACAGCCTGCCTGAGACTCTTCACCATGAGATTGCCAGGGTTCAGGGTCGCTTCTATTGGGCCGGTGAAGGAGACAAGCAGAAATACCACATGGTGCGATGGTCTGAAATTTGTAAGCCCCATGATCAGGGAGGGCTTGGGATAATGTGCTCCAAGAGGATGACCTCCTAACTAGATGGCTGTGGTGGATTACGAATGGCGAGGGTGGCCTTTGGCTTCGCATCATTCAGCGGAAATACCTACGAGGCCAACCCCTCGCCTTTTGCCAGCGGTCCGGTGGTTCGCAGTTCTGGCAATCGATCATACAGCTGCTTCCGGTCCTTCGAATTGGATCCTCGATTACGGTCGGATCTGGTACCGCCATGTTGTTTTGGTTCGATCACTGGGCTGGGGATGCACCCTTCGCGGCGCGTTTTCCTGACCTGTTCTCCATTGCGGTAGACCCGCGGATTCCAGTTGCGACGACCCTTATTGACTTAGGGCATCTCGCATTCTGACGCCAGTTTGGTCCGGTAGAGACTGCGGCCTGGGATGACCTGATCGCATGCATTGCGCTTCACGAACCTGTGCTTGAGACAGGTGAGGACCGCACTCGATGGCGACTAGAGCCATTCGGGCTTTTCTCCACCTTGTTGCTCTACAAGGCGATCGCCCCCACTCTGGGCCCTGCGGCGCTTACCACCATCTGGGAGATCCGGCTCCCCTTTAAATCAGGATATTCCTGTGGCAATGGATTCGTGGCCGCCTTCCATCTGGGGTGGAAGTCCTGAAGCGCAACGGCCCGGGGGATGGTCATTGCCCGCTTTGCGGGCCGGAAGAAGATTCGAACCATATCTTCTTCACCTGCTTGTCCATGCAGTTCCTCTGGAGCTGTTTCCGTGAAATGGTTGGAGGTAGTTGGGACCATAACAACTTCCCCGATCTTTTCGCCAAACTCCAGGCACTGCCACCCTCGTCCCGCCACATCAGATGGCTGACTATCGGTGTGCTTGCCTGGACGTTGCGGACTATTAGGAATAAGCTTGTGATTCTGCAGATTCCTCTTAGACGTGCTACTGATGCTTTGTTCAAATGGTCTGGTTACTTGCAGCTTTGGCGGCCGCTTAGCCGTCCCAGGGAGAGAGACGCCATCACCTCCATCATCACCCAGCTTCGCGCGATGGCTCTCCATATGGCTCCGCAGCTTCCCCCACCACCACCTGAGCCAGATTAGCTATTCTCCGTCTTCGACGCCGCCGTCGTGTGTTGTTTGTGCCCCTTGTGGTGTTTGGGCTTGTTGTGCTGTGCCCACAGCGGATTCTGTGGTGTGTGTGTTGTTTGTGCGTCTGTGTTGGACCTTGGTGCGGTGGCGTTGTGTGTCTGTGTGTTGGATGATACCTTGTTGACTTGTGCTTGGTGGTTGCTTTATTTATAAAGCGGGGCGAAAGCCTTTTTTGGTAACTTCATAGGCATAAGATCAAACCGGGAGTATTTTGTTGCACTTGTGGAAAAGAACAAATTGTGCTGTCAATTTTGGACTTGTCCGTATTCTGCTATGTTTTGGAAGGTTCTAAGCTCATAGAAAGGGGCCTTGGTGGCGACCCCACCGATGACTGACGGGCCCCGTGGCGAGCTTATGGCGTGGCCAATGCAATGGCTGGCCGATGCATGTGAGCAGGATAAAGAATTGATGATACATGCGTTATATGGACTGTGGGTGGTGAGAAATGATGCTAGGGAAGGTAAGAAGATAGCTGACCTAAAAACTGTTGTTGACTCAGTGTTTGCGCATATCTTGGAGTGGGCGGCTGTCCATGATCGCCAAAAAGAAGTTCAAGCACCAGCACTGGCTGTGAGATGGTAACCACCTGAACCTAGGTAGCTCAAAGTGATTGTGGATGGGGCGCTGTCCAAGTTCAGAGAGAGAGGTGGTGGCAGAGTGGTTCTCCGCGATCATGGCAGAGCTTTCAGGGGTGGGCGTCCTTTGCTTTCTTGGGAGTTGCAGACCCTGAACTCGCCGAGGTCCTGGCTTGTTCCAAGGGAGTGCCTTTGGTAGCCCAAACTGGAGTTTCTCGTGTCCACGTAGAGTTGGACAACAAAGGAATTGCAGCGATGCTTAACGACACTGCGATCAATCTATCATCCATAGGGCCAATCATCGAGGACGTGAAGAGGATCTTGCAATCCTTTGAAGCTTTTACAGTTACGCGGGTTAGGAGATTAGGTAATAAAGGTGTTCATGTTCTAGCTAGAGAAGGTGTTTCTCACGAATCAAATAGGGTTTGGCTACAACAGACACCGGACTGTATTCTACAAGTTTTTTCGGACGAGATACCCTCAGGGGCAGCTTAAATTAAGTACGAGTTTGATCGTAAAAAAAGATATATAAAAAGTTGGCCACGAAGCATTTGACCGTGACATGGTGTTCCCTGTTTGCTGTTCGATGCGGAAATTATGAGCGGAATTTTGACCTTACAAAGGATTAGCTGGATGACCTTGCATTGCCATGGAATCACAAATCTCTACAGCTTATAAAAATTAAAAGAACGTAAGGTTACCATTTCACCTTTGTTCCCACCACCTCTTCGTCCAACCTTCATGTATATGATAATCAATCACCTTAATTTATTTACCTTCCGATCCAATTCCATTTTAACTTACTTATCAAACTTCTAATCAAAATATAAGGTAATTCATGGTTAGAATTTAAGGAACATTTATGTACACAATCACATTATTATTGACAGGTAAGTCACAAGCTAACATACTAGAATATTTATATCTCCTTGCAACACACGGGCATTGTTCTAGTTTAACCTAAAATTCTTAATCGGGTGGCACACTATATTTGAAGGACTAGCGCACGCGCTACCCGACAAGGCAACTCAGATCGCTACAAACCACCACTTCACTATCTCTCTCAAAAAATAATCATCTCATCTTGATCCTCATCTCGATCCCTTTTTTCCTTGCTCTCGTTAGATCCAAACAGCAAGTGGCGTGGAAGGAGAGGAGCAACACCTGATAGGTCAAAGGAGAGGCGATAGTGTTGGGTTTCGTAGTAATTTCAAAAATTTCCTACGCACACGCAAGATCATGGTGATGCATAGCAACGAGAGGGGGAGAGTGTGATTTACGTACCCTTGTAGATCGCAACGGAAGCGTTTGGTTGATGTAGTCGTACATCTCCACGGCCCGACCGATCAAGCACCGAAACTACGGCACCTCCGAGTTCTAGCACACGTTCAGCTCGATGACGATCCCCGGACTCCGATCCAGCAAAGTGTCGGGGAAGAGTTCCGTCAGCACGACGGCGTGGTGACGATCTTGATGCACTACCGTCGCAGGGCTTCGCCTAAGCACCGCTACAATATTATCGAGGACTATGGTGGAAGGGGGCACCGCACACGGCTAGGAATATGATCACGTGGATCAACTTGTGTCTCTAGGGGTGCCCCTTGCCCCCGTATATAAAGGAGAAAGGGGAGGAGGCCGGCCGGCCCTATAGGCGCGCCAAGGAGGAGTCCTCCTCCTAGTAGGAGTAGGACTCCTACTAGGAGGGGGAAAGAAGTGGGGAGGGAGAGGGAAAGGGGGGGGGGGCGCCGCCCCCCTCTCGTAGTCCAATTCGGACCAGGGGGGAGGAGGCGCGCGGCCCACCTCTGGCTGCCCTCTCTCTCTCCACTAAGGCCCATATGGCCCATTACTTCTCCCGGGGGGGTTCCGGTAACCCTCCGGCTCTCCGGTTTTCTCCGAAATCACCCGGAACACTTCCGGTGTCCGAATATAGCTGTCCAATATATCAATCTTTATGTCTCGACCATTTCGAGACTCCTGGTCATGTCCGTGATCACATCCGGGACTCCGAACTAACTTCGGTACATCAAAACTCATAAACTCATAATATAACTGTCATCGAAACCTTAAGCGTGCGGACCCTACGGGTTCGAGAACAATGTAGACATGACCGAGACACATCTCCGGTCAATAACCAATAGCGGAACCTGGATGCTCATATTGGCTCCTACATATTCTACGAAGATCTTTATCGGTCAGACCGCATAACAACATACGTTGTTCCCTTTGTCATCGGTATGTTACTTGCCCGAGATTCGATCGTCGGTATCCCATACCTAGTTCAATCTCATTACCGGCAAGTCGCTTTACTCGTTCCGTAATACATCATCTCACAACTAACTCATTAGTTGCAATGCTTGCAAGGCTTATGTGATGTGCATTACCGAGAGGGCCCAGAGATACTTCTCCGACAATCGGAGTGACAAATCCTAATCTCGAAATACGCCAACCCAACATGTACCTTTGGAGACACCTGTAGAGATCCTTTATAATCACCCAGTTACGTTGTGACGTTTGGTAGCACACAAAGTTTTCCTCCGGCAAACGGGAGTTGCATAATCTCATAGTCATAGGAACATGTATAAGTCATGAAGAAAGCAATAGCAACATACTAAACGATCGGGTGCTAAGCTAATGGAATGGGTCATGTCAATTAGATCATTCATCTAATGATGTGATCCTGTTAATCAAATGACAACTCTTTGTCCATGGTTAGGAAACATAACCATCTTTGATTAACAAGCTAGTCTATTAGAGGCATACTAGTGACACTCTTTTTGTCTATGTATTCACACATGTATTATGTTTCCGGTTAATACAATTCTAGCATGAATAATAAACATTTATCATGATATGTAAGGAAATAAATAATAACTTTATTATTGCCTCTAGGGCATATTTCCTTCAGATAGATCTGAGGAGCTAGGCAACTCGGTCGCCCCCTCACCCTTCTTAGGAGCTAGAGCTAGGGTTGCCAATAGCTGTCGATGGCAACCGTTTTTTTACGGTGAACACAACGGATACGTCGACGTCGTGGTGGGTGGGCCCGCCTTGTACATGGATGGCCCCGCAAGGGTCTCCGGCGAGAGGTTGTTATAAGATGCAGACATGTCCTTGCTGCTGGTTATGCTTGTATTCTCTGCTTCAAAATTTGTACTGGAGACAGACAAAGAGAGGGGAAAGAGGAGTTGTGCTGACCAAACCGTCTCGCCTTCTCTTCCGCGTCCACTTCATGTGGATGAGGATGCCATGGTGGCCTATGTGGAGCTTGGTCGGCCCCATCTACGTCCATTGATGGTTTCTTTGGCTGTTCTATTAGTTTGCACTTAGGAGGGAGTGTGTTGTAGGGTGAAACCCTAAGAGAGATATTTTCACACTTGAAGGGGGGAAAGGATGAACTCACAAGAACACAAGGGGAAAATCACTCAAACAAACCCAATTACACATCCACTAGAGTAGCACACATGAGATCCAGAAGAATACAAGAACAATTCAAGGAAAATAACACTAGGGCAAGGTTCTTCCCACTCCCAAGGAGGTGACGTCTTGATGATAGTATTCTCCAAGAGGAGGCCTTGAAATCCACAAGGGGATCTACTCCTTGGAGGTCTTGATCTCCAAGGGGAGGGGAAGGATGAGAAAAGCTCTCTCAATGTCTATCCAATACTTTGCTAACCCTAGAAATGAGCTAGATGGGGAGTACTTATAGCCTAGGGATGAAATGAGAGGAAAACGGGGGGTACAAGGGTCTTTTAACCCTAAATGCATGCAGGCATCAGCTGGACGGTTTGGGCACCCAGTGTAAAGGGGTTTGGGCACCCCGGGGTCCCCTGGGGGAGGGGGGCGGGCACCCAGGGCACCCCGGTGAGCGGGCCGGGCACCCAGGGCAGTCAGGGGGCCCGCCCTTGGTGGCTGAGGAGGCTGGGCACCCGGTGCTGAGGACCTGGGCATCCAAGGCGGTCAAGGGCATCACCCGGAGGAGGGGGACAGAGGGTTGTGCACCCGGGGCAGCCAGAGCCTCAGCCAGCCGGCGGCTAGGGGCGGGGCACCCTAAGGTGTTGGTTGCCGGGCACCCGGGGGTCTGAGGCCTCTGTTGCTTCGCGTTTTGAGCGTCCTCCTTCCTTCTCCTTCTCCATGGGTGCTTGGATCTCCCTCCTAGCTTCTTCATGGATTTCTCCTTGGTACCAAAGAATGCAAAGAGTTTCCATTTGAGGTAGAAGCCAATTCTCCTGTGAGTCCAAAGCAAGCTCGAAGAGGAAAGAGTAAACCTCGATCTCAATGGCACATGAGCGGGCTCTTGTCATTGCCCCACGTGGTGCTTGATGAGTTGTAGTAGAGTCCATGGGGATGATGGAGGAATGCTCCGCATCATTTCCCACCCCTGGGAGAGATTCGTCCTCGGATCGTGATCTTCATCACCATGGTATTGGGACAAGTTCTTGATGTTGAAGATGTCGCTTACGTTGTACTTGTCACATGGGATGTCGATCTTGTAGGCGTTGTCATTTTAATGGACAAACACCTTGAAGGGTTCATCGATTCACGGAAGTAGCTTGGACTTGCGCTCGTTGGGGAAGCGGTCCTTGCGGAGATGTAGCCATTCGAGGTCACCCCGTTTGAACACTGTCGATGTCAAAACCGGCGGATCTCGGGTAGGGGGTCCCGAACTGTGCGTCTAAGGCGGATGGTAACAGGAGGCGGGGGACACAATGTTTACCCAGGTTCGGGCCCTCGCGATGGAGGTAATGTCATACTTCCTGCTTGATTGATCTTAATGATATGAGTATTACAAGAGTTGATCTACCACGAGATCGAAAGGCCAAACCCTAGAAGCTAGCCTATGATTATGATTGTTGTTGTCCTACGGACTAAACCCTCCGGTTTATATAGACACCGGAGGGGGGTAGGGTTACACAGAGTCGGTTACAAGGGAGGAGATCTACATATCCAAATTGCCAAGCTTGCCTTCCACGCAAAGGAGAGTCCTACCCGGACACAGGATGAAGTCTTCAATCTTGTATCTTCATAGTCCAACAGTCCGGCCAAAGCATATAGTCCGGATGTCCGAGGACCCCCTAATCCAGGACTCCCTCAGTAGCCCCTGAACCAGGCTTCAATGACGATGAGTCCATCGCGCAGATTGTCTTCGGCATTGCAAGGCGGTTTCTCCTCCAAATCCTGATTACGAGTAGAGTTCAGCTTCCCATAAATGTCGCACTCCTCGGCTTTTGCCCTTTAATAATGGCTATCTTCCACGTATCGAGCGAATGTGAGAAGTCGGGGCACTTTTACATTTGCCAACCTAACCCTGTGAGAAAATCGCCTATTTAAGGAGTCGGGGATCCTCAGATCAGATCACACCATCTTCCCACAGCGAGTATCCATCGGAGCGCGCCCGGAAAAGACCGTTCTATCATGGCCGGCCAACACAGCTCCTCCTCTCGCTCCCGTAGCGCTAAGCCAGGCATTTGGAAGAAGTGTTCCGTCCCTCACAGCCAATTAGTAGAGTGACAGACCCAGGGGTTTCTCCCTCCTGCGTATATGGTCCCCGTCCGAGTTGGACTAGCCACTTATAACGGCGAGGAGCAAGCGGAGAGCTTCCCCAACCCGTCCAAGGGGGAGCGGGTATGCCTTGTCCCTTACTTATTGAGGGGACTCGGATTTCCAATCCATCCGTTCCTCCGCGGACTCCTGGAATTCTATGGCCTCCAGCTGCATAACTTTACTCCCGCCTCCATATTTGTTGGTGTTCTGGGAACGGGGGTCCCTAGACTTGCCTGCCTGCGGCCCGTGGCGTGGCAGAGCCAGTAGGCCGTACGGCCCATCTTCACCAACAAAGCACCGAAGACCCTCGCGAGGGGCCAAGCCTCGCGAGGCGGACGATGCAAGACCTCCTCTAGAGTGGCCTAGCTAGGCAGGCTCACGAGGAGCGGAGATATCAAGGCGAGGCGAAGCTCACGAGGCTATCGTGACGTGAGCCGTGACGATCGACACCAGGCGGGCGCCAGCATGCACAGTGTCCTTGTTTCCTCTTTGGAGCAAAGGGGGCAAGCACAGCCGCAGAGCACCGAGGCCTCAGGCAAAGGTTGACATTTCGGTGCAAGAAGACCAAGACCATGGACTGCAAGACAAAGGTCATCGTGGAGCCCAGAATAGCGTCACCACCAGAACTTTGTGCAGGCGAAGACTACTTTTGTCAGGATAGCTTGTACTAGCTGCCCCCTTCAAATTAGCCTGCCATTGTTGGCTCCCTTCCCACTCGATTTTTGGGAAGAGGACCAGGGCCTCTATAAATAGGACTAGCCACCACCTTAGAGAAAGGGGAGAGACCCCCCCCCCCACACACAAGCTCACCGAGCTCAAGAACGTCTCAACCTCAGGAGGCCGTTCTTCCCTTGTATGGTTCATCATCAGCCCAAGAGGCAATCCACCACCACTACATTGGAGTAGGGGTATTACCCCACAACAGTGGCCCAAACCAGTATAAACCCTGTGTCCTTCTGTGTTGTGAGTTTGTCGAGTTCGTCCACAAGATCTTAGGGAGCTAGAGCGTAGATCGGTTGGAGGGAAAGACTTCGTGCGCACCCCAGTGTTCGAACCTTAAGGGTTTGCCGGAACCCCACATCCCGATATTCGGCGCGCCAGGTAGGGGTGCGCCGGAGCTTCTCTCCATCAACCAGCGCCCCGTACCACCGCACTGCGCTCCCATGGAAGGTGCCCTGCCACCGACCTCCCCGGCCGACGCCAGCAGCAGGGAATCTGGGTGCCGAGACCTGGCCCCGCTTTGCGGCGAGTGCAGTGGCCGGTCAAGTTCAGGTCGGAGATGACGCCGCGTTACGACGGCGCGGCAGACTTGGTGATGTTCCTGCTAGCGTACGAGGAGACCATCCTCGAAGCCGGAGGTGACGACAAGATCATGGCAAACTTGTTCCCCCTGGCCCTCGCCGGCGAGCCGCGCGCTTGGCTGCTCGGCCTCCCAGGATCCACGGTGACGTCCTAGGGGGAACTCCGTGACCACTTCACTGCGCGCTACGTGGCGCCGGCACACGACGCAGTCGTGGCACTGCTGGGCGGCTCCCAAGCACCTCCTTCAGATCGCCACGTCAAGCCTTTCTTTCATCAGATTGGGGCCGTGTGCAAGCAACCGGGGGCTCCGCCGGGTTGGGCCGCGCCGGAAGCCGACCTCACCTTCGACTCGGAAGACCACCCCGGCTCCACCGCCGGCTCAGGGATGCTTCCGATGCTCTGCACGCCCACCATCTGCAACGTGGCCATCACCAAGACCCTCATCGACGGCAGCGCCGGCCTCAACTTGCTCTCCGTGGAAGCTTTCAGCCTTCTTCATGTGCCGCTCGAATGGCTCGGCCTCAGCAAGCCCTTCACATGAGTGGGAGGTGGAGCTGCTCATCCCTTGGGGCAGATCCGCCTCCCTGTCACCTTTGACACGCGGGATAACTATCGCACCAAGCTGGTGGACTTTGACATCGCCCGCATCAGTCTCCCATACAATGCCATCCTCGGGTACCCGGCCCTTGCTCAGTTCATGGTGGCAACTCACCCGGCCTACAACCTCATGAAGATGCTAAGGAGCAAGGGCGTCCTCACCATCCAAGGGGACGCTAAGGAGGCCGTGATGGCGCTCAGGCTCGCCTTCAAGACCGCGGCAGCGGCGCAGCCAGTCGGCGCCGGTGCGCTGGAGGCCAAGGAGGCCGCGCCCACCAAGAAAAAGCAGTTGTTCACCCAAGACAAGGCGGAGACCAAGCAGGTGCCGGTCAACGAGGATGGGTCTTCAGGAGCCACCTTCACCATAGGAACCGGCCTTAACCCGGGGCAAGAAGAGGCTTTGGTGAGGTTTTGCGCGCGAAATAGGAGATATTCGCGTGGGAGCCCGATCAACTGGTAGGGGTCCCGAGAGAGGTAATCCAGCATCATCTAAAGGTGTACCCCAATGTATGCCCCGTGAAGCAGCAAGAAAGACGGTAGTCCACTAAGAAGAAGGCCTTCATCGTCCAAGAGACATGCAAGCTGGAGGCGGCAGGTACAATCCGAGAAGTTCGATACCCCGAATGGCTGGCGAACCCCGTTGTAGTATCGAAGAAAGGCGGGAAGGAACGGATGTGCATCGACTTCACCAATCTAAACAAAGCCTGCCCCCAAGACTCGTTCCCCCTTCCACGCATCGATCAAATTGTCGACTCCACCGCCGAGTGCGATTTGTTGTGTTTCCTGGATGCGTTCTCTGGATACCATCAGATCAAGATGGCGGTGGAGGATGTGGAGAATACGGCCTTCTTGACACCATGTGGGGTGTACTGCTATAGCTGCATGCCTTTCGGCCTTCGCAACGCGGGCGCAACCTTTCAGTGGATCATGCACATCGCCTTGGGGCGGCAACTCGACAAGAACACAGAGGCCTACGTTGATGACATAGTGGTCAAATCTCGCGAGGCAAGGACGTTGATTCAAGACTTGGAGGAGACCTTCGAGAGCTTACGCCATGTGAGCTTGAGGCTTAACCCGGAGAAGTGTGTGTTTGGCGTCCCATCCGGCAAGTTGCTAGGGTTTCTCATATCCCACGGAGGGATCAAGGCGAACCCAGAAAAGATCAAGGCCATCGAAGACATGACCCCACCTCAAACCCTCAAGGAGATGCAAAAGCTGGCAGGACAGGTGACCGCGTTAGGGCGTTTCATCTCTAAGCTAGGCGAACGCGCCTTGCCCTTCTTTAAGCTCATGAAGAAGGAAGGCCCCTTCGAGTGGACCCCGGAGGCCGACCAGGCCTTCCGAGACCTCAAGAAATACCTCACCAGCCCCCCCGGTGATGGTGGCACCACGGCCTCTCGAGCCTCTTTTGCTCTACCTTGCCGCCACCCCGTACTCTGCCAGCGCGGCGCTGGTGGTGGTTCGGGAGGAGCGTGAAGACAAGGGTAGAGCTGATGCAGCACGGGGCCAGAGAGGTGCAGCAAAGCCATCCACGCCGGAGGACCTAGCTCAGCAAAGCAACATCGCGGAAGCTGCTGAGGGCGGTCAGGTCTCAGGAGACCCATCACCTCAGGATATGCTGCAATCTACGCGGGACCCGAGCCTCAACAGTGTACCAGCCCTTGTCGAGCACCCGATGTACTTCGTCAGCACTCTACTGCGGGACGCGAGGGCGCGCTACCCCATGCCGCCGAAGCTCCTGCTCGCACTTTTGGTGGCCTTGCGCAAGCTGCGGCACTACTTCCAGGGGCACCCCATCAAGGTCGTGTCGTCTTACCCATTGGAGAGGATACTTAGGAGCCCAAACTCAGCCGGAAGGGTCGCCGAATGGAACATCAAGCTGAAGCATTTCAACTGGAGTTTAGCACCACCAAGGTCATCAAGGGAGCCACGCTCGCCGATTTTGTGGCAGAATGGACAGATGCTCCGGCTCTTGAGGAAGGAGAAGAACGGTCCACCTCCCCAGGAAGCGAGGCGCCAGACGGCTAGGTCATGTATTTTGATGGCGCCTTTGCACACCAGGGCGCGGGGGCTAGAGCAGTGCTCATCTCGCCCACTCAGGACAAGCTTTGCTACGCCATGCAACTCTTCTTTCAGCACGGCGAGAAGGTCTCCCACAGTATCGCAGCATACGAGGGCCTCATAGCCGGCCTGAAGGCTGTGTCGACTATGGGGGTGAGGCACCTTACCGTCAAGGGCGACTCGCAGCTCCTCGTCAACTTCTCCAATAAACTGTACGAGCCAAAGGACGGACACATGGAGGCCTACCTTGCTAAGGTGCGCAAAATGGAAAAGCAGTTCGCAAGCTTGGAGCTGCAGCGCGTGCCCCGGGGCACCAACAAGGAAGCCGATGACATCGCCAAGAGAGCATCCAAGCGGCAACCGCAAGAGCCCGGCGTCTTCGAAGAGCGGTTCTTCAAGCCGTCAGCTACGCTGCCTCTTTCAAGCATGACTCGGCTTCGGGAGGAGCTCCCTCAGCCCCCGGCCTCGGGAGCCCTAGATTGCGGCCCAACCTCAGGAGCTCGGCTGCTCTTGATGCTCGAGCCCCAGGAGGAGTGCTGGACCAAGGAGTTCAGGCAGTAACTGATGCATGGGACACTGCCGGAGAAACAAGAGGACGCGAAGCGCGTGTCCTGACAGGCCACGGCATACTGCATTCAAGATGGCGAGTTGTACAGGAAACAGACGAACGACGTCACGCTGCGCTGCATCTCCAGCGATCAAGGGAGGGAGTTGCTGACTGAAATACACAGCGGTGACTGTGGACATCACTCATCATCACGGACCCTCGTCGGCAAGGCCTTCCGTAGCGTATTCTATTGGCCTACAGCACTCAACGATGCAGCTGAACTGTGAAGTTCTGAGAAGCTTGCCAATTCCACGCCAAGCAAATCCACAAGCCTACTTAGGGCCTCCAAACATCCCACTCACGTGGTCGTTCGCAGTCTGGGGGCTAGACATCCTAGGCCCGTTCCCATGAGCGCCAGGGGGGTTACCGCTATCTCTACGTCGCCATCGATAAGTTCACCAAGTGGGCAGAGGTGGAAGCCGTCCGAACCATTCCACCCGGCTCTGCTGTCAAGTTCATCAAGGGCCTCGAGATCCGCTTCGGGGTCCCCAACCACATTATCACAGATAACGGCTCGCAGTTTACTAGTAACCTCTTTAAAACCTATTGTGCTAACCTTGGAACGCAGATCTGCTACGCTTCGGTAGCCCACCCCAGGAGCAATGGTCATGCTGAGTGTGCCAAAGCTGAGGTCCTAAGTGGCCTCAAGACCAGGACCTTCAAGAAGAAGTTGGAGGCCTGTGGCAGGGGATAGCACGACGAGCTCCAGTCCGTGATGTGGTCCATCCACACCACCGCTACCAAGCCAATGGGCGAGACTCCATTCTTCGTCATCTACGAAGATGAAGCAGTCCTCCCTCACGAGGTCAGCCATCGCTCCGCACGGGTCCTGGCGTTCGACGAAACGCAGCAGAACGCCATGCGGGGGGATGGATCTCGTGCTGGGGGAGGAACGTCGCCGCGAAGCTGCATTAAGGGTGGCAAGGTACCAGCAAGCGATGCGGCGCTACCACTGCCGCAACATTCGCTCCAGGACGCTCGAGACGGGTGACTTGGTCCTGAGGCGGGTCCTCTCTAGGGAAGGCTTGCACAAGCTCTCACCCATGTGGGAGGGCCCGTTCAGGGTCGTCCACATCTCCAAGCCTGGCGCCATGCGCTTGAAGACGCAAGAGGGGACACCTAACCAAAACGCCTGGAACATCCAGCACCTCCAGAAGTTCTATCCATGAGGGAAGGCCCAGTGCCTGTGAAGCAAGGCCCAGAGCCTGTGAAGCAAGGCCCAGTGCCTGTGAAGCAAGGCCCAGAGCCTGTGAAGAAAGGCCCAGAGCCTGTGAAGCAAGGCCCGGTGCCTGTGAAGAATCGCAGCCCGTGACACTCTCACGTAATAATGAGTTGGGGTTGTACACACCCCGGAGTCTCAGGAGCGCCGGCCTCAGGCCCTGGGGCTCCCTCCCACGCCTAGTGGACAGCACTTAGCTCCACGCTGGTGAGAAGACTTGAAGACTAGGTTAGGTGCTGGATGCGGCTTTTCATTTGCTTTCCGTAGTTGGCTTGCTTTTCCTTAATCGAGTTTGCCTTTGGCGTTCCTTGCTGATTTGGTTCCTTCACCTTTTACCGCGTTTTTCGGCTCTGGTTTACCCATGATCTCTCTCTCACATACCTCGTGAGGGGGCTAGGCAGGTGACCTCGCGAGCTTTTCCTTCTCTCTGCCTTCTCGCGAGTCACCCTCGTTCGAGCCTGGAAGCTGGCGCAACTCTCCTAAATCCGTGAACCTCGGGTACCGCGATGCAAAGCGCCAAG
Source organism: Triticum dicoccoides (assembly GCF_002162155.2). Taxonomy (NCBI): domain Eukaryota; kingdom Viridiplantae; phylum Streptophyta; class Magnoliopsida; order Poales; family Poaceae; genus Triticum; species Triticum dicoccoides. The sequence goes on from NC_041392.1 coordinate 367,946,845, forward strand.
TCAAGGTTCGGGTGAACAGCAAAATCCTCTAGCGCACCCCCTAACAAATTCTTGCAGTTCCTGAGCAAACACAGATATCTCGTAAAGGATGGGGCGTCCCAAACACGCCAGGTTAGGTTATCTCTGCGCAAAATAACAACATGGCATGGGAATAACACACACGTTGCATTAACCAAGAACCACAGTTTGATACACGCCCCTCTGGGCCCATACTGGTTTCATTTTCTGGTGCAGGAAAAGAAAGGAAAAAGCCAAACAAAGCGACATTTCAACAATCCGCAGGGGCAGGCCCTTAGCGACGCCCAAGCCAACCCTGACCCCTCCTCGCGCTTCACGGAGGCAAAACGATGACATGACCTACTGCCTCCTTCGAAGCAAGCACGGTGGCGCGGCGGCTGATCGTAGCCATTGCTGCTGGAGCTGTCGCATGAGGGAGAGCCGCCGTAGCTGGAAGAGATGAGGTCGCCGTTGACGGCAGGCTCGCCCTCACCCTTGTCACGACCGTCGCCAAGGCCGAACACCTCCTCACTGTCGTTCGTCTCGGGGCAGCACCCGGCGTGGCGGCCATCTTCCCCGAACACCCTCACGTAGAGGGTCGACCCGCCGTCATACTTGAAGTGGAGCGTGCACCGCCTACCCAGGCCACGCACGGGGGCAAACGTCTGCCAGCCGCGGGCTAGGGCTATGTTGCCTGCGGCAGAAGTCTCGACCGCGACCGAGGAGGCCTTGCTGCAGCAACCATCCGCCCGCAACTAGAGCCCCCTGGACCAGGGGCCGGCAGCTCATCGACAAGGAAGCGCGGAAGCTGGAGCCAGTTGCCGGCCGGGTTTTCCGACCAAACAACGAGCTCCGGCGACGCCTTCGCTGAATGAAAGCGCGGGAGGTGAGGCCTCGCCACCATCGCGCGCCTCCCCCCGTCAACTGGACCGCCACGGTTGGGACGGCCCCCTCCGCGTACCGTGGCACCGCCTCGACGGTGGGCCATGGCGGGGGTCGCAGCGTGCTTGTGCGGGAGGCCGCGACCGCGCTTGGGCACCGGGGAACCCGGGCCCTCGCGAGGGGCCTTTCCCTTCCGGCGGCAGAGAACTTCCTTTGCGGCGCCATTGGAGCAAGCAGTGGAGCAAGAAGGAGGAAGCAACCAAGGAATAGATGGGCAACGGGGGCTCCGCCCCCCTCCCCATTTGTAGCAAGAGAAGGCCAACCGGCGTCTCCCACGATCGCAGGTAATGATGGTTTCCCTTGCATGTCGCATGGACTTGTCAAGTCATGTAGTCGTCAAGGCAGCATGGGGAAGAGGAGACGCCCACGTCCAATCAACCGCCATGCATCAACCGAGGCCGCAGGCTTTTGGGGCCCGCGGTGCTCCGAAATTGACCCTTAGCTTCGCCGTGAAGCCAAGCCCGAGCGCACTTTGGGCCCGAGGGCTACTATCGGCGTTCTGGGAACGGGGGTCCCTAGACTTGCTTGCCTGCGGCCCGCGGCTTGGCTGAGCCAGCAGGCCGTACGGCCCATCTTCACCAACAAAGCGCCCAAGACCCTCGCGAGGGGCCAAGCCTCGTGAGGCGGACGATGCAAGACCTCCTCTGGCGTGGCCTAGCTAGGCAAGCTCACGGGGAGCGGAGATATCAAGGCGAGGCGAACCTCACGAGGCTCTCGTGACGTGAGCCATGACGATCGACACCAGGCGGGCGCTAGCGCACACAGTGTCCTTGTTTCCTCTTTGGTGCAAAGGGGGCAAGCGAAGCCGCGGAGTACCGACGCCTCAAGCAAAGGTTGCCATTTCGGTGCGACAAGACCAAGACCATGGACTGCAAGACGTAGGTCATTGTGGAGCCCAGAACAGCGTCGCCACCAGTACTTTGTGCAGGCAAAGACTACTTTTGTCAGGATAGCTTGTACTAGATGTCCCCCTTCAAATTAGCTCGCCATTGTTGGCTCCCTTCCCGCTCGACTTTTGGGAAGAGGACCAGGGCCTCTATAAATAGGACTAGCCACCACCTTAATGAAAGGGGAGAGACCACCCCCCACACACAAGCTCACCGAGCTCAAGAACGTCTCAACCTCAGGAGGCCGTTCTTCCCTTGTATGGTTCATCATCAGCCCAAGAGGCAATCCACCACCACCACACTCGAGTAGGGTATTACACCACAATGGTGGCCCGAACCAGTATAAACCCCATGTCCTTCTGTGTTGTGAGTTCGTCGAGTTCGTTCGCAAGATCTTAGCGAGCTAGAGCGTAGATCGGTCGGAGGGAAAGACTTTGCATGCACCCCAAGGGTTTGCCGGAACCCCACATCCCAACAATATTACACATCACCAGCTACGTCGCATTTTGCAAGCTGTTTCTGGGCTGCGAAGCTCATTTCAAGCTATGGAAAAGGCTATTCTGCCTTGTTCCCCATACACAGAAGGAGTCAATATATCAAGTGGGCGGAGCCGAAATATGGCGCATCGCCAGGACCGGATACCTATCCGGTACCCCTAAGAAGACTGTCCTTTGGAGTAGTTTTATATGGAGGACGTCCCCCTTCCGGACCCTATTCGGATGGGCCTTCCTGATTTCAATAATGCCCCTTTTAAGGAACACCGTAGTTGGCGTCCTCGGAGGCCCCAGGAGCAAGACAACAAAGAGGTCCTTTACCTGATGGGCATGATAGAAACGCTGGCCAAACCAGGACTAGCAATAATCGAGGTTATGTCAATATGTATAATGCGGGGGGTGCAGCCACTTCAGTATCGGGGGAAACCCATGTGGCACTTCAATGGAGAAGACGATGCCACCCGCTATAGCCGTAAAGGTCCGGACTCCGTTGCCGCTCTAGCAGAAGTACTGTCCGATTTATACAAAGGAGAGGAAGAGGAGTTCATCCGTATTAAACCACAGGATGGATTCTCCATGTACAACCCCCCAAACTAGGTGAGCTGCTACCTTTTACTCCAGATCTTCCTGCATTCTTCATTATAAGTATTTACCTTGCTATTTCATAGCAGGAACTGCGAAAAGCTATGAGGGAGGTCCATAGCCCGTCTCCACAGCCAGAGGACCCTGACCGGGCCCTCGACCCCGGACTCGAAGAAGATCCGGACATATTTGTGGAACTCATCGACATCACGTTCTATCAGCTGAGCTGCGACGGTGCCTTGGTGGCAATCATAGCTGATTATCTGGGCCTGCTCCCTGCATCGCATGTATGTAAAACCAGAGTCCAAACTTCCGAGAAGGATCCCTTTTTTGCACTTGACCCATCACACACATATGGTGTCCTACAGGGAAGGCCCTCGGGACGCCATGCCGAACCCGCAGTGACTCACCAGCAAGGGGCACCGAAACCAGATAGGCTTAAAAGGAAGGCAGTCAGGACTGAGACGCCGTCGTAGAGGTATGAAAAAACCCTGCACCACTGGTTTGTCGTCTTTAAAATATAATAACGTCCATGGTTCCTGGCAGAAAAAAACGCTCACCGGACCATGCCCGGAGAGCCTGCCGGCCATGCCTCCACCAGCCGGACTCCAGAGCCGGACTTAGGGGCAGATGCTGATGTGGGGACAACACTGGATATTCCTCCTACAGAGGATGCGGATAGGCTGTCCGCTATGAATTCCGAAGTGGAGAGTGCCATGAATCGCAGGCGCCGTCGGGCCGTACTCCGCGACCCTGGTTTCTCCGAAGAGGCATTCGATGCCTTCAACTCAGGAGACGCGTACATCCAAGCTGCTCAAAATGGTCTTCCTAGAGCCACAGACCAGTATGTAAAGGATATACGGGTAAGAAAATCTGATAATTATATATATCAGTAGCCTCTGAGACTTGAAACAGTCGACACAACTGATTTAAGGATCATTATTTGTGTAGGCTCTTACGGAGAAGAATACCCAGTTGTCTCAAGAGTTGGAGGAGTGCAAAGCACAGTTGCAGGCCGCAGTTGCCGCAATGAAGGTGTCCGTGAAGGCCCCATCTGGTAACACTTGTTTCTATCGAAAAGAAGGATATGTACCGGTTAGTATTCGGCATGTATGCAAATCTAACAATATATTCTGAAGATGACCCCGGAGTGAATCCGGAGGTCGTGCGAGGGGATGAGCAACATGCTCAATGACAGCTAGAGGCTGGCGAGCGCATGCTTACGTAGGTTAGGCAGGAGAAAAATGATCTCCAAGATGCTAATACCCAGCTGGGCGTTGAACTGAAAGACGTTCGGGCCCAGCTAGCTGACTCCGTAAAGGAGAATAAAAGGTTTTGATGTGGCATTTTTAATAAGTGCTTGAATGAACTTTTCTAGAGTTCGGGAAGGAAACCGACTAATGGAGTTATATCTGTAGGTATGCTGACGGGTCATCCTGCAGAGGAGATGTCCGGGTCTGCGGGTGATCTTCTGCCAGAGCTCTCACAACTGCACGAACAAGTTCGACAGGTGATACAGGGCATTGCCCAAGCCTTGTGGCCATCTGCCTCCCTGCCAGGAGGCATGGGGGAGCTTGTAGAGATGCTCAAGGGAGCGCGGCGGCGCTTCCGATTATGGAAGATATCAGCCTGCCGACAAGGTACAAGGGAAGCCTGGTCCATGGTGAAGACGCTATATACCAAGGCTGACCAGAACCACATGGCCGAGGTCGGACCTGTGGGGTTTGATGGGAAAGAGATCCCTGTCAGTTTGGTGTATGACCAGGTGAAATTAGCTGCAAAGTATTCCCAACAGGATTGTAGGCTAGACAGCCTGTTGGATGGTATAGAAGAAGAATTTAGTTAGTCTAAGTGACTGTGTACTTCAAATGACATGTATTGTCCCTAGCCGGATTATAAATCATTTGTCATGGCGGACCTTTTCGCTTCAACCTCCGGACCCGACAGTTCGGAGTGTATCCGAATACCTGCTCAGTTATGTAAAAATCGGGGTATGTGTCGAAACCAGGCGTAGGCGTCATAAGTGCTTGAACAGACAAGTACCCATCTAGCTATGTTATATTACATGGATAGTAAGAAACATCTTCCAGGGAGAATAGTTCCGTTAATGGTTCCTTTCCCTGGGTACGCATGCATTAATGTGCATGTCCGGACTGCGAGAAGAGACGCTGGATATAAACATCTGGGGACATGTATCATAATAAATAAAAGTCATATTTTGTTCACCGACCGAATATTCCCTTAAGAACACTAGCTTTCGGCTTCACCCAGTCTGAGGTACACATATGGCTGACCCGGCAGTAACAATCGAAGAGGTGCTACCCTTATGCCCTAGTCGAATTAATGGGAACGTAGGGCATAAACACAAGAGCTAGGAAACCCAGCTTGGCCAAAACTTAAGTCATATCAATGCATATAATGGCGAAGAAAAGGTACATGTGGAAAAGTAACACATGTGCGGGGGGCATAAAGCCCGGAACATAGTTATATTAAGCTTCTGTATAAGAAGCCCCAAGGTATAATGAGCATGCCTAGAGTGTCAAGATTGTGTAGTCAAGACACATTTTAACCTTTTAAGGCCATGAAGAAAAAGGGAAGAAAGAAAGAAAAGACAGATAACAGATATATATAAAAAATTGACGGAGGTAAGGAGACGAACACAGAGTCCGGCGCTAGGCATAGAACCTTCGGAGTCTGGATGCGTTCCATGGGTTTGGCTCGAGTCTGTTCGATGCATCCCGCAGACGATACGCTCCACCGATCAGAACTTTGTCAATAACGAAGGGACCTTCCCATTTGGGCTCGAGCTTGTCCTTTTTCTTCTCCGGTAGGCGTAGAACAAGTTCGCCAACGTTATAAGTTTTAACCCGTACTCCTCTACTTTGATACCACCGAGCCTGTTGCTGATAGAATGCGGAGCGGGCTTTCGCCACGTCACGCTCCTCCTCCAGGGCGTCCAAACTGTCTTGCCGATCAAGCTCAGCTTCTTTCTCTTCGTACATGCGCACTCGAGGTGAGTCATGAATGATGTCACAGGGCAGCACCGCTTGTGCGCCGTACACCATAAAGAACAGTGTGTGAGGGAGTCCTGGATTAGGGGGTCTCCGGACAGCTGGACTATATCCTTTGGCCGGACTGTTAGACTATGAAGATACAAGATTGAAGACTTCGTCTCGTGTCCGGATGGGACCCTACTTGGCGTGGAAGCCAAGCTAGGCAATACGGATATGTATATCTCCTCCTTTGTAACCTACCTTTTGTAACCCTAGCCCTTTCCGGTGTCTATATAAACCGGAGGGTTTTAGTCCGTAGGACAATATACAATCATACCATAGGCTAGCTTTTAGGGTTTAGCCTCTTCGATCTCATGGTAGATCAACTCTTGTAATACTCATATCATCAAGAATAAATCAAGCAGGACATAGGGTTTTACCTCCATCAAGAGGGCCCGAACCTGGGTAAAACATCGTGTTCCCTGCCTCCTGTTACCATCTGCCTTAGACGCACAGTACGGGACCCCCTACCCAAGATCCGCCAGTTTTGGCACCGACATTGGTGCTTTCATTGAGAGTTCCTCTGTGTCGTCGCTGTTAGGCTTGATGGCTCCTACGATCATCGATAGTGATGCAGTCCAGGGTGAGACTTTTTTCCCCGGACAGATCTTTGTGTTCGGCGGATTCGCACTGCGGGCCAACTCGCTTGGCCATCTGGAGCAGATCAAAAGTTACGCCCCTGGCCACCAGGTCAGGTTTGGAAGCTTAAACTACACGGCCGATATCCGCGGAGACTTGATCTTCGACGGAATCGAGCCTCTGCCATCAGACAGTGTTCAGGAGATCGCACCGGCAGCCGCTCTGACCCTCAATTCGGAGCCAGTTGCGCCGTCCATGGACGGGTGGATGGACCCCGCCACGGAGGCCTTACCCTCAGCGGCGATCCAGCCAAACATCGACGTTGCCCTGTACGAGAGCCGTGTTGACTGCCGGATCCTTCTCCGGCCATGGACTCCGAACCGCCTGCGCCCGTCCCTAGCAAATCCTATTGGGCGCCGATCATGGAGTTTATCTCCGTGAATATTTTTTCGCACTCGCCCTTTGGCGACATACTGAACTCATTAAGGTCTCTCTGCTTGTCAGGAGGATCCTGACCGAACTATGTCCAGCAGGATTGGGATGCAGATGAAGAAGAAATTCGCTGCCCACCCACCACCCACTTAGTAGCCACTATCGACGACTTAACTGACATGCTCAACTCCTAAGACATCGACGGTATGGACGACGATGCGGGAGACGAAGAGGAACCACTGCCCACAGGGCATTGGACAGCCACCTCATCATACGATATATACATGGTGGACACACCCAAAGAAGGCAATGGCGACGAGACAGCGGAGGATGACCCCTCCAAGAAGCAACCCAAGCACCGACGTCAGCGGCGCCGCTCTAAGTCCCTCCAAAGCAAAAGTGGTGATACCGGCACAGGAGATAATAACACTCCGATAGTGCCGAAGATGGCAACAATCCCCTCCAGCATGATCTAGGACAGGAGGATGGAGAGGCCAACCCTCCAGAGAGAGCGGCAGATGGAGAGGCGGAGGATGATAATTACATGCCCCCCACCAGAAGACGAAGCAAGCCTCGACGATGAGGAATTCGTCGTACCAGAGGATCCCGTCGAACAAGAGCGCTTCAAGCGCCGGCTTATAGCCACGGCAAATAGCCTTAAGAAAAAGCAGCAACAGCTTTGTAATGCCCCGAGACCGATGTGCCAGGTGTCGTCCAGTTATTCGCTGTCGTTGCCATGTCATTCGCTTGCGTGTTGCATATTGTCATGTCATCATGTGCATTGCATCATCATGTTTTCAAAACTTGCATCCGTCCCGGTCTCCTCGTTTCGTCCGTTGTCCGTTCTGAGCCCAGACTCACTTGCACGCGCCCGCGGCAGGTCCGAAATATTATTTTATACGTGGCCGGAAAATGTTCTCGGAATGGAATGAAAGTTGGCATGTGGTGTTGTTATGTTGTTAGTAGGCCGCCTGTGAAGTTTCATCGCATTCGGAGCTCGTTTGATAGCCCAACCGTTAAACTATAGCGGCAATATAGCCGGTGTAACGTCAGACGTTTTCGGTCTCTGGAAACAGTCGCCGGGCCTCTCTCTCTTCTCTTCTCTCAGCTCGAGCCCTTCTGCACAGCCCACAAGTCCCAACCGACCCCTCGCGCGCACGTCCGGAAGTTGTCCCGGACCCGACCCAGACTGTCATCACCGTTGTGTCCGGATCATCCCCAAACATCTACAAAACGTCATCGTTTTCTTATTTGGACTTCCTAACCTATATTTTCTCGACCGCCCGATTACGATCGGACGGACCAGATTAGCCCCTACCCTAATCTTATTGCAATATAAGTTTGGACAACCCTAAAATCTAGGGACCTGTACCATCCTCCCAGCCGCCCCCACTCCTCCTCAATTTCCACACCCAACCAACTAGTGCCTCCCCTGGATCCCGTCGCCCACCCAACGAGCGCAGCCGGAGCAGCAGCTCCCAGTCGCCGGAGATGAGTGCCCCGACAGCCCTGCTCCTTTTCCCCTCTTGCTTCCTTACCTCCCGTTCTCACGATCTTCCCCTCCCTCTCTCTGTTTTCTCTCATAGGAGACAACCATGGGCGCTGTGTTCGCAAGCAGCAGCTGCCGTCGTCTTCCCCCGCCTCGCCTGTGACCTCCTCTGCATCGGTTCCGGCCCCGACGACTGATCCCCTTGCCTCCTCGTTCCCGTGCGTGCAGCAGCTGAGCAAGGGACCTCGCGCCCGATCCTTCCCCTCGTCCAGGAGGTAGGAGCCCGAGCTCCTCGATCCCTCCTCGCCGGCCAAGTCCTCTCAAGCCACCACCCTCACCGGCGAACCCCAGGCAGGAGCCCCGTCGCCCTCTCCCTCCTCCCTGACCTGCCCCTCTCCTCCCTGCTTCATCCTCTCTCTCCCGCAGGTCGTCGTCGTCGGTGGAGATCCGCGCCTCCCTGCCGTCTCGCCTCGCCATCGACCAGATCTGGCGCCCCGAGGCCGGATCCACCGCCCAGCAACCCGTTCCAGTCCTCGCGAGCGCCACCAGACCCTCCCTCGCCAGAGCTTTTCTACGCCGTCGCCATGGTCCTCTGCTCGTGCGAGCGTGAGACGAGGACGACGTCCAGGCCGCCCCCTCGCCCTGGTGGGCCTCGCTCAGCCTCAGGCCCAACCCAACTTCTGTTGCGGCCTCCTCACCTGATGGGTTGGCCCAATGTGAGCAACCCTTGCCAGATCCAGATTCAGCCCGTTGATGTTTTTTCAGGATCTGTGAATTTGTCTAATTTTCCAGAGATGACAGATTTGCAGAAAACCCCCCTAGTTTCATGCATTTAATAACTTCACAACCGTGCATCGGATCTAAATAAATTATATATGAAAGTTGCTTAAAATTTTGTCTAGTTTCATAATATGTCATTTTCACCCATGTTTAAAATGTTAGAAATGTTGTTTGCATTAATTTGCTCCTATGCCATGTTAAAATGATTTATTTCATAACTAATTAACCGTAACTCGGATTTTAATAAAATTTATAGGTAAATGGGGTAGAATTTTGCCTAGTTTAACATGGTGCACTCATCTTGCATGTTAAACAACTCTAAAATATGGTTTAGGGCAGAACAGGACCAAACCTAATATATGCATATGAGGATTTTCCGGAATTGTTGTTCGTTGTGCCCGGCCTCATTTAAACTTGACTAGATAGGTAGTTTTGCTTTGCTTCACCCTCTTGCCTTGCTTAACAACATTTAATATTGTTGAGTACATAAACAAGACCGAACTAAATAAGTCACGTGGTGTTTCTTCACTATGCAGCGGAGTTGCATAATGAGCTCCACTTAATTTGTAGGATTGTTTGTGCACTTTGCCATGCCATGCCTCATTAAACCGGACATGCATCATACTTGATTGTGCATCATGCCATGATTATGTGGTGGTTGTTTACTTTGTTGTTTGCTCTTTTCCGATGTTGCTTCTTCGGGTTGGTTCCGTTAACGTCGAGTTTGTGAGGACCCGTTCGTCTACGTCCGTTTATCTTCTTCATGGACTCGTTCTTCTTCCTTGCGGGATCTCAGGCAAGATGATCATACCCTTGAAATCACTACTATCTTTGCTATGCTAGTTTGCTCGCTCTTTGCCATGCCAATGCTACGATGCCTACCATTTGCTTGTCAGCCTCCCAATTGCCATGTCAAACCTCTAACCCACCATGTCCTAGCAAACTGTTGATTGGCTATGTTACCGCTTTGCTCAGCCCCTCTTATAGCGTTGTTAGTTGCAGGTGAAGATTGAAGTTTTGTTCCTTGTTGGAACATGGAGTTGCTGTTCCTTGTCGGGACATTTATTTACTTGTTGGGATATCACAATATATCTTATTTAATAAATGCATCTATATACTTGGTAAAGGGTGGAAGGCTCGGCCTTATGCCTGGTGTTTTGTTCCACTCTTGCCGCCCTAGTTTCCGTCATATCGGTGTTATGTTCCCAGATTTTGCGTTCCTTACGCGGTTGGGTTATAATGGGAACCCCTTGACAGTTCGCCTTGAATAAAACTCCTCCAGCAAGGCCCAACCTTGGTTTTACCATTTGCCACCCAGCCTTTTCTTTTCCCTTGGGGGTCGCGCGCCCAAGGGTCATCTTTATTTTAACCCCCCGGGCCAGTGCTTGTCTAAGTGTTGGTCCAACCCAGAGCACCGTGCGGGGCCGTCCCTTGGCAACTTGGGTTACGTTGGCTCCCGTACGCTTAGCTTATCTGGTGTGCCCTGAGAACGAGATATGTGCAGCTCCTATCGCTATGTCGGCGCATCGGGTGGTCTTGCTGGACTTGTTTTGCCATTGTCGAGGATGTCTTGGAGTACCGGGATACCGAGTCTGATCGGAATGTCTCGGGAGGAGGTCTATTCCTTCGTTGACCGTGAGAGCTTGTGATGGGCTAAGTTGGGACACCCCTGCAGGGATTTGAACTTTCGAAAGCCGTGCCCGCGGTTATGGGAAGATGGGAATTTGTTAACGTCCGGTTGTAGAAAACCTGAAGTCGACCTTAATTAAAATGAATCAACAGCGTGTGTAACCGTGATGGTCTCTTTTCGGCGGAGTCCGGGAAGTGAACACGGTTGTTGGAGTTATGCTTGACGTAGGTTGTTATAGGATCACTTCTTGATCATACTTTTATCGACCGTGCTTTGCCTTCTCTTCTCGCTCTCTTTTGCGTATGTTAGCCACCATATATGCTAGTCGCTTGCTGCAGCTCCACCTCATACCTTTACCTTACCCATAAGCTTAAATAGTCTTGATCGCGAGGGTGCGAGATTGCTGAGTCCCTGTGGCTCACAGATACTTCCAAAACCAGCTTGCAGGTGCCGATGAGACCATGCAGATGCCGCAACCAAGCTCAGGAGGAGCTCGATGAAGATCTTGTCCTTTGTGTTGTTTTGTTCTAGTTGATCAGTAGTGGAGCCCAGTTGGGGTCGATCGGGGACCGTGTCGCATTTGGGGTTCTTCTTTTATTTTGGTTCCGTAGTCTGACCTTGATTGTATTTGGATGATGTAATTCTTTATTCTTGTAATTGTGTGAAGTGGCGATTGTAAGCCAACTATGTAACTTCTTCCCCTATTTTATTACATGGGTTGTGTGAAGATTACCTCACTTGCGACATTGCTCTCAATGCGATTATGCCTCTAAGTCGTGCTTCGACACGTGGGAGATATAGCCGCATCGAGGGCGTTACAAGTTGGTATCAGAGCCTTCCCCGACCTTAGGAGCCCCCACTGCTTGATCATTTTTAGCAGCCGTTGTTGAGTCTAGAAAATGTTTTGAGTCAATTTAGGAATTATATATCGGAGAGTTTAGGAATTCTTTTTACTTCCCAGTCTCCTCATCGCTCTGGTAAGGCATCCTGACTTAGAGTTTTGACTCTTCTCTTCTCAAATTTCACTAAAAAAATATTTTAGGTTCACGCGGGTATCTTGGAATCATTCCGATGGTTTTATGACGAGAACATTGTCTTGGTGCCTCCTATCAGGGGTTTTGTGGAAGTGTCCCGGGGAGTTGAGCTCTGAGGTGTTGTCGTCATAATTTTATCGTTGCAGTTCTGGAATACCTGAGTCTAGTACGCCGACATCGAAAATCTCTTTTATGCAGTTCGTTGGTGAGATAACCTCGACGCCACCCAGTACTGGGGCGGGAGTTCGGGAGTATTGCCATAACTTGTATAACGGATGCTTTTCGAAGGTTGAGGTAGATGATTTCCGAAGGTTTCTTGGTTATGTGTTGAAGGATGGGTACAGCTGGATGTAGGAATTGCTAGTTTGGGTGAGATATTATGCTTCCCCTGTATCCCCAACACCTGATTGCATAACCGGAAAATTTCGGGAGTTTCATAGGTGGGAATTCAAGTAGCTCTTAGGATATCTTTCCGACAGATGTATGATATGAAATTGGGGTTCAACGTCTAGTGGTCCGCCTATTCACGGTCGATTTTACAGTGGTCTCGTTGTGTCTTAAAGAGTCCTTGGCTATGCCAACTCGGGGACGCTTCGTATGTCATGTGCACTGCCTTGTACATGATGGTGTTGTACGATCGAGCCCGTGTAGGCCCCACCACGAAAACTTCGGACGAAATCTCTATCATATGTTTGTTCCGGCTTATTCTGCAAGCCAACCCTTTGTTTTCGTTTTGAGTTGTGGTATTCAAGTTGCTTTAATGTCAAGTGTTGATTCCATACCTTCCCCAAATGCTGTTCTCATACTCTGATGTGAATACTAATCCTTCTTGATCATCAAGATTGTTTTGTCAATCCTTTTTAACCGGTGTGCTTCTCTTCAAGTGGATCCGATCATTGCAACATCCGCAAGTTTCAATCTCAGCTTTTTCTACGGTGTTCGTTTCATCCATCTCAAGTTGCATTTGTTTTCCCACCCTCCCACCCTTTTTCTTCAAGGACTCGGATTTCTTTATCAAGTATCCATCTTATGGATGTGAAGTCTCTTCTTTCTTTCCTTTCAATGTTCTTATCCGGTGATTCTCATGAAGATACTAACGGAGCTTCAAGTTCGTCAACCTTCACTCATTTTTTTCTTCTCTGGTGGTTTAAATTCAAGCATTATTGATTATATCCTTTCCTCGTTGTAAATACCTTTTCTTATCGGTGCAATTCTTAATCGTTCACCTCTCGCTATTCAATTGTTCTGGAGTGCTCAAGATATCTCAGAAGATTCGTGTTTCCACTCTTAACCCATTCAAGCTCTTTCGAGGTTGTTATCTCATTCAAGTCATTTAATTCAACCGGTGAAATCTATCTTTTAAATCATTCAACGGTGTTTCTTTTGAGTGGGCCCTAACCCACAGGTCTTTTTCCAGGATCTTACCTGACTCTTCTTATTTTCCCGGCGTTACTCTCAAATTCTTTTCCAAGTTTGACGTAAGAATGAATTTATCATCAGTCAAATGCCTTCTCCTAGATCTTTCACAATTCTTTTCATCGTTGGCTCTACCTCTTCGTTTGATTCTTCCGGAGTGTCTAAATAATTCATGGTGGTGTTTCTCGTCGTCATTCTCGGATTTTGAAGACCGAAGTAGAGTTTCTCTTTAATCTTGCTCCATTCTCTTCAAGATTCATGGTGCTAGCTTGTTGCCATCCTCTCATATTTATTTTCGATTGTGAGAGTCTTTTTCACCTATCCAGAGCAATTCAAGAGTCTTCTCAGTTTGTTTTCTGGAGTCCATCAATTCAGGTTTATTTATCCTCAGCTGTCAGTTATCATTCTCTAATCTTACTGGTGCATCATTCAAGTTTTCTCTAATCAGCTCGTGATCTCTTCGTTCTCTTGGGTCTAAAATTCTCTCAAGCATCTTCGTCCATTTGCTAATTCTTTCTGGTGTTTCTTTATCTTTTCCCCGTTCGTTTTCAATTCTTACGGTGGTCCGTTCAAGAGTTCTCTTCCTTGGTCACCATATCAATTTATTCGATGTTTCAATCCTCCCGGTGGTTCGTTCAAGACCTTCTCAAGTTGGTGCTATATCTATCTTTAATCTTTTCTACGAGAATAAGTAATATGTCGAATCCATTGATTGTCATCAATTTAATTGGTGAAGGATACGCATAATATAATTCTTATTCTTGTTTCATCGAGTTTATTTAATTCTTGTTTTCCGGAGTGGTTCATCATACTTATTCTTGGTTTCAAGTGCTCTTCTTTCTTTCCTGGAGTGCCAAGTTCTCTCAATTAGTTCATCACGGAGATCTATCTAAATCATTGCAAGGTTCACCTTGTGTTTTCAATTTCGCTTTCTTTTCATTCCTTTGTTTACCGGAGTTCTTCATGGAGGTTCTACATGATGGTTCATCAAGGATTTAATTCATTCTCGAAGTGTTCATCGAGATTCTCTGCTAAGAGGCTCAAGCTTTCTTCATATTGTAATCCGGAGTGCAATTCTTTCTTCCGTATCATTGGAGGTGGTATCATGTCATTCTTGATAATTTGAGTTCATGTTTTCTTGATTCACATGTTGTCAAGAATGAGATATTTTAAATCCATCAATCTCGTCATTGGAGTTATCTTGGGTTAGTTTTCACCTAAAAACTTTCCCTAAGGATTGTTGTTAATTATGGTGCTTATAATTGACCCAAGTTCTTCTATTATTCCCCCGGTGAATTAAGTTTCTCATCTCCTTGTTTGATATCAATCCAATCTATCGGTTCCGTTAGTGGCAAAATTTCACCTCATAGTTTTGACATGTTTTCCATAAGCCCACTACTACCTTGCTCTTTTCGTTGTTGGTGTTCCAACAACTCCATTCGACCCTTCTTCTAAAGATGTTTTGTCAAGCTCTTTTGTGGCAGATGTTGGCTTTTCTTCTCCATTCTCCTATTGTAATGATCTGAATTCTAGTCTTCTCTTCCGGAGGCATTGTGTTGTTGTTCTCTTCAACCCATCTTCTTGTTTTGTCAAGATCATGTTCTTTTTATGATTGTCCATTTAACCGGAGTGTCGTGCCCTCTGCTCAAATTCCCTCATCTTATCAAGTTCTTATTCAATCCCTTTCCTTTTCAATCGAAGTTCTGGCCGAATTTGATCTTCTTTGTTCCTCCTTTCTATCGGTGTGTTTTCAATTTTGTTCATCTCCATTGTATTCTTTTCTCGTATTGGTTCAACCTCGCAAGGTTCTTGGTTTCACTCGTTTGTCAAAGAAGCAACTTAGTTTACCTATTCTCTTTCTCCTCCGTTTTCCCTCGGGTGCCATTCTAGATCTCGGGACGAGATCCTCTCGTAGTGGTGGAGTGTTGTAACGCCCCGAGACCGATGTGCCAGGTGTCGTCTAGTTATTCGCTATCGTTGCCATGTCATTCTCTTGCGTGTTGCATCTTGTCATGTCATCATGTGCATTGCATCATCATGTTTTCAACACTTGCATCCGTCCCGGTCTCCTCGTTCCGTCCGTTGTCCGTTCTGAGCCCAGACTCACTTGCACGCGCCCGCGGCAGGTCCGAAATATTATTTTATGAGTGGCCGGAAAATGTTCTCGGAATGGAATGAAAGTTGGCATGTGGTGTTGTTATGTTGTTAGTAGGCCGCCTGCCAAGTTTCATCGCATTCGGAGCTCGTTTGATAGCCCAACCGTTAAACTATAGCGGCAATATAGCCGGTCTAACGTCAGACGTTTTCGGTCTCCGGAAACAGCCGCCGGGCCTCTCTCTCTCTTCTCTTCTCTCAGCTCGAGCCCTTCTGCACAGCTCACAAGTCCCAACCGACCCCTCGCGCGCGCGTCCGGAAGTTGTCCCGGACCCGACCCGAACTGTCGTCACCGTTGTGTCCGGATCATCCCCAAACATCTACAAAACGTCATCGTTTTCTTATTTGGACTTCTTAACCTATATTTTCTCGACCGCCCAATTACGATCGGACGGACCAGATTAGCCCCTACCCTAATCTTATTGCAATATAAGTTTGGACAACCCTAAAATCTAGGGACCTGTCCCATCCTCCCAGCCGCCCCCGCTCCTCCTCAATTTCCACGCCCAACCAACTAGTGCCTCCCCTGGATCCCGTCGCCCACCCAACGAGCGCAGCCGGAGTAGCAGCTCCCAGTCGCCGGAGATGAGTGCCCCGACAGCCCTGCTCCTTTTCCCCTCTTGCTTCCCTACCTCCCGTTCTCACGATCTTCCCCTCCCTCTCTCTGTTTTCGCTCATAGGAGACAACCATGGGCGCTGTGTTCGCAAGCAGCAGCTGCCGTCGTCTTCCCCCGCCTCGCCTATGACCTCCTCTGCATCGGTTCCGGCCCCGACGACTGATCCCCTTGCTTCCTCGTTCCCGTGCGTGCAGCAGCTAAGCAAGGGACCTCGCGCCCGATCCTTCCCCTCGTCCAGGAGGTAGGAGCCCGAGCTCCTCGATCCCTCCTCGCCGGCCAAGTCCTCGCAAGCCACCACCCTCGCCGGCGAACCCCAGGCAGGAGCCCCGTCGCCCTCTCCCTCCTCCCTGACCTGCCCCTCTCCTCCCTGCTTCATCCCCTCTCTCCCGCAGGTCGTCGTTGTCGGTGGAGATCCGCGCCTCCCTGCCGTCTCGCCTCGCCATCGACCGGATCTGGCGCCCCGAGGCCGGATCCGCCGCCCAGCAACCCGTTCCAGTCCTCGCGAGCACCACCGGACCCTCCCTCGCGAGAGCTTTGCTACGCCATCGCCATGGTCCTTTGCTCGTGCGAGCGCGAGACGAGGACGACGTCCAGGCCGCCCCCTCGCCCTGGTGGGCCTCGCTCAGCCTCAGGCCCAGCCCAACTTCTGTTGCGGCCTCCTCACCGACTGGGCTTGGCCCAATGTGAGCAACCCTTGCCAGATCCAGATTCAGCCCGTTGATGTTTTTTTCAGGATCTGTGAATTTGTCTAATTTTCCAGAGATGATAGATTTGCAGAAAACCCCCCTAGTTTCATGCATTTAATAACTTCACAACCGTGCATCGGATCTAAATAAATTATATATGAAAGTTGCTTAAAATTTTGTCTAGTTTCATAATATGTCATTTTCACCCATGTTTAAAATGTTAGAAATGTTGTTTGCATTAATTTGCTCCTATGCCATGTTAAAATGATTTATTTCATAACTAATTAACCGTAACTCGGATTTTAATAAACTTTATAGGTAAATGGGGTAGAATTTTGCCTAGTTTAACATGGTGCACTCATCTTGCATGTTAAACAACTCTAAAATATGGTTTAGGGCAGAACAGGACCAAACCTAATATATGCATATGAGGATTTTCCGGAATTGTTGTTCGTTGTTCCCGGCCTCATTTAAACTTGACTAGATAGGTAGTTTTGCTTTGCTTCACCCTCTTGCCTTGCTTAACAACATTTAATATTGTTGAGTACATAAACAAGACCGAACTAAATAAGTCACGTGGTGTTTCTTCACTATGCAGCGGAGTTGCATAATGAGCTCCACTTAATTTGTAGGATTGTTTGTGCACTTTGCCATGCCATGCCTCATTAAACCGGACATGCATCATACTTGATTGTGCATCATGCCATGATTATGTAGTGGTTGTTTACTTTGTTGTTTGCTCTTTTCCGATGTTGCTTCTTCGGGTTGGTTCCGTTAACGTCGAGTTTGTGAGGACCCGTTCGTCTACGTCCGTTTATCTTCTTCATGGACTCGTTCTTCTTCCTTGCGGGATCTCAGGCAAGATGATCATACCCTTGAAATCACTACTATCTTTGCTATGCTAGTTTGCTCGCTCTTTGCCATGCCAATGCTACGATGCCTACCATTTGCTTGTCAGCCTCCCAATTGCCATGTCAAACCTCTAACCCACCATGTCCTAGCAAACCGTTGATTGGCTATGTTACCGCTTTGCTCAGCCCCTCTTATAGCGTTGTTAGTTGCAGGTGAAGATTGAAGTTTTGTTCCTTGTTGGAACATGGAGTTGTTGTTCCTTGTCGGGACATTTATTTACTTGTTGGGATATCACAATATATCTTATTTAATAAATGCATCTATATACTTGGTAAAGGGTGGAAGGCTCGGCCTTATGCCTGGTGTTTTGTTCCACTCTTGCCGCCCTAGTTTCCGTCATATCGGTGTTATGTTCCCGGATTTTGCGTTCCTTACGCGGTTGGGTTATAATGGGAACCCCTTGACAGTTCGCCTTGAATAAAACTCCTCCAGCAAGGCCCAACCTTGGTTTTACCATTTGCCACCCAGCCTTTTCTTTTCCCTTGGGGGTCGCGCGCCCAAGGGTCATCTTTATTTTAACCCCCCGGGCCAGTGCTTGTCTAAGTGTTGGTCCAACCCAGAGCACCGTGCGGGGCCGTCCCTTGGCAACTTGGGTTACGTTCGCTCCCATACGCTTAGCTTATCCGGTGTGCCCTGAGAACAAGATATGTGCAGCTCCTATCGGGATGTCGACGCATCGGGTGGTCTTGCTGGACTTGTTTTACCATTGTCGAGGATGTCTTGGAGTACCAGGATACCGAGTCTGATCGGAATGTCTCGGGAGGAGGTCTATTCCTTCATTGACCGTGAGAGCTTGTGATGGGCTAAGTTGGGACACCCCTGTAGGGATTTGAACTTTCGAAAGTCGTGCCCGCGGTTATGGGCAGATGGGAATTTGTTAACGTCCGGTTGTAGAAAACCTGAAGTCGACCTTAATTAAAATGAATCAACGGCGTGTGTAACCGTGATGGTCTCTTTCCGGCGGAGTCCGGGAAGTGAACATGGTTGTTGGAGTTATGCTTGACGTAGGTTGTTATAGGATCACTTCTTGATCATACTTTTATCGACCGTGCTTTGCCTTCTCTTCTCGCTCTCTTTTGCTTATGTTAGCCACCATATATGCTAGTCGCTTGCTGCAGCTCCACCTCATACCTTTACCTTACCCATAAGCTTAAATAGTCTTGATTGCGAGGGTGCGAGATTGCTGAGTCCCTGTGGCTCACAGATACTTCCAAAACCAGCTTGCAGGTGCCGATGAGACCATGCAGATGCCGCAACCAAGCTTAGGAGGAGCTCGATGAAGATCTTGTCCTTTGTGTTGTTTTGTTCTAGTTGATCAGTAGTGGAGCCCAGTTGGGGTCGATTGGGGACCGTGTCGCATTTGGGGTTCTTCTTTTATTTTGGTTCCGTAGTCGGACCTTGATTGTATTTGGATGATGTAATTCTTTATTCTTGTAATTGTGTGAAGTGGCGATTGTAAGCCAACTATGTAACTTCTTCCCCTATTTTATTACATGGGTTGTGTGAAGATTACCTCACTTGCGACATTGCTTTCAATGCGGTTATGCCTCTAAGTCGTGCTTCGACACGTGGGAGATATAGCCGCATCGAGGGCGTTACAAGCTTCAAGCTGATCAAGATCTGCTAGCTGACAGATGGACTGAAGTCCTCGCGGCCGAGGAATATAAACTCGAACGCCCCTCCAAGAGTTACCCAAAATGCAGGTTGCTACCCCGACTAGAGGAAGAAGCGTATGACGCGGCTGATCGGCCACCTCGTGGCCGCGATAGAGAGGCATTCCAGCCAAAAGCTCAGCCCGCACCCCGACGCCCTAAAAAGGCATGGGGAAATACGCCAGACCTGCGAGACGTATTGGAGGACAAATCAAAACATGCAAGATCGATCTACGGATCACGAGGTCGCGCCACTATGCGAGACGATAAACGTCACGCCGGATACAGTAAAAGTAAATCCAGTCGGGCCGAACACAGCGGGCAAGCCTCCTTGGAGTTGTGTCACGATATAGCCGAGTACAGAGGTGCCGCACACCCTTCATGCTTCACAGATGAGGTAATGGATCATCAAATCCCAGAGGGTTTCAAACCCGTAAACATATAATCATACGACGGCACGACAGATCCTGCGGTATGGATCGAGGATTTTCTCCTGCACATCCACATGGCCCGTGGTGATGACCTACATGCAATCAAATACCTCCCACTCAAACTTAAAGGACCAGCTCGGCATTGGCTCAACAGCCCGCCAACAGAGTCCATTGGCTGTTGGGAAGATCTGGAAGCCGCATTCCTCGACAACTTTCAGGGCACTTATGTGCAACCACTAGACGCCAATGACCTGAGCCATATAATCCAGCAGCCAGAGGAATCGGCCAGGCAATTCTGGACACGGTTTCTAACAAAGAAAAATCAAATCGTCGACTGTCCAGATGCAGAGGCCCTAGCAGCTTTTAAACACAACATCTGCGACGAGTGGCTAGCCCGGCACCTTGGTCAGGAAAAGCCGAAATCTATGGCAGCCCTCACGACACTCATGACCCGCTTTTGTGCGGGAGAAGACAGTTGGCTGGCTCGCAGTAACAACATATTAAAGAACCATGGTACTTAGGATACCAAGGACGGTAGTAGCAGGTCACGTCGCAACAAACATAAGTGCCGCATTAACAGCGACAATACCGAGGATACGGCAGTCAATGCCAGATTCAAAGGCTCTAAACCTGGTCAGCGGAAAAAGCCATTCAAAAGAAGCACTCCGGGCCCGTCCAGTTTGGACCGTATACTCGATCGCTCGTGTCAAATACACGGCACCCCAGACAAGCCAGCCAACCACACCAAAAGGGATTGTTGGGTGTTCAAGCAGGCCGGCAAGTTAATTGCCAAAAACAAAGATAAGGGGCCACATAGCGATGACGAGGAAGAGCCCCGGCAGCCCAACACCGGAGGACAGAAGAGGTTCCCCCCACAAGTGCGGATGGTGAACATGATATATGCAACCCACATCCCCAAGAGGGAGCGGAAGCGTGCGCTCAGGGACGTGTATGCGTTGGAGCCAGTCGCCCCAAAGTTCAACCCATGGTCCTCCTGTCCGATCACTTTCGATCGCAGGGACCACCCCACTAGTATCCGTCATGGCGGATTTGCCGCACTGGTCCTAGACCCAATCATCAACGGATTTCACCTCACTCGGGTCCTTATGGATGGCGGCAGCAGCCTGAACCTGCTTTATCAAGACACAGTGCGCAAAATGGGTATAGACCCCTCAAGGATCAAACCCACAAAAATGACCTTTAAAGGCGTCATACCAGGTGTAGAGGCCCATTGCACAGGCTCAATCACACTGGAAGTGGTCTTCGGATCCCCGGATAACTTCCGAAGAGAAGAGTTAATCTTTGATATAGTCCCGTTCCGCAGTGGTTATCATGCACTGCTCGGGCGAACCGCATTTGCGAGATTCAATGCGGTACCGCATTATGCATACCTCAAGCTCAAGATGCCAGGACCTCAGGGGGTCATTACAGTTAATGGAAACACAGAGCGCTCTCTCTGAACGGAGGAGCACACTGCAACCCTCGCAGCGGAAGCGCAAAGCAGCCTCTTAAGGCAATCCACTAGTTCGTCCGGAAGGAGCCCTGAAGCCATATAACGTTGGTCATCTTACCCACCATGGCTCCGACGCATTACGCTTGTTGGCCACCCACCACCTTCGGCTTAATATTGAAGGTCTTCAGCCACAGACCGAAGTGGGGGCGGATGCGGAGGAAAGCCTCACAGACGACGATGAACGCCGAAATGTTGAGGATGAAGTTCGGGGCCAGATCATGAAAGTCCAGCCCATAGTAGAACATGAGGCCACGGACAAATGGATGAAGGGGAAACCCCAGTCCACGGAGGAAGTGGTGGAGGAAAACTACCCTCTCATGAGGTTCCGGGGTAGGGACGATCTGCCCAGCAGCGGGCAGCCGATGCGCGATATTCGCGGCTAAGTATCCGGCTCCGCGCAGCTTTTTGATGTGTCCCTCCGTAACGGAGGAAGCCATCCATTTGCCCCCCGCTCCGGACATGTTTGGAGAAGGTTGAGGGGAAGGATGTGAACTTGGGCGTTGGAGCTCGAGTGCGCAAGAACGGACAGGCAAGGAGGAAGAAGGCGTGGGTAGAAAAAGGTTAAACCTTATCCCTTCATAAGGGCGGCCGAAGCTATGCGCCCCCACTAGCCTGGTAAAACTCGCTTATCCCCCAAGCGCCATAAGCGATGGCGCGGTTGGCTTACCGACGCCCGTATTGATGAGAATCCCGTAATAAGGGGGACACGATCTCTGCTTTGACAAGACGTGTCAAAAAACTGCCTCGCGTTATGTGCAGAGCTAGTTAAAGGAAACTGTTCAAATAATCACCGGGCCATGGCATAATGTCGTGTTGTCAAAACAAGTCAGCAAATTAGATTTGTGAAATATTATTCTCTCTACGGTGGTATGTGGAACTTATTTTGCAGGGTCGGACACTATCCTTGTATTCAATTTCTTCAGTGGTGTATTCGGAGGAGGAACCCGCCTTGCAATGCCGAAGACAACACTACGGGCCGGACTCATCGTCATTGAAGCCTAGTTCGGGGGCTACTGAGGGAGTCCTGGATTAGGGTGTCTCCGACAGCCAGACTATATCCTTTGGCCGGATTGTTAGACTATGAAGATACAAGATTGAAGACTTCGTCTCGTGTCTGGATGGGACTCTACTTGGCGTGGAAGGCAAGCTAGGCAATACGGATATGTATATCTCCTCCTTTGTAACCGACCTTGTGTAACCCTAGCCGTTTCCGGTGTCTATATAAACCGGAGGGTTTTAGTAGGACAACATACAATCATACCATACGCTAGCTTTTAGGGTTTAGCCTCTCCGATCTCGTGGTAGATCAACTCTTGTAATACTCATATCATCAATAATAAATCAAGCAGGACGTAGGGTTTTACCTCCATCAAGAGGGCCCGAACCTGGGTAAAACATCATGTTCCCTGCCTCCTGTTACCATCCGCCTTAGATGCACAGTTCGGGACCCCCTACCCGAGATCCGCCGGTTTTGACACCGACAGTGTGTATCCGGTAGTGCGATTCGGCGTGGTCCGCATCCCCCATAGTACGGAGTCAAGCTCCTCCACCCAGTGCGTATATGATTCCTTCAAGGATCGCACTAATATGGGTTTGATGCCTCTCATGATAAGCCTATTTGCTCTCTCGACTTGACCGTTAGTTTGCGGGTGATAGATAGAGGCATAATCGAGCTTAATGCCCATTTTGCTGCACCAAGTTTTTAAATCGTCGGCTGTAAAGTTCGAGCCGTTATCGGTGATGATGCTGTGGGGGACGTCGTAACAGTGTACAACCCCGGATATGAAGTCTATCCCTGGTCCGGACTCGGCCGTTTTAACTGGTTTGGCTTCTATCCATTTGGTGAATTTATCCACCATGACCAATAGGTATTTTTTCTTGTGGCTTCCCCTTTTAAGGAGTCCGAACATGTCAAGCCCCCAGACCGTGAAGGGACAAGTAATGGGGATTGTTTGGTGAGTGGTGCGTGGCATATGGCTATGGTTTGCAAAAAGCTGGCAATTGACGCAACGTTGATCGAGGTCCTGTGCGTCTCCTTGGGCCGTCGGCCAGTAAAAACCTGTATGGAAGGCCTTGCTTACAAGGGCCCGAGCTGCGACGTGGTGGCCACCAAGTCCGGCATGAATTTTTGCCCAAAGTTTCCGTCCTTCCTCTTCGGAGATGCACCTTTGAAGTACTCCAGTAGCGCTTTTCTTATAAAGCTCTCCCTCATGGACCTTGTAGGCTTTAGACCGCCGCACAATGCAACATGCCTTGTTTGGGTCATCGGGGAGTTCTTGCCTAGTTAGGTAAGCCAAGAAGGGTTCTGTCCATGAGGTGATGACAGCCATAATCACGTGGGCCGAAGGTGTTATTTCAGTGGCAGAGCCTCCGATTATGTCAGAGTATTCGGGGCCTGGTGTTGTGGCCGGATCCGGACTGTTTTTTCCGGTCTCCCCTTCCCACACCATGGATGGCTTAAACAACCTTTCCAAGAAGATATTAGGTGGGACAGGGTCGCGCTTAGCGCCGATGCGGGCGAGGATATCCGCCGCTTGATTGTTTTCTCGGACCACATGGTTGAATTCGAGGCCCTTGAACCGAGCTGACATTTTGAGGACGGAGTTACGGTAAGCCACCATTTTTGGGTCCTTGGCGTCAAAGTCCCTGTTCATTTGAGATATTGCAAGGTTCGAATCCCCCCGCACCTCTAGGCGTTGAATTCCCATGGAGACTGCCATCCGGAGACCATGCAACAGGGCCTCATATTCTGTTGCATTGTTGGAGTCTGTGTATAATATTTGGAGTACGTATTGGACTGTATCTCCGGTGGGGGGTGTCAGGACGACGCCTGCCCCTAGACCAGCCAGCATCTTAGAGCCGTCAAAGTGCATGATCCAATTGGAGTACGCGCCGTACTCTTTAGGGAGTTCGGCTTCCGTCCATTCGGTGATGAAATCAGCCAGTACTTGCGACTTAATGGCTCGCCGTGGTTTATATGTTATGTCGAATGGGAGGAGCTCGATAGCCCATTTAGCAATCCGGCCCGTGGCATCGTTGTTATTTATTATGTTGTTGAGTGGTACTTCAGAGGCCACCATAATTGAACACTCTTGAAAGTAGTGTCGTAATTTCCAGGATGCCATGAAGACCGCGTATGCCATCTTTTGATAATGTGGGTATCGTGATTTTCATGGAGTGAGGAC
Source organism: Triticum dicoccoides (assembly GCF_002162155.2). NCBI lineage: Eukaryota > Viridiplantae > Streptophyta > Magnoliopsida > Poales > Poaceae > Triticum > Triticum dicoccoides. Next base: position 367,971,310 of record NC_041392.1, read on the forward strand.
GGTGGATACGTAGTATAACGGCTTTTGAAGCGGGAACTTATGTATGTCCGTCTCTCGTTCGACAACGAACACTGCGCTTACAACTTGGCTTGTTGCCGCTATATATAACAGCCTTGGTTTGCCTACATTTGGCACGGCCAAGATTGGGTTGGTAGCCAATACGGCCATTATTTCTTCCAATCCGTCCGTGGCCGCATCCGTCCACTCGAAGTGTTCGGTGCGTCAAAGAAGGCGATAAAGAACTAGTGCCTTTTCTCCTAGGGAGGTAAAGCGGCTTAAGGCAGCCACGCGTCCAGTTAACTTCTGGATTTTCTTGAGGTCTGTTGGGATAGCCATCTGTGACAAAGCTCGGATTTTAGCCGGATTTGCTTCAATTCCTCTATTGGAGACGATGAAGCCCAAGAGCTTTCTGGTGGGCACGCCGAAAATGCATTTTTCCGGATTGAGCTTGATGTCATATGTTCAGAGGTTGTCGAACATGAGCCTCAAGTTGTCTATTAAGGATTCGACTTGTCTTGTTTTAATGACCACATCGTCTACGTATGCCTCCACTGTTTTGCCAATTTGTGTTTCCCGGCATGTCTGAATCATGCGTTGATAGGTTGCACCGGCGTTTTTGAGCCCGAAAGGCATGGTGTTAAAACAGAAGGGGCCGTATGGAGTGATGAATGTCGTTGCGGCTTGATCGGGCTCCGCCATCTTAATTTGATGGTATCCGGAGTATGCGTCGAGGAAGCACAATGAGTAGTGTCCTACGGTAGCGTCGATAATTTGATCGATGCGGGGGAGGGGGAAGGGATCCTTGGGGCAAGCCTTGTTAAGGTCCTTGAAATCGACACATAGGCGCCAGGATTTGTCCTTCTTTGGTACCATCACCAGGTTTACTAGCCAGTCTGGATGTTTTATTTCTCTAATGAATCCGGCCTCGAGTAACTTGGCTAGCTCTTCTCCCATGGCTTGTCGCTTAGGCTCACAGAAACGCCGAAGAGTCTGCTTGACCGGCTTGAACCCCTTTAAAATGTTAAGGCTATGCTCAGCCAGCCTGCGTGGGATTCCTGGCATGTCTGAAGGATGCCAGGCGAAGATGTCCCAATTCTCGCGCAAGAACTCCCGCAGTGCGGCATCTGTTGTGGGGTTCAGCTGTGCCCCGATGGATGTTGTTTTTGTAGGGTCCGTTGGGTGGACCTGGAATTTGACTATTTCATCCGCTGGTTTAAAAGAGGTGGACTTGGGTCTTTTGTCAAGTATCACGTCGTCCCTGTCCACCGTGGAGCGCAGCGCAGTTAGATCTTCAGCCGCAAGGGCTTCGGACAACGCCTCGAGGGCTAGTGCAGCGATTTTATTTTCGTCGCGGAGTGCTACGTCCGGATAACTAGCCAGAGTGATGATTCCATTGATCCCGGGCATTTTGAGGTTCATGTACCCGTAATGGGGTATAGCTTGGAATATCATGAATGCCTCCTGCCCTAAAAGGGCGTGGTATCCGCTACAAAACAGGGCCACTTGGAATGTGATTTCTTCGGACCTATAATTCTCTGGCGTGCTGAATACCACATCTAGTGTGATTTTTCCCGCACATTGTGCCTCCCGACTAGGGATGATTCCTCTGAAGGTCGTGCTGCTTTGCTCAATGCGACTCTTGTCTATTTCGATTTTGCTAAGAGTTTCCTCGTAGGTGAGGTTTAATCCGCTGCCACCGTCCATGAGCACTTTAGTAAGCCGGAAGCCGTCCACAATTGGACTAAGGACCAAAGCGGCTGGTGCTCGGGCTCTTCAGAATCGAGGTTCTTCACTGGCGTTGAAGGTTATGGCCGTGTCGTTCCATGGATTTATTGCTGCAACGTGGCAGACTTCGGCAAGGCTGCGGAGTGTTCGTTTGCGCCTATTATTTGAGGCGAATGTCTCGAAGACTGTCAATACTGTATTGTTATTTTCCGCGGGATGGCACTCTATTGTATTGTTGATGAGGATATCCTCGCCGCTCTTGGCCACCTGCCGGAGTATCCAACATGTTCTAAGGCTGTCTGTTGGCATGGTATCCGTTGTACTGTGAATTTTGCATGGCCCATTGAGCCATCCCTCCAATACAGTTCTATGCCCTGTAATGGGCTTTTGTTTCTTTGTTATTGGATCGGGTGACTTATGAGAGTACACCCTTTTAGTTCGGACGGGGTGGGGGGGTTTAGTGAGAGCCGGAGGGTCCCAGAATTTGGTTTGGGTTTTCCAGGCGCTTTCCATCGCGCAGTAATTCCGTACTATGGCCGCTAAGTCAACAAAGTGTGCTACGTCACGGCGACTTATGGCGTTGAGGATTCCCTTGTCCGTGCAATTTTTGCAAAAGAATGAAATTGTGTCATCCTCGCGACAGTCATTTACCTTGCTCATTACAAGGAGGAATCTGGCCCAATAGTGATGTACTATCTCTTGGGGCTCGTGTCTAATGTGGGAAAGATCACTTGAGTCTAGGTGGGTGGGTAGATTTAAGTCCAAACCCTGACCCAATCTGAGACCCAGGGGCGGAGGAGTTCCCGAGCTTGGCAGTTCGGACTCCGGGATGTTGCCCAATAGTTCTGGCCCACCGTCTGATTCTAGGTTCGAGGCTTGGGCCATGTCCTCCCGTGGACAGGTATCCGGCTCGGAGAGCTCGGGAATCTGGACATAGTTTGTCCTTAAAATAGAGGAAGAATTGCTACATTGCTCCTCCACCACCGCTATCTGATGGGTGACCAGCGGAGAGTTAATCTCCCTTTGGTCGGGTTTAAGCCTGATCCGATCATAGTCCGTTGTGACTCCCAGGGCGGCGATGCAATCCAAGAGCTCGTTCAGGGAAGAGAGCTCTATTGGATCCATCTGCTCGGCGAATCCCGAGCTGACGTGGAGGTTGTTTTTGATGACCCGAGAAGTCATCGTCGACGCGACGGCCGAACGGGTGATCATGACGAAGCCGCCTAGTCGGAGAGTTTGGCCTACAGCCAGGGCTCCCCCCGAGGTAATGTTGGCCTTGACAACAACACAAGCCATCAAGCCTTATCGTGGCGGCACAGTGGAACTCTCAATGAAAGCACCAATGTCGGTGTCAAAACCGGTGGATCTTGGGTAGGGGGTCCCGAACTGTGCGTCTAAGGCGGATGGTAATAGGAGGCGGGGGGACACAATGTTTACCCATGTCCGGGCCCTCGCGATGGAGGTAATACCCTACTTCTTGCTTGATTGATCTTGATGATATGAGTATTACAAGAGTTGATCTACCACGAGATCGTAAAGGCTAAACCCTAGAAGCTAGCCGATGATTATGATTGTTGTTGTCCTACGGACTAAACCCTCCGGTTTATATAGACAACAGAGGAGGCTAGGGTTACACAGAGTCGGTTACAAGGGAGGAGATCTACATATCTGAATTGCCAGGCTTGCCTTCCACGCAAAGGAGAGTCCTACCCGGACACGGGACGAAGTCTTCAATCTTGTATCTTCATAGTGAAACAGTCCGGTCAAAGCATATAGTCCAGTTGTCCGAGGACCCCCTAATCCAGGACTCCCTCAAACATCATTGGTGTCTTGTTCATGTTGAGCTTGGTGGTGTGGTGGTGTATTTGACGCTCAATCGTGGACCTAGTTTCTTCATGCGTCTTCTTGAGGTAGGTGGATCTTGTGCTTGTGTCAATGTTTGCGCATTCTTGGAGTGGGAGAGTAGAGAGTGTCCGGTTGCCGGGGAGATCTACTCATAGTACAGTAGAGAGTGTCCGGTTAGTGACTTCCGTTTGGCCATCGGTTTGTGGGTGATAGGCCATCGAGAAAAGTAACTTAATTCTGAGCTTGGCGCATAGTGTCTTCCAAAAGTAGCTTCGGAACTTGACGGCGCGTTCTGACACGATTGTCCTTGGCACTCCATGCAACCTCAAGATTTCCCCACAAACAAGATTTGCAGCATGTGAAACATCGTTGACCTTATTGCATGGGATGAAATGTGCCATTTTAGAGAATCGGTCCACAACTACAAATACCTAATCTTTTCCATTTTGAGTCCCAGGTAATCCAAGCACGAAATCCATACTAATATCTTCCCATGGTTGATATGGAATAGGAAGTGGCATGTGGAAACCATGAGATTGAGCTTGAGACTTAGCTTTGCGGCATGTAGAGCACCGATTTGTATAGCATGTGACGTCGCAAAACATATTTCACCAAAAGTACTTGGAGGAAAGTGTGGCGAATATCTTGTCACGGCCAAAATGTCCCATGAGTCTGCCATGATGAGCCTCTTTCAAAAGCAATAAACGAAGAGAAGACTCGAGAACACAAAGTTTGTTAGCCCTCATAAGATAGACTTCCTTGAGATAATATCGTTCCCAATAAGTGTTAACTTGACATTTGGCAAATGGAGTTGCAAACGAGGCATCATGTGCATACAAGTCCTTAATGTGCTCGAAGCCAACAACAATCAATTCAAGTTGAGTAACAAACATGCATTTGTGAGAAAGAGTGTCTGCCACAACACTTTCTTTACCCGTTGTATCTGATGACATAAGGAAAAGACTCAGTGAATTCACTCTGTTTTTCATGCCTTCTATTAAACTTGGTTTGACCTTTAAGGTATTGAAGTGTCTCATGATCGGTATGTATGACAAATTCATGAGGATGAAGGTAATCCTCCCAAACATGAAATACTTGCACTAAAGCATATAATTCCTTGTCATGGATGGGATAGTTAAGTTGAGCACCGAAAAGTTTTTCGCTAAAATATTCAATGGGTCACTTGTCTTGCATCAAAACTCCACCGATACCATTTCCACTAGCATCGCAATGGACCTCAAAGAATCGGGGTATGTCTAAGCAAAGATTTAAGCTCATCAAACGCGGTAGATTGAGAGGGTCCCCACACAGAGGGTGCATTCTGTTGGGGAACGTAGTAATTTCAAAAAAAATTCCTACGCACACGCAAGATCATGGTGATGCATAGCAACGAGAGGGGAGAGTGTTGTCTACGTACCATCGTAGACCGGAAGCGGAAGCGTTAGCACAACGCGGTTGATGTAGTCGTACGTCTTCACGGCCCAACCGGTCAAGCACCGAAACTATAGCACCTCCGAGTTCTAGCACACGTTCAGCTTGATGACGATCCCCAGACTCCAATCTAGCAAAGTGTCAGGGATGAGTTCTGTCAGCATGACGGCGTGATGACGATCTCGATGTTCTACCATCGCAGGGCTTCGCCTAAGCACCACTACAATATTACTGAGGATTAAGGTGGAGGGGGGCACCGCACACGGCTAAGAGATCAATGATCAATTGTTGTGTCTCTGGGGTGCCCCCTTGCCCCCGCATATAAAGGAGTGGAGGAGGGGCCGACCAAGGAGGGTGGCGCGCCCAAGGGGGGAGTCCAACTCCCACCGGGAGTAGGACTCCCCTTTTTCCTATTAGGAGTAGGAGAGGGAAGGAAGAGGAAGGAGGGAGGAAGGAAAGGGGGGCCGGCCCCCTTCCCAATTCGGATTGGGCTTCGGGGGGCGCCCCCTCCCTTGCTCCTTTCCCCTCCTTTCCACTAAGGCCCAATAAGGCCCATATACCTCCCGGGGGGTTCCGATAACCTCCTGGTGATCCGGTATTGTCCCAATCTCACCCGGAACCTTTCCGGTGTCCAAATATAGTCGTCCAATATATCGATCTTTATTTCTCGACCATTTCGAGACTCCTCGTAAAGTCCGTGATCACATCCGGGACACCGAACAACCTTAGGTACATCAAAATATATAAACTCATAATGAAACTGTCATCATAACGTTAAGCGTGCGGACCCTACGGGTTCGAGAACAATGTAGACATGACCGAGACACATCTCCGGTCAATAACCAATAGCGGAACCTGGATGCTCATATTGGCTCCTACATATTCTACGAAGATCTTTATCGGTCAGACCGCGAAACAACATACGTTGTTCCCTTTGTCATCGGTATGTTACTTGCCCGAGATTCGATCGTCGGTATCTCAATACCTAGTTCAATCTCTTTACCGACAAGTCTCTTTACTCGTTCCGTAATACATCATCTTGCAACTAACTTATTAGTTGCATTGCTTGCAAGGCTTAAGTGATGTGCATTACCGAGAGGGCCCAGAGATACCTCTCCGACAATCAGAGCGACAAATCCTAATCTCGAAATACGCCAACCCAACATGTACCTTTGGAGACACCTGTAGAGCACCTTTATAATCACCCAGTAACGTTGTGGCGTTTGGTAGCACACAAAGTGTTCCTCCGGTAAACGGGAGTTGCATAATCTCATAGTCATAGGAACATGTATAAGTCATGAAGAAAGCAATAGCAACATACTAAATGATCGGGTGCTAAGCTAATGGAATGGGTCATTTCAATCACATCATTCTCCTAATGATGTGATCCCGTTAATCAAATGACTACTCATGTCTATGGTTAGGAAACATAACCATCTTTAATCAATGAGCTAGTCAAGTAGAGGCATACTAGTGACACTCTGTTTGTCTATGTATTCACACATGTATTATGTTTCCGGTTAATACAATTCTAGCATGAATAATAAACATTTATCATGAATAAGGAAATATATAATAACTCTATTATTGCCTCTAGGGCATATTTCCTTCAGTCTCCCACTTTCACTAGAGTCAATAATCTAGTTCACATCGCCATGTGATTTAACATCAATAGTTCACATCTTTATGTGGTTAACACCCATAGTTCACATCGACATGTAACCAACACCCAAAGGGTTTACTAGAGTCAGTAATCTAGTTCACATCGCTATGTGATTAACACCGAAAGAGTACTAACGTGTGATCATGTTATGCTTGTGAGAGAAGTTTAGTCAACGGGTCTGCCACATTCAGATCCGTACGTATTTTGCAAATTTCCATGTCAACAATGCTCTGCACGGAGCTACTCTAGCTAATTGCTCCCACTTTCAATATGTATATAGATTGAGACTTAGTGTCATCTGGATCAGTGTCAAAACTTGCATCGAAGTAACCCTTTACGACGAACCTTTTGTCACCTCCATAATCGAGAAACATATCCTTATTCCACTAAGGATAATTTTGACCAATGTCCAGTGATCTACTCCTAGATCACTATTGTACTCCCTTACCAAACTCAGGGCAGGGTATACAATAGGTCTGGTACATAGCATGGCATACTTTATAGAACCTATGTCTGAGGCATAGGGAATGACTTTCATTCTCTCTCTATCTTCTGCCGTGGTCGGGTTTTGAGTCTTACTCAACTTCACACCTTTGTAACACAGGTTCTTTGACTGTTCCATTTTGAACTACTTCAAAATATTGTCAAGGTATGTACTCATTGAAAAACTTATCAAGCATCTTGATCTATCTCTATAGATCTTGATGCTCAATATGTAAGCAGCTTCACCGAGGTCTTTCTTTGAAAAACTCCTTTCAAACATTCCTTTATGCTTTGCAGAATAAATCTACATTATCTCCGATCAACAATATGTCATACACATATACTTATCAGAAATGTTGTAGTGCTCCCACTGACTTTCTTGTAAATACATGCTTCACCGCAAGTCTGTATAAAACTATATGCTTTGATCAGCTTATCAAAGCATATATTCCAATTCCGAGATGCTTGCACCAGTCCATAGATGGATCGCTGGAGCTTGCATATTTTGTTAGTACCTTTAGGATTGACAAAACCTTCTGGTTGCAGCATATACAACTCTTCTTTAATAAATCCATTAAGGAATGCAGTTTTGTTTATCCATTTGCCAGATTTCATATAATGTGGCAATTTCTAACATGATTTGGACAGACTTAAGCATAGATACGAGTGAGAAACTCTCATCGTAGTCAACACCTTGAACTTGTCGAAAACCTTTTTGTGACAATTCTAGATTTGTAGATAGTAACACTACTATCTATATCCGTCTTCCTCTTGAAGATCCATTTAATCTCAATGGCTCGCCGATCATTGGGCAAGTCAATCAAAGTCCATACTTTGCTCTCATACATGGATCTCATCTCAGATTTCATGGCCTCAAGCCATTTCGCGGAATCTGAGCTCATCATCGCTTCCTCATAGTTCGTAGGTTCGTTATGGTCAAGTAACATGATCTCCAGAACAGGATTACCGTACCACTCTGGTGCGGATCTCACTCTGGTTTACCTATGAGGTTCGGTAGTAACTTGATCTGAAGTTACATGATCATCATCATTAGCTTCCTCACCAATTGGTGTAGTAGTCACAGGAACAGATTTCTGTGATGAACTACTTTCCAATAAGGGAGCAGGTACAGTTACCTCATCAAGTTCTACTTTCCTCCCAGTCACTTCTTTCGAGAGAAACCCCTTCTCTACAAAGGATCCATTCTCAGCAACGAATATCTTGCCTTCGAATCTGTGATAGAAGGTACACCCAACATTTTCTTTTGGGTATCCTATGAAGATGCACTTCTCCGATTTGGGTTTGAGCTTATCAGGTGAAACTTTTTCACATAAGCATTGGAACCTCAAACTTTAAGAAACAACAGCTTATGTTTCTTGCCAAACCATATTTCACACGGTGTCGTCTCAACGGATTTAGATGGTGCCATATTTAACGTGAATGTAGCTGTCTCTAATGCATAACCCTAAAACGATAGCGGTAAATCAGTAAGAGACGTCATAGATCGCACCATATCTAATAAAGCACGGTTACGATGTTCGGACACACCATTACACTGTGGTGTTCCAGGTGGCGTGAGTAGTGAAACTATTTCACATTGTTTTAACTGAAGGCCAAACTCGTAACTCAAATATTTTACTTCTGTGATCATATGAAAGAAACTTTTATTTTGTTACGATGATTCTCCACTTCACTCTGAAATTCTTTGAACTTTTCAAATGTTTTAGACTCGTGTTTCATCAAGTAGATATACTCATATCTGCTCAAATCATCTGTGAAGATCAGAAAATAATGATACCTGCCGCGAGCCTCAATATTCATCGGACCACATACATCAGTATGTATGATTTCCAACAAATCTGTTGCTTGCTCCATTGTTTCGGAGAACGGAGTCTTAGTCATCTTACCCATGAGGCATGGTTCGCAAGCATCAACTGATTCATAATCAAGTGATTCCAAAAGCCCATCAGCATGGTTTTTCTTCATGCGCTTTACACCAATATAACCTAAACCGCAGTGCCACAAATAAGTTGCACTATCATTATTAACTTTGCATCTTTTGGTTTCAATATTATGAATATGTGTATCACTACGATCGAGATCCAACGAACCATTTTCATTGGGTGTGTAACCATATAAGGTTTTATTCATGTAAACAGAACAACAATTTATTCTCTTACTTAAATGAATAACCGCATTGCAATAAACATGATCAAATCATATTCATGCTCAACGCAAACACCAAATAACACTTAATTAGGTTCAACACTAATCCCGAAAGTATAGGGAGTGTGCGATGATGATCATATCAATCTTGGAACCACTTCCAACACACATCGTCACTTCACCCTTAACTATTCTCTATTCATTCTACAACTCCCATTTCGAGTTACTACTCTTAGCAACTGAACCAGTATCAAATACCGAGGGGTTGCTACGAACACTAGTAAAATACACATCAATAATCTGTATATCAAATATACCTTTGTTCACTTCGCATCCTTCTTATCCGCCAAATACTTGGGGTAGTTCGCTTCCAATGACTAGTCCCTTTGCAGTAGAAGCACTCAGTTTCAGGCTTAGGTCCAGACTTGGGTTTTTCACTTGAGTAGCAACTTGCTTGCCGTTCTTCTTGAAGTTCCCCTTTCTTCCCTTTGTCCCTTTACTTGAAACTAGTGGTTTTGTTTACATCAACACTTGATGCTTTTCTTGATTTCTACCTTCATCGATTTGAGCATCACGAAGAGCTTGGGAATTACTTTTGTCATCCCTTGCATATTATAGTTCATCACTAAGTTCTAGTAACTCAATGATAGTGACTAGAGAACTTTGTCAATTACTCTCTTATCTGGAAGATTAACTCCCACTTGATTCAAGCAATTGTAGTACTCAGACAATCTGAGCACATGCTCACTGGTTGAGCTATTCTCCTCCATCTTGTAGGCAAAGTACTGTCAGAGGTCTCATACCTCTCGACACGGGCATGAGTATGAAATACCAATTTCAACTCTTGGAACATCTTATATGCTCCATGGCATTCAAAACGTCTTTGAAGCCCTGATTCTAAGCCGTTAAGCATGGTGCACTAAACTATCAAGTAGTCATCATATTGAGCTAGCCAAACGTTCATAACGTCTGCATCTGCTCCTGCAATAGGTCTGTCACCTAGCGGTGCATTAAGGACATAATTCTTCTGTGCAGCAATGAGGATAATCCTCAGATCATGGATCCAATCCGCATCATTGCTACTAACATCTTTCAACTTAATTTTCTCTAGGAACATATCAAAAATAAAATAGGGGAGCTAAACATAAGCTATTGATCTACAACGTAGATATGCTAATACTACCAAGACTAAGTTCATGATAAATTTAAGTTCAATTAATCATATTACTTAAGAACTCCCACTTAGAAAGACATCCCTCTAATCTTCTAAGTGATCACGTGATCCAAATCAACTAAACCATAACCGATCATCACGTGAAATGGAGTAGTTTTCAATGGTGAACATCACTATGTTGATCATATCTACTATATGATTCACGCTCGACCTTTCGGTCTCAGTATTCCGAGGCCATATCTGCATATGCTAGGCTCGTCAAGTTTAACCTGAGTATTCTGCGTGTGCAAAGCTGGCTTGGACCCATTGTACATGGACATAGAGCTTATCACACCCGATCATCCCGTGGTGTCTGGGCACGATGAACTTTGGCAACGGTGCATACTCAGGGAGAACACTTTTATCTTGAAATTTAGTGAGAGATCATCTTATAATGCTACCGTCAATCAAAGCAAGATAAGATGCATAAAAGATAAACATCACATGCAATCAATATAAGTGATATGATATGGCCATCATCATCTTGTGATTGTGATCTCCATCTCCGAAGCATCGTCATGATCACCATCGTCACCGGTGCGACACCTTGATCTCCATCGTAGCATCATTGTCGTCTCGCCAATCTTATGCTTCTACGACTATCGCTACCGCTTAGTGATAAAGTAAAGCATTATAGGGCGATTGCATTGCATACAATAAAGCGACAACCATATGGCTCCTGCTAGTTGCCGATAACTTGGTTACAAAACATGATCATCTCATACAATAAAATTTAGCATCATGCCTTGACCATATCACATCACAACATGCCCTGCAAAAACAAGTTAGACGTCCTCTACTTTGTTTGTTGCAAGTTTTACGTGGCTGCTACGGGCTTAGCAAGAACCAATCTTACCTACGCATCAAAAACCACAACGATAGTTTGTCAAGTTGGTGCTGTTTTAACCTTCGCAAGGACCGGGCGTAGCCACACTAGGTTCAGCTAAAGTTGGAGAAACTGACACCCGCCAGCCACCTGTGTGCAAAGCACGTCCGTAGAACCAGTCTCGCGTAAGCGTACGCGTAATGTCGGTCTGGGCCGCTTCATCCAACAATACCGCCGAACGAAAGTATGACATGCTGGTAAGCAGTATGACTTATATCGCCCACAACTCACTTGTGTTCTACTCATGCATATAACATCAACACATAAAACCTAGGCTCGGATGCCACTGTTGGGGAACGTAGTAATTCCAAAAAAAATCCTACGCACATGCAAGATCATGGTGATGCATAGCAACGAGAGGGGAGAGTGTTGTCTACATACCCTCATAGACCGGAAGCGGAAGCGTTAGCACAACACGGTTGATGTAGTCGTACGTCTTCACGGCCCAACCAATCAAGCACCAAAACTACGACACCTCCGAGTTCTAGCACACGTTCAGCTCAATGACGATCCCCGGACTCCGATCCAGCAAAGTGTCGGGGATGAGTTCCGTCAGCACGACCGCGTGATGACGATCTTGATGTTCTGCCGTCGCAGGGCTTCGCCTAAGCACCGCTACAATATTATCGAGGATTATGGTGGAGGGGGGCACCGCACACGGCTAAGAGATCAATGATCAATTGCTGTGTCTTTGGGTGCCCCCTTGCCCCCGTATATAAAGGAGTGGAGGAGGGGGCCGGCCAAGGAGGGTGGCGCGCCCAAGGGGGGGAGTCCAACTCCCACCAGGAGTAGGACTCCCCTTTTTCCTATTAGGAGTAGGAGAGGGAAGGAAGAGGAAGGAGGGAGGAAGGAAAGGGGGGCCGGCCCCGTTCCAAATTCGGATTGGGCTTGGGGGGCGCTCCCCCTCCCTTTCTCCTTTCCCCTCCTTTCCACTAAGGCCCATATACCTCCCTGGGGGTTACGGTAACCTCCCGGTGATCCGGTATTGTCCCAATCTCACCCAGAACCTTTCCGGTGTCCAAATATAGTCGTCCAATATATCGATCTTTATGTCTTGACCATTTCCAGACTCCTCGTCAAGTCCGTGATCACATCTGGGACTCCGAACAACCTTCGGTACATCAAAATATATGAACTCATAATGAAACTGGCATTGTAACGTTAAGCGTGCGGACCCTACGGGTTCGAGAACAATGTAGACATGACCGAGACACGTCTCCGGTCAATAACCAATAGTGGAACCTGGATGCTCATATTGGCAACTACATATTCTACGAAGATCTTTATCGATAAGACCGCATAACAACATACGTTGTTCCCTTTGTCATCGGTATGTTACTTGCCCGAGATTCGATCGTCGGTATCTCAATACCTAGTTCAATCTCGTTATCGGCAAGTCTCTTTACTCGTTCCGTAATACATCATCTTGCAACTAACTTATTAGTTGCATTGCTTGCAAGGCTTAAGTGATGTGCATTACCGAGAGGGCCCAGAGATACCTCTCCGACAATCGGAGCAACAAATCCTAATCTCGAAATACGCCAACCCAACATGTACCTTTGGAGACACCTGTAGAGCACCTTTATAATCACCCAGTTACGTTGTGACGTTTGGTAGCACACAAAGTGTTCCTCCGGTAAATGGGAGTTGCATAATCTCATAGTCATAGGAACATGTATAAGTCATGAAGAAAGCAATAGCAACATACTAAATGATCGGGTGCTAAGCAAATGGAATGGGTCATGTCAATCACATCATTCTGCTAATGATGTGATCCCGTTAATCAAATGACAACTCATGTCTATGGTTAGGAAACATAACCATCTGTAATCAACGAGCTAGTCAAGTAGAGGCATACTAGTGACACTCTGTTTGTCTATGTATTCACACATGTATTATGTTTCCGGTTAATACAATTCTAGCATGAATAATAAACATTTATCATGATATAAGGAAATATATAATAACTTTATTATAGCCTCTAGGGCATATTTCCTTCACATTCTTCTTCCTCAAGGCATGCAATGGTGCTAACGTCCTTAACAAAGCTATGGTATAAGCCGATGAGACCAAGGAAACTACACACTTGTTGCAAATTTGTGGGTTGTTGCCAAGTTTTAATTGCTTCAATTTTAGACTCATCAACATGAACACCCTTAGGGGACACAACAAAGCCCAAGAAAACAAGCTTGTCAACACCAAAAATGCATTTCTCCATGTTAGCATAAAGACACTCTTTTCTAAGAGTTTGCAAAACGGCCCTAAGATGGATGACATGATCTTTTAGAGATTTTCTAAACACAAGTATATCATCAAAGTAGACCACAACAAATACGCGAGTGTATGGGTGAAGGACATAATGCATGACATGCGTGAAAGTACCGGGAGCTTCGGATAAACCCATAGGCATAACTAGCCATTCATACAAGCCAAATTTGGTTTTGAGAGCAGTTTTCCATCCATCACCTTCTTGAATGCAGATTTAGTAGTAGCCACTTTTAAGATCAATTTTTGAGAAAATGGTGGCGCCGCAAAGCTCATCAAGCATATCGTCATGGCGTGGAATGGGATGCCTATAGCGAACGGTGATTGGACGACAATTGGAGCACATGCAAAAACTACCATCTTTCCTAGGCACAAGATTGACTGGACGACACAAGGACTTAAACTTTCGCGTATATGCCCGTTGTCAATGAGTTGTTGTACTTGCCTTTGTATCTCCTTAGTTTCTTCGGGGTTGACGCGGTATGGAGCCTTGTTTGGTAGAGGTGCGCTGGGGATAAGGTCGATCTGGTGCTCAATGCCTCATAGTGGAGGAAGGCCAGGAGGTAGCTCATCGCGGAAAACATCTGCGAACTCCTACAACAAATTAGACAACACTACAAGAAGATGGTTAGAAGTATTAGTCCATGCCTCTTCATCTTTGCACACGAGGACATAGTGTATGACACTAGATGGGTTCTCACACTCTTCTCTCATGTCTCTTTTGGTAGCTAAAAGAACAAAGTTTTTCTTGTCGCTCATCATGGAGGCACTTAATTTTGGCATGTGGCGCTCACTCTCACTTACCTAGCGGCGATCACTCTCTCACTATTCTCTCCATGATGGATGTATGCTTTCTGTCGGTGATCACTTGACTTGGCGACATAGGTCGTAGAACTTGGCTTGTATATTCCGATGATGGGCTTCCTCAAATGGCCGAGGTCTTCATCAGCAAGCAAGTAGGATGCACACCCACTTAGTTTTCTTTTGAGCTTTCGTACACTTATAACTCTAGTGCATCCATTGCATGGCAAACCCTACTCCTTACATTGATATCAATTGATGGGCATCTCCATACCCCATTAATTATGTTGGAAACATGCCCTAGAGGCAATAATAAAGTGGTTATTATAATATTTCCTTAATCATGATAAAGGTTTATTATTCATGGGTTGTTGATAAAAAGATCGTTAAGGTTTCCTGACCATATACATGGTTTGTCGTTTGATAATGGGATCACATCATTAGGAGAATGGTGTGATGGACAAGACCCATCCATTAACTTAGCATATGATCATTCAGTTTATTGCTACTGCTTTCTTAAATGTCAAATACATATTCATTTGACCATGAGATCATGCAACTCCCGGATACTGGAGGAATAACTTGTGTGCTATCAAACATGACAACATAACTGGGTGATCATAAAGATGCTCTACAGGTATCTTTGAAGGTGTCCATTGAGTTGGTGTGAATCGATATTGGGATTTGTCACTCCATATGTGACGCCCCCGATTTGACCGTACACTATTCATACACGCAAATGTGTACGATCAAGATCAGGGACTCAGAAGAAGATATCACAACACAACTCTAGACACAAATTAAAATAATACAAGCTTTATATTACAAGCCAATGGCCTCAAAGGCTCGAATACAAATGCTCGAAGACACAAGAGTCAGCGGAAGAAACAATATTTGAGTACAGACATAAGTTAAACATGTTTGCCTTAAGAAGGCTAGAACAAAAGTAATAATGATAAAAAAGGCAAGGCCTCCTTCCTGGGACCTCCTAACTACTTCTCTAAGTTGAACTCCACGTAGAATCATCCTCGGGATCCTCTGGCTCCTGGACTCCATCATATGATCGCAATAACCGGGAAAGGGGGAAAAGGAAGTAGCAAAGCAACCGTGAGTACTCATCCGAAGTACTCGCAAGCAAGGATCTATACTACATATGCAATGGTATCAATGAAATGGGTACTATCTGTGGACTGAACTATAGAATGCCAGAATAAGAGGGGGATCGCTAGTCCTATCGAAGACTACGCTTCTGGCAGCCTCCATCTTGAAGCAGTAGAAGAGAGTAGATGGTAAGTTAACCAAGTATAATCACATAGCATAATCCAACCCGACGATCCTCTCCTCGTCGCCCTGTTAGAGAGCGATCACCGGGTTGTATCTGGCACTTGAAAGGGTGTGTTTTATTAAGTATCTGGTTCTAGTTTTCATAAGGTCGAGGTACAACTCCGGGTCTTCCTTTTACCGAGGGACACAGCTATTCGAATAGATAAACTTCCCTATAGGGGAGCACCACATAACCCAACACGCTCGATCCTCTTTGGCCGGACACACTTTCCTGGGTCATGCCCGGCCTTGGAAGATCAACACGTCATAACCCCACCTAGGCACAACAAAGAGGTCTGCACGCCGGTCTAAATCCTATGCATGCATGGGTCTGGGCCCATTGCCCGTTGCTCACCTGCATGTTGCAAACGCGGCCGGAAGCAGACCTAGCCTCCCTAATACAAGTGCAGGCATTCCAGTCCAATCCGACACGCGCCGCTCAGTCGCTGACGTCAAGAAGGCTTCGGCTAATACGGACTCAAAATGATAATGACAAAGGATGCCAATAAGATTACAAGACTTATGGGATTAATCATAATGCAAGCAAGAATTTCCAGAGCAATAGGTGGTTAAGGATTTCCGAAAGATCAAATGGTATTTCAAAGACTTTTGTGTAATACTAGAATCAACTGGGATGAGCGGATACTCGGTAAGTGCGAGGAATTATCTGTAGGGGTATTCATGTGGCAAAGAACTAAAAGGCAGTAGGCACAAAGTATTCTCGGAACAATAGAGAGGATTTCGAGGTATCTTATAATAACAAGATCAACAGAGAATGATTGTATGAATGGCAAGTGCACGTGGTTATCCATAGAGGTTTATCGATGGATGGGAATTGCAAAAGCGATGGCATGAAGTCTCGAGAGAACTTCATAGAGTATCCTCAGAATCTTCTGGTGCAGCAGACGATCATCGGTAATAAAGTGCTCTCTTGGTGAAAGTGATCACAAAATCCCAATGTTAGATTTAGAAAAATTCAATTAACCCGAATAGAACAGAGTTCAGAGTCCTGGAGTAAAGATCGAGGAGTAAAAGATCCTAATACCACCCAAATGGCGACGTGGGCCCGTAAGACACACAGCCATGTTAGTATAAGTTTTGCAACGTCTAGACTCGACTTCGGCCAAGGAGTGTGGAAGGGGGATTCCTACAGGTAGTCGGCTCTATTACCAACTTGTGACACCCCTGATTTGACCGTACACTAATCATACACGCAAATGTGTACGATCAAGATTAGGGACTCATGGGAAGATATCACAACACAACTCTAGACACAAATTAAAATAATTCATGCTTTATATGACAAGCCAGGGGCCTCGAAGGCTCGAAGACACAAGAGTCAGCAGAAGCAACAATATCTGAGTATAGACATAAGTTAAACAAGTTTTCCTTAAGAAGGCTAGCACAAATGTAGTAACGATCAAAAAGGCAAGGCCTCCTACCTGGGACCTCCTAACTACTCCTCGAAGTCGAACTCCACGTAGAATCATCCTCGGGATCCTCTGGCTCCTGGACTCCATCATATGATCGCAATAACCGGGAAAGGGGGAAAAGGAAGTAGCAAAGCAACCGTGAGTACTCATCCAAAGTACTCGCAAGCAAGGATCTATACTACATATGCAATGGTATCAATGAAACGGGTACTATCTGTGGACTGAACTACAGAATGCCAGAATAAGAGGGGGATCGCTAGTCCTATTGAAGACTACGCTTGTGGCAGCCTCCATCTTGAAGCAGTAGAAGAGAGTAGATGGTAAGTTAACCAAGTATAATAACATAGCATAATCCTACCCGACGATCCTCTCCTCGTCGCCCTGTTAGAGAGCGATCACCGAGTTGTATCTGGCACTTGAAAGGGTGTGTTTTATTAAGTATCTGGTTCTAGTTTTCATAAGGTCGAGGTACAACTCTGGGTCGTCCTTTTACTGAGGGACACGGCAATTCGAATAGATAAACTTCCCTGCAGGGGTGCACCACATAACCCAACACGCTCGATCCCCTTTGGCCGGACACACTTTCCTAGGTCATGCCCGGCCTCGGAAGATCAACACGTCATAGCCCCACCTAGGCACAACAGAGAGGTCAGCACGCCGGTTTAAATCCTATGCATGCATGGGTCTGGGCCCATTGCCCGTTGCTCACCTTCACGTTGCGAACGCGGCCGGAAGCAGACCTAGCCTCCCTAATACAAGAGCAGGCGTTCCAGTCCAATCCGACATGCGCCGCTCAGTCGCTGACGTCAAGAAGGCCTCGGCTAATACAGACTCAAAATGATAATGACAAACGATGCCAATAAGATTACAAGACTTATGGGATTAATCATGATGCAAGCAAGAATTTCAAGAGCAATAGGCGGTTGAGGATTTTCGAAAGATCGAATGGTATTTCAAAGACTTTTGTGTAATACTAGAATCAACTGGGATGAGCGGATACTCAGTAAGTGCGAGGAATTATCTGTAGGGGTATTCATGTGGCAAAGAACTGCAAGGCAGTAGGCACAAAGTATTCTCGGAACAATAGAGAGGATTTCGAGGTACCTTATAATAACAAGATCAACGGAGAATGATTGTATGAATGGCAAGTGTACCTGGTTATCCATAGAGGTTTATCGATGTATGGGAATTGCAAAAGCGATGGCACAAAGTCTCGATAGAACATCATAGAGTATCCTCGGCATCTTCTGGTGCAGCAGACGATCATCGGTAATAATGTGCTCTCTGGGTCAAAGTGATCACGAAATCCTGATATTAGATTTAGCAAAATTCAATTAACCCGAATAGAACAGAGTTCAGAGTCCCATAGTAAAGATCGAGGAGTAAAAGATCCTAATACCACCCAAATGGCGACGTGGGCCTGTAAGACACACAGCCATCTTAGTAAAAGTTTTGCAACGTCTAGACTTGACTTCGGCCAAGGAATGTGGAAGGGGGATTCCTACAGGCAGTCGGCTCTGATACCAACTTGTGGCACCCCCGATTTGATCGTACACTAATCATACATGCAAATGTGTACGATCAAGATTAGGGACTCATGGGAAGATATCACAACACAACTCTAGACACAAATTAAAATAATACAAGCTTTATATTACACGTCAGGGGCCTCGAAGGCTCGAATACAAATGCTCGAAGACACAAGAGTCAGCGGAAGCAACAATATCTGAGTACAGGCATAAGTTAAACAAGTTTGCCTTAAGAAGGCTAGCACAAATGTAGTAACGATCAAAAAGGCAAGGCCTCTTGCCTCGGACCTCCTAACTACTCCTCGAAGTCGAACTCCATGTAGAATCATCCTCAGGATCCTCTGGCTCCTAGACTCCATCATATTATCGCAATAACCGGGAAAGGGAGAAAAAGAAGTAGCAAAGCAACCATGGGTACTCATCCAAAGTACTCGCAAGCAAGGATCTATACTACATATGCAATGGTATCAATGAAACTGGTAGTATCTGTCGACTGAACTATAGAATGCCAGAATAAGAGGGGGATAGCTAGTCCTATCAAAGACTACGCTTCTGGCAGCCTCCATCTTGAAGTAGTAGAGGAGAATAGATGGTAAGTTAACCAAGTATCGTCGCATAGCATAATCCTAGCCGGCGATCCTCTCCTCGTGGCCCTGTTAGAGAGCGATCACCGGGTTGTATCTGGCACTTGAAAGGGCGTGTTTTATTAAGTATCTGGTTCTAGTTGACATAAGGTCGAGGTACAACTCTGGGTCGTCCTTTTACCGAGGGACACAGCTATTCGAATAGATAAACTTCCCTACAGGGGTGCACCACATAACCCAACACGCTCGATCCCCTTTGGCCGGACACACTTTCCTGGGTCATGCCCGGCCTCAGAAGATCAACAGGTCGTAGCCCCACCTAGGCACAAGAGAGAGGTCAGCACACCGGTCTAAATCCTATGCATGCAGGGGTCTGGGCCCATCGCCCGTTGCTCACCTGCATGTTGTGAATGCGGCCGGAAGCTGACCTAGCCTCCCTAATACAAGAGCAGGCATTCCAGTCCAATCCGGCACGCGCTGCTCAGTCGCTGATGTCAAGAAGGCTTCGGCTGATACCACGACATTGAGTGCCCATAACTGTTCCCACGTAGTTGGTTTCTGCGTATAGGTCAGTGGCCAGACTCAGATCAGATAGCTAGATCTCGTCAAGCGTGTTAATTGATCTAACCGCAAACGCCGACCAGGGCCAGGACCACCTCTCACCTAGGTGGTCTCAACCTGCCCTGTCGCTCCACCACAAAGTAACCACCAGGGGGCTGTCGGGAACCCAGGCCCATCACTACCTGGATGGAACCACCTGCCCCTTCAGCTCCCTTCTCCGAACAGTAACATAGGTAATGTAAAGGTATATAGTATATGTACCCATGATCACCTCCCGAAGTGATCACGGCCCAGTAGTATAGCATGGCAGACGGACAAGAGTGTAAGGCCACTCATGATAAACTAGGAACCTATACTAAGCATTTAGGATTGCAGGTAAAGGTAACAACACTAGTAGCAAAGACAGGCTATGCATCAGAATAGGATTAACGAAAAGTAGTAACATTCTACACTACTCTAATGCAAGCAGTAGAGACAAGAATAGGTGATATCGGGTTGATCAAGGGGGGGCTTGCCTAGTTGCTCTGGCAAGGAGGGGTCGTCAACAACGTAGTTGATCGGGGCACCAGCAGTGGCGTCAGTCTCGTAGTCTACCAGAGAGAAGAGGGGGAAGAAACAATGAATACAATGCAAACAGATGCATATCGATGCATGACATGTCAAGTAACGGTGCCAGGTGTGCCCTATCGCGGTAGGAGGTGATACCAGCGAAGGGGGGAAACAACCGGGAAAGTATCCCCGGTGTCTCGCGTTTTTTGGACAGATGAACTAGAGGGGGAAACTTGTGTGTTTGCTATGCTAGGGATGTGTGGCGGACGAACGGGCTGCGTACTCGGATTCGTCTCGTTGTTCTGAGCAAATTTCATGTACAAAGTTTTTTCATCCGAGCTATAGATTATTTTATATTAATTTACAAAGTTTTAAATGACCTTTTGAATTTTTGGATTTAATTTAATTCGAATATAAATTCTAAATAGTTTTATTACACAGCCAGAGCCCGCCACATTCAATGACATGTGGGGCCAGTCAGCTGAGTCAGCAGGTGAATTGATGACAAGTTGACTGGTTAACAGAGTCAACCGAGACCCACATGTCATTGACTGGGGTTGTCCAGTCAGCAGTTTGACCAGTCAACTGGGCCCCAATGGACCCTCCTGTCAGTGTCATAGAATATATTAGAATGAAAGGGCCCACACGTCATACACTAGAGGTAATTTAATTTAGTTAAGTTCTTTAATTAGTGGGGTGGGGCCTAGATGTTAGTGGGGGTTAGCATCTAACCCAAACAAGGGTCAGCCATGGAATCTGTCGGTCATGGCCTCAGCAGGTAAGCACGCCCGCGCCCTTGCGCGGCGGCCACGGCGCTTGGCCGGCCGGCCATGGGAACCTCGACGTGGGGCAGCGCGGATGGTCCCAGGAGGCGGCAGAGCCGAGCCACCGGCGGCGGCAGTGAACACGGTGGGGCGAGCGGCGGACGCGAGAAGGGGAAAAGCGGCAGATGCGGGTGCGGGCAGCAAGCAACAGTGGCGAGCGGCGGCGAGTAGGGGGTGCAAGCATGGGCTCGTCTAGTGAGTTGAGGGCATGCGCGGGAAGAGCAGAGGGCGGCTGTGGAGCGATGAGTGCAGGGCGCAGGGCGGTAATGGGCGCGGCGACAGCGCGCGGCCTGGGGCACAGCGGTGCGGGCAGCAAGAGGAAGTAGGGGACGATGGCATCGAGCGGCAGCGCAGCAGCCACGTAGCAGCAACGACAGGGGAGGAGGCGCAACCAGACTAGCAGGGGCGGCGAGCACGGGGCATATGCGCATAGGAGCTCGGGTGCGGCAAGAGTGAGGTCCGGCCATGGCGGTGGGTGTGTGGCATACGACGACAGATTGATGGAGTAAGGGACGAGAATCGGACGAGGGGCTCATGGTGGAGGTCGGTGGCATGCTCGAGGAAGCCAAGGGTTGTCGAGGTGGTGTGAATCGGCGTCGAGCGGTGACGGATCCCGTTGAAGAAGACCGGATGATGGTGAAGCTATGGAGCGGCTCCGTGCAAGTGGGTGCCCGCATAGGATGCAGTGGTCGACGGCGGTTCCATTGGGCATCAGCAGGAGGTGCAGGAAGGCCGATGGCTGCCTCTATCGACGGAGAGGTAGCGGTCACCGCAGATCTTTCGAGCTCGAAATCGAGCAGTAGAGGTAGGGGCGCAGGGGGGTCGAGGAGGGGAACGGGAGGGAGTGCTCTAGGGTTTCGGTCAACACCTTTATAGGTCGTGGGGAGGGCGACATGGAGGCCATCCATGGCCAAGGCGCCATGGATGCACACCACGACCTCTTTGTCTCCTGTAGTTGAGGCAGAAGGAGGCCTGCGTGGGTTGGGCCTGTTATGGTGCTAGATGGGCCAAATATTCCAGTAGAGTAGGACCTCCTCATTTCTGTTTTTTTATATATTTCTTTACTACTCTTGATTTTAATTAAGTGACCAAATAAATTTAGTCGAATGTGAAACTTCGCACACAAAAAATCCAGGGCAAAATTGTTGGGCGACACACAAGTCGCTAGAATATTTGGAAAAAGATAATTATTTTTAGAATTCAAAATGGCCAAGATATGTGTTGGTTGACCACTTATTAATTTGTTAAGGGAATTTTAGTAATTCAAATGAGGTTGGTTAATTCATCACAATTTCTTATTGAATATTTGAAACACAACGGACATTTTTGTTTTACCGATTGAAGAAATAATAATTTGACTAAATTCTAAATTTGAGTTCGGTTTCGAATCAACGCTAGTTTATCAAGAGTAATCAAGGTGACATGGCATCATTAGTATAGGGTTACTGTAGCTTAATTATCCGCGCATCACACCTTATGACGGAGAGGTATCTCTGGGCCCTCTCGGTAATACAACATCACAAGAAGCTTGCAAGCAGAGTGACTACGGAGTTAGTTACAAGATGATGTATTACGGAACGAGTAAAGAAACTTATCGGTAACAAGATTGAACTAGTAAGAAGATATCGACGAACGAATCTCGGGCAGGTAACATACCGACGGACAAAGGGAACTACATATGTTGTCATAAAGGTTTGACCGATAAAGATCTTCGTAGAACATGTAGGAACCAATATGGGCATCCAGGTCCTGCTATTGGTTATTGACCAGAGAAGCGTCTCAGTCATGTCTACATCATTCTTGAACCTGTAGGGTCTGCACGCTTAACGTTCGTTGATGATATAGTATTATATGAATTATGTATGTTGGTGACTGTTGGGGATATTACCACTGGGCGTAAACCGGCTTACTTGGGCCGGGTTAACGTCATAGTGGTATAAGCAGGTGAAGGCCCAAGGCCTATAGTCGGTTTAGAATCTGTATCAGTAAAATAGACCTCATGTATAGCTTGTATTGTAAGTTAGGAATAGAGAGATACCGACCGGGATACGAATATGAACCGGCTGGGACTCTATGGACCGACGGGCGTCACCCGTGTATATAAGGGGACGACCCGGCGGCGGTTCAGGGGACGACCACAACTCGGGCCTAGGCGAAGCTTTTTTGCTCCCTAGCCATCGAGACCACATCAATTCTATCACAACTAGATGTAGGCTTTTACCTTCATCGAAGGGGCCGAACTAGTATAAACCCACGTGTCTTTGTGTCTGCTTTAACCCCTTCAAGTAAACTCGTAGCGATGGCTCCACGACTAAGTCCTTTCGCTAGGACATCTGCCGTGACAAATCCACGACAGTTGGCACCCACCGTGGGGCTATCGCACGATGGTTTGGCGATCTTGGAGGGCAAGCTCAAAGGACTCGAAGGCTATGTTGTGGGTCGGATGACCAAGAGTCGTCGGGGCAGGATCTACATCGATGATGCAGGATGGGGTCCGGAGGCTGATTCAATTGAGTATGGTTACCGGGTCCCCTTTGGCAGCGTACACATCTTCATCGGCAAGATCGGTGAGCCTGGGCCTGAGCCAGACATCTACACCAACCCCGTCGAGACGGCTCAGCGTGCGAGCTTTACTCAGGTTAAAACGGCCATGAAGCGTGCCTTCGTTGGAGTCATCTATGGAGGAGGGCATGAGGACGAATCAGAGCGCGATAGCGAGACTGTCGTCTATTCTGGCGACGAGTCCTCGACCGGAGGGACCGAGTCGCTATACCGGATGCAAGACGATCAAGTTAGGGGTTGTTCCGATGGCGACAGTATTCCGGACCCCCCAGGCCAGATCAACCGGGTTGGAATATTCATGGCTGGCGCCCAGGCGGCGAATTATTCTTCGACTGCCGCAGCAATGCTCTCCGGATCCGCAGCGGCAGCGGCAGCAGGGGCAGGAGGTCTTGTGCGCCTGCCGGTTCAAGTTCTATCTGATCTGCTTGATGCACTGGCCGCGCTTATGGCAGAGGATGACCCAGCGGATCAAGATGCTCATAATGCAGAAATCGCGAAGGTGAGAGAGCAGATCGTGCAAGCCAAAGCGGATCTGGCAGCAGAAAAAGACCGGATGGCCGCAGAGCGGGCCGCTTTGGACGCACAGGCCTATAAACTCATGCTTGACCAGAATGCATCACAGGAGGTTTTAAAGCGAAAGCACAGATCACGCCTGCCGCTAGGGTTTGACCCCCGAAATCTCTTTCACACTCCGGGAGCTGGACCCAGTAATCCACCACGGTACCAGGAGACAAACCGGATTGAGGCGCCAGGGCCAGGAGCGACGGTCCAACCTCGCCTGATGGAGCCCCCTCAACTAAATATTGCGATGCCTCCACCGGTGCAGACGCCCCCGGGTCATTATTCGAATCCTATGGACAACCTTGTTGCGGCCGCAGCATGGTTAGAGGCCATCCCGGTCGAAGGGGATTCTCCGCAAGCAGTAGAAACGCGCCGGGTTAAGGAGCTTCTCCGGACCGTGCTGATGCAGCAGGAGGCATACTCATACAGCCGTGATCGGATTCATTCTACGCCCCGTCCGAGCCGGAGTTACAGCAGGCGCATAGATGAACCGGCCATATCAAGCAACGCGCACGGCCGTGAAGCGGCCCGTGGTGATGACCCGGCGGGTGGTGTTGTCGATGCTCGGGATGCGGTAAACCGGGCCCGGGCACAAAGGGAGGCCGAGTTAGCAGCACAGGATAATGCGGGCCAACTTACACCGGTTCGTTCTGCCACCTTTGCCGGACCAGGAATCACATCCACTCTGGGAGTGCCTTGCTTGATCCCTGCTTTGCGTAGTGTGCGCCTCCCTAAGGATTTCAAGGGCCCACGCAAGGTGCCGAATTATACCGCTGATTTACCCCCTGAAGCATGGATAGAGAGTTATGAGATGGCCATGGAAATGCTGGATGTGGATGAGGCTGCATGTGCCAAATATTTCACCATGATGCTCGAAGGCACGGCTCGCACTTGGTTAAAGAGCCTACCGCCCAATTCTATCAGCTCTTGGGCCCAGTTGCGGAGCCGGTTTATACAGAATTTCAAGGATACATGTAAGCAGCCCAAGTCCATAGTAGACCTGGCGGCTTGTGTCCAGGAAGAAGGAGAGTCAACGACCCACTGGGTGCGTCGCGTTTCGGAAATTTTGCACTCGTCTGACAGGATTAATGCTGACTCTGCGGTCTTAACTCTGGAAGGCAACTGCCGCTTTGAGCCTCTAAAATTGAAACTGGGACGCATGAAGCGACTCTGTAATGACATGGGAACCCTCATGGCTGCCCTAGTGAAGTATGCCGATTCGGACAGTACCAAGGATCCCGAGCTTAATGATAATGAAGCAGGGAAGGGAAAGAAGGATAGCAGCTCCAGACAGCAGCAGAATAAACTAGTGGGTCATGGAAACGGAGGCAAGCACAAGGCGGACGGCAGCGTGGACTTTGTGGCTAACACTAACGCACAGGACAGGGGGCAGCGGTGCAGAGGTAAACCGGCAAATCATAACGGGGCTCCCAATCCTAGTGCAAGTCGTTTGAACTATTTGTTGAATCAGCCTTGCCCAAAGCACGGGACGAAGTAGGCACCGGCTAGCCATCTTTGGAAAGATTGCTACATCATGCAGGAGTTCAAGAACTCTAATGCTTTCCGGTATGATCACGGATCAGGTGGCGGTTCAGGATCCGGTTTCAGCGGGCCGGATCATGATGGGGTTTCCGGTTCAGGACGTAATCAGGGCGGTCACAACTACCAGAATAATCAGAACAACCAGCAGCAGCAGCAGCAGTCAAGCTATCAGAGCCAGCAGCAGCAGCAGCCGTCGGGCTATCAGAGTCAGCCAAAGCAGTTGAGCAATGGGCAGTACCATGTCTTCACAACGGGCTTGGATAAGCGTGACCGAAAACTCCACCAACGAGCGGTAAATTCTGTTGAACCGGCCTTACCGCGTTACTTACGCTGGTCAGAGCAGCCCATCGTGTGGAGCAGAGAAGATCACCCGCTCCGGGTTGATAATCCGGGTCAGTTAGCATTAGTGGTAGACCCTCAGGTGGGGGGTTATAAATTCACCAAGGTACTCATGGATGGAGGAAGCAGTATTAACATACTGTATTATGAGACATTCAGGCGCATGGGACTAACTGACAAGGATCTCAGACCGTCAAATACGGTGTTCCATGGTGTTGTGCCAGGCAAATCTGCATATCATGTTGGTAAAATAGCTCTAGATGTGACTTTTGGAGACGAGGATGACTCCCGGTCGGAAAAATTGAGCTTCGAAGTGGTGAAGATCCAAAGCCCGTATCACGCTTTGTTTGGGCGACCGGCTTATGCCAAATTCATGGCGCAGCCTTGTTATATCTACTTACAGCTCAAGATGCCGGGTTACAAGGGGACGATAACGGTTCACGGGAACCGTCGGATCGCTTTGGAATGTGAAGAGGGTGATGCGGCTTACGCAGAGTCGGTCTGTGCCACGGAAGAGTTGAAGTATTATAAGGACAATGTCGATCCGGCGGATATGACCCCTTTAAAGAAGCCAACTACAGAGCATGATTCAGATCTGAAGTTCAAATCGGCAGCTGAGACCAAGCTTGTTGACTTCGTGCCTGGCGATTCATCCAAGCAGTTCACTATCAGTGCCAACCTGGATCCCAAATAGGAAAGCGCGCTCATCGAGTTCATCCGTGAGAATCAGGACATTTTTGCATGGAAGCCATCTGACATGCCAGGTGTACCGAGGGAACTCGCTGAGCACACTCTTAATGTGGATCCTAAGTATAAACCGGTGAAACAGTTCCTCCGCCGGTTTAACGAAGAAAGGCGCAAAGCCATTGGAGAGGAAGTGGCCAGGCTTTTAGCAGCTGGCTTTATTATTGAGGTGTTCCATCCAGAGTGGCTTGCTAATCCGGTGCTAGTTCTTAAGAAAAACGGCACTTGGCGTATGTGTGTGGATTATACAGATCTTAACAAAGCCTGTCCTGCAGACCCTTTTGCCCTCCCCCGTATTGATCAGATCATTGATGCCACGGTGGGTTGTGAGCGTTTGAGTTTTTTGGATGCATACTCTGGATATCATCAGATCAAGATGGCGGTTAAGGACCAGGAGAAAACAGCATTCATCACTCCCTTTGGAGCCTTCTGTTATGTATCTATGCCCTTCGGGCTCAAGAGTGCCCAAGCCACCTATCAACGGTGTGTACAGAATTGCCTGCATGAGCAGATCGGCCGCAATGTGCACGCTTATGTAGATGACATTGTAGTAAAATCAAGGCAGAAGGAGACACTGGTGGATGATTTAAAGGAGACCTTTGACAACTTGCGAGCTTACAGGATGATGCTTAATCCGGCCAAGTGTGTTTTCGGTGTTCCAGCAGGCAAGTTGCTGGGTTTCTTGGTGTCTAACAGAGGAATTGAGGCTAACCCGGAGAAGATTACGGCTATTACATCTCTAGCTAAACCGGAGTGTATCAACGATGTTCAGCGTTTGGCGGGCCGAATCGCTGCGCTGAGCCGGTTTATCAGTCGCCTCGGGGAGAAGGCTATCCCTTTGTACCAACTGCTGAGGAAGACAGACAATTTCGTCTGGAGTACAGCTGCTGACGAGGCATTTGAGGATTTGAAGCGGCAGTTAGACAATCCGCCTGTTCTTGCAGCTCCAGTCGACAAGGAGCCACTATTATTATACGTAGCGGCTAATGCTCGGGCAGTTAGTGTGGCTATTGTGGTAGAGCGCAAAGAGGCAGGCAAGGAATATCCGGTTCAGCGGCCGGTTTATTATATCAGTGAGGTGCTGATTGAGTCCAAGCAAAGGTATCCGCATTGGCAGAAGCTGGTCTATGGTGTTTTTATGGCCAGTCAAAAATTGAAGCAGTATTTTCAAGGGCACCCCATCACAGTGGTCAGTTCAGCTCCCTTGGGTGATATTATACAGAATCGGGAGGCGACTGGCCGGATTGCCAAGTGGGCTATAGAGCTGGGGCCACACGGTCTGAAGTACGTGCCTCGGACGGCCGTGAAGTCTCAAGCACTTGTTGATTTCATCAATGATTGGACGGAATTACAGGCACCAGAGGATAAGCCGGATCACACATATTGGACTATTCATTTTGATGGGTCCAGGCAATTGGAAGGCTCGGGGGCTGGAGTCGTATTAACTTCCCCGCGAGGTGATAAGTTTTGTTATGTTCTCCGCTTAATGTTCCCTTGTACTAATAATGCAGCTGAGTATGAAGCCTTGCTCCATGGTCTGCGGATGGCTAAAGAGATGAATTTAAGCCGGGTCAAGTGTTTTGGTGACTCAGACCTAGTGGCTCAACAGGTGTCTGGCACTTGGGATTCTAAGGACCCGCTCATGGCTGCGTATCGTCAGGAAGTGGATAATATTGCAGGTTGTTTCAAGGGTTATCAAGTGGATCATGTGGACCGTCGGAAGAATGAAGCGGCGGATGCTTTAAGCCGGTTGGGCTCTCAGCGTAAACCGGTCCCGCCTAACGTCTTTTTGGATGTGTTGCACAATCCGTCAGTCAAGCTCCCAGGTGAAGCAGATTTGGCCATTCCTGATCCAGAATCCCAATTGGTGGCAGCCCTGCGTGTTATTCCGGATTGGACAGTTCCTTATCTTGCGTACATGACAAGGGGGGAGCTGCCAGAGGATGAGATTCTGGCCAAGCAGATAGTCCGGCGATCCAAGTCTATGACGATTGTCAATGGTGAATTACATCATTGCAGTGTATCAGGGGCGTTTCAACGTTGTGTCTCTCCTGAAGAAGGCTGTGAAATCTTAAGAGAAATCCATGAAGGGGATTGTGGGCACCACGCCGGTTCAAAGTCTCTGGTTGCAAAGGCGTTTGGTCATGGGTTCTACTGGTTAACAGCTCATGCTGACGCGGAGGACTTGGTTAAACAGTGTGATGGATGTCAGAAATTTTCAAGGCGTGCTCATGTGCCGGCTCAGGAGTTGAGGATGATCCCAATAACATGGCCGTTTGCAACTTGGGGGCTAGACATGGTTGGACCTTTTAAAAGATCCAAGGATAAGAAAACTCACCTGTTGGTGGCAGTTGACAAATTTACCAAGTGGGTTGAAGCGGAGCCTGTCAGCAAGTGTGATGCAGCAACAGCGGTACAGTTCATCAAGAAGGTGATTTTCCGGTTTGGTTTTCCACACAGTATCATTACTGATAATGGTACCAATTTATCCAAGGGTGCTATGAAGGAGTTCTGTGAACGTGAACACATCCGACTTGATGTGTCGTCAGTAGCACACCCCCAGTCCAATGGACAGGCAGAACGAGCTAATCAGGAAATCTTGCGAGGCATCAAACCCCGGCTTTTGGTCCCATTGCAAAGAACACCAGGATGTTGGGTTGAAGAGCTGCCATCTGTATTATGGAGTATCAATACTACGCCAAACCGGTCCACAGGATACACGCCGTTTTTCATGGTCTATGGAGCAGAGGCGGTTCTCCCTAGTGACATCCGGCACGTTTCGCCTCGTGTGGCAGCTTATGTTGAGGCGGATAGTGAGACAGCACGACAAGATGCTTTGGACCTATTGGACGAAGAGCGTGATATAGCGGCTGCCCGTTCGGCGATTTACCAGCAAGATCTTCGTCGCTATCACAGTCGCCGGGTTAGAACCAGAACCTTTCAAGAAGGAGATTTGGTGCTTCGATTCATCCAAGATCAAACGGATATGCACAAGTTATCCCCACCTTGGGAGGGACCTTTCGTAGTCAGCAAGAATCTGCACAACGGGTCGTATTATCTAATTGATATTCGAGAGCATCAAGACTCACGTACATCAGAAGAGGAGACCAACAGACCGTGGAATATAGCTCATCTTCGGCCTTACTATACTTGAGCCATTGGCTCTATTTATGTACATATCATGACAATGTATATATTATCTTTGATATATCAAACCGGAGCCTCAGCCGAAGCGGGGTCTCTGTCTTCCTCATCATGCGAGGTTACACGGAGTGGTTCTGTCTAAAGCGGCCTCCGGTTTATCCTTTGACATTTGTTTTATATCACTAGGGGCTTTGGTCGTGTCCGAACCAACGAACACCCTTTGATAGGCGACAGCCACCAGATCATTTGGGAACTGAGTCAAGTTTGAACCAGTAATGCCTCTTGGTCGGCCTAAGGCCACAATATCACTGGGGGCTTTGGTCGTGTCCGAACCAATGAACACCCTTTGATAGGCGACAGCCACCAGATCATTTGGGGACTGTGTCACGTTTGAACCAGTAATGCCTTTTGGTCGGCCTAAGGCCACAAAATCACTTGGGAGCACGGTCGGGCCCGAGCCATTGCTACGCCTCTTGATTTGGCATATATGCCACGAGTCATTTGGGGACCTGGCTGACTTGAATCATTGTCACCCCTATTGGGGGCCTTGATCCTTTCCGACCATGGTAATGCCATCTGAACAGCTTAATAGCATATTTTTGCGAATGGTTTTTATCATTACTTTCGTTTCCATCTTGTTTTCATGGTTTGTTCGTTTTTGTTTTTGCTGGATTTCTTTATGTCGACAAGTATATTTTTTCTGGTTCAGACAATGATTTTTGATCCCCCTTCTAATCTGGAGGAGTCTCCCGGTTTACCTTTTCCCTGTTACACTCATGGAATAACCAGGGGGCTTGTATTAAGTCAGCACGGTTTGTACGGGGGCTACTTTCTCCCTTTTTTGACGGTATTGGTTTATAAAACCACCGCTTCAGGCTTGGGTAAACCAGCTTTATACCCAAACATGGAAGGTATTTGTGTATCATGTGTTTGTTATATTTCTGATACACATATCAAGGTCATAATCCAGCTGCAGTATAACCGCTACCAAAGTTCAAATTTTTTCTGATTGCAGGAAATATGAATTAAAGTTTTCAAGCAAAAGCTTTAGTACTTATGCACGAAGGCATATCCCAGGCAGAAGTTTTCACTATCCTATTACAAGGCAGCATGGTGCCCAAACAAAATCGTTGTTTCTGTAGAAGGATGTTTCAAATAGCACTTCAACCCGGCTTCCGGTTCAAGCTTGCTCCTCGTCCTCCGCCGCTTCAGCTTCCTCGTCTCTACCCATTGGCTGGAAATCAACAGTGGTCCAGTCGATTCCCATTAAAGCTTGGAAAACAGCTTCTTCATGGATCAGGGAAGACGGTTCAATATCAGGGGCGTAAGTGTGCTTACGGATTGGAGGAATCAGATTCTCCGCTTCAACAGTTGGGGCAGGCACTCGCTTGTTTTGATCATTGTATTGCGCTTGATAATGCGTCAAATCCGCCTCTTCAGCTAGCTGGCAAGCCAGAGGGCGCACTGCACGGTTTATAGCCCTTAAATCTTCTTCGTCGAACTCGGAGCCGTCTTCTTTCAGACTGGGATAGCCTTGAGCTGCTTCCACAGGATCAAAGTCGGGCACCCATGCCTTTGCCCGGATTAAGGCATTGATGGCTCTGGTTCGGGCAGCGGATTTTTTCAGCTCCTCAATCCGGGCTGGAAGCATTGACAACTTGCTAAGAGTGTCCTGGATTAAAGAGGGCGCCGGATTGTTGTGAGAAGCTGTGCTGATGATCCGTTGGGCTCCAGTGTACAATTGTTCTATCAAGGTGTAGGCAGCTTTCAGTTTCTTCCGAACATCATTTCCTAAGTGCCCAATACGTGTGCCTACAAAAGGATTGGAATGGTCTCAAACCGGACTTATGATACAGCAGATTCAAATTTATTACAGAAGTTATAAGGAGCTTACCAAAGATAGCAGCAGTCATGGAGTGTATTTGCCGTTGTACGGCCGCCAGTTCATCTACCACCGGTTTAAGGGCCGCTTCAGCATTTTCTGCTCTTTTGGTTAAACCGGCCTTATCAGTGGCCCAGTCAGCCCGCTCTTTCTTGAAATTTTTCTTCAGCCGTTCAGCAGTGTTCAAAGCGCTGGTTAATTCTTCCTTGGCTTTATCTGTTTCAGCTTGCTGGGTCTTCAGGGCCTCCTGCAAATCGGCAATTCGGTCCTCCTTGATTTTAATCTCAGCCTGCATACAGATGACATTTTAAAATTTTTCACAGTCAAGACAAGAAATTGAAGTACCAACCACATAAACAAAGTTATATGCCTGATACTTGGGGGCTAATGTATCTTCAATTTTTTTTTGTATATTGCTCAACTACAAAGTCCCAAGCTCAATACAAGTATTCAACTTGGCACTTGGGGGCTAATGGCTATTTGATCAAGTTCTGCTTTAAGGACAGCTTTCTAGCTTCGGTTTGATTATGCTAAACCGGCCCTCGAGGGTTATACCGATGGATTTCAATAATTATATATTCAGGATCAAGTCCCGGTTTGACCAAAGTCACAAACCGGCCCTTGGGGGCTACCGGGATGAATGCAAGAGCGGAAGAGAAAGAAGGAATTTACCTCAAATTTATCCCTCATCATTTTGACCAGGCCAGCTTCACAGCCACGGCTAGTGTAAAGCCGGTTTAAATAGCCAGAATGAAGATCTTGCGCATTCAGAGCGGCATACGTTTCTTTTCGACATCCCATTTTCCTTTGTTCAAAGAGGAAGAATCCTCTTTGATGGTATGCCTGGTAAGAGTGGTAGGATTCCCGGGTTCAGAACGACCTACACCGGTAATCACAACATCATCATCTTTTGATTCGCCGGTTTGGGTTGGTGCGGCCGTTTTGTCAGCAGGAGTGTGGGATTTTTCAATCTGGACAGAACTGGCAGGCGGATCAGCAGACGCTGGAGCATTAGTAAGACCTTCTTCAGGGATAATGTCATCTTGCAGAGGAGGATCATTGGGGATATCTTCAGAAATAAACATTTCATGATCCGGCGCTTGGTCATGTTCCGGGGCCACATTTTCTTCAACCGCTTTATCCAGGCGGGCTTTCTTGCTTGGTTTCGGTTTAGCCCTGGAAGAAAAGATAAAAATTAAGGAAAAGTGTAAACCATTGCGCAGCATACTGGAAGCATATGATCGGTTGAACTTACCCAGCAACTGTTTTCAAAGGTGGTAGCTGGGTGGCTGACGATTCACCAGATGAGGAATGAGAAGTGACCTGATAATCAGAGTCGGATGGATTAAGAGGTTGACGGAAGAAACCCGCTTTACAATTTAAATCAATAAAAAGGTCGGAGACCTCGGAGCGGCGTTTTCGAACCGGACTGTTTGGTAAACCGGCAGAGGTAACTACCTGGCCACTGTGCCGGGTTGTGCGGCGAGCTTCGTGTTGCTGGGTCTTCATAAGAAATTGGGAATCCAGATAAGCAAGAGGATGAGAAAATTTAACTTTCCGGTTTGCCCGGCGAAATTTTGGCAAAGGCGAGATTTCTGAATCAGAAGAGAGAATGGTTACCTCAACGAAAGCCGCATTGCTGGCTTCAGCATCATCCTGACAAACATCATCATCAATAAGGCGTGTAAAAAGTAAGCCAAGTGAATCAAGTTCTATCTCAAGATCCGGTTTACCCACATCATCATCAATGGCCGGGTCAGACGAAGCGGTGGTTTTTCTCTTATGAGCTGGTTTCTTGACAACCTTGGTCTTGGGCCGGGTTGGCCGTCCTGCCTTTTCCGTTTTGTCTTGAGGAAGTTTCTTACTCCAGAACGGATTATCACCCTGGATCAGCAGCAATTAAAATGTTGAACATATAAAATAGTAACTCGGATCAACAATAAAGCAATTGAAATATTACCGCTGGCGGTTTGTTGGTGGTGCAATACGGAAGCAGACCGGTTTGAGCACAGAGGTGCTCCGGTTCATTCAGCATCTTCTTCACAGATTCTGTGACTTCATCCTCAGGGAGTTGGATTTTAGTGTGTCGGAGTGGGTCATCGACACTATCAGTATACTCACACATCAAATTTGGGCGCCGGCTTAGAGGCAAAATACTCCATGATATCCAGCAGCGTGCAAGGTCTATTCCTGTTAAACCGTTGGCCATGAAGGCCTGGAGCTTGGACAGTTCAGGAGCATATTTAATTCTCTCCTTGGCGTTTAGCCTTTGTGGAAAGGGGTGAGTGTTGCTGAGCCGTTCCGGACGGAAGCCAGGCAAGGGATTTTCGTTGTCAGGAGATGTATCCTTGCAATAAAACCAAGTTACATTCCATTCCTTGGGGTGAGTATGGAGTTTGACGTGAGGGTAGGTGATTTCTTTCCTCTTCTGAATGGCCATACCGTCCAGTTCGGTATTAGGGCCGTCAGTGAATTCAGTACGACGGTTCAGATGAAAGAGGTCTCTGAATAACTCGACGGAAGGCTCCTCTTGAAGGTATGCCTCAGAAAGTACTTGAAAGTGACATAGGTTGGTGACGGAGTTGGGGCCAATATCCTGTGGACGGAGTTGAAAGTTGGCTAACACGTCCCGATAAAATTTGGAGCCGGGCGGTTTGAAGCCCCGAGCCATATGATCTGTGAAGACCACGACCTCTCCTTCCTGGGGTGTAGGAGGACATTCATCTCCAGGAACCCTCCAATGAATCGTGTCTTTGCTATCCAAAGCACCAATCATGTCAGGACCCCGACTCAATGCCACATCGATCTAGCATGTAACACCTCATATCGCCTTGCGGCCTCACGCACGGTATCCCCACGGTGTCGCCTTACCTTTGCCCGGGACCGTTTGCGCATTTTGGCACACGTATATGATGGTGTCGCTAGCATCCATATGATAAAGAGCCCGGGCTGACATGGCTAGTCGTAAACCCAAAGTGGCACTAACTTACAGGGACAGGCATTCATGACCCAGGATCGAACGTGTCGGTCATCAGCGAGTGAATCCAGGCTGTAGCACTGGGCTAACAGGACTCCGGTGAACCGGGCTGTAGCGGGCTAGCAGGACTCCGGTATTCATCGCGTGACATTTCCCCGAAGGGACAGACACAGGATCGAAGAAGGACACATGCCGGCCTGCCTAAGTGTTCCGGAGCAGCAGCAAGCTACCAGGGCTCAGTGGAAGCACTAGGAGACATTTCCCGGTAAGAGAGGCTACTAAGAATAAACAACTAGATAGTCAGATCCCACACATAGCAATACACATTACACGTACGCATAACATGCAAGTATGTGCTGTACAACATGGCATGATAGCATAACTCAACAATCATATAGATAAAGGCTCAGAAGAGCCATCATAGCATTTATTGCAAACAGGGGTCACAAGACCCATCATACAGAGCAAACAAACAACAAGCGGAAGCATTACATGTCTGGGTACAGACATCTACAAATGAAAAAGGCTGAAGAGCTTGACTATCTACAACATCCGATCAAGATCGTAGCTGAGGTACTAGCTACTAGTCGAAGTCCACGAGAACACTAGTAAGACCGAAGTCTCCGCTGCAAAAACATAAATGAAGCAACATGAGTACAAAGGTACTCAGCAAGACTTACATCAGATCCTAGCATACATGCATTTGTGTCAAGGGGGTAATGTGGAGGTTAGTTGCAGCAAGCCAGCTTTGACTCTGTGGCTATCCTGTTCTACGACTACCAGAAACTCTTGAGGTGAGACAACGTACACGAGTCCACTAATCACCACACAATACACTACTATGGATTCATCCCCGTCTCCCTACGAGAAGGCCATCCATAGCACTCACACTTGTCTTGAGCATTTTAGAGTATCCACTTCAAGTTGTCTATGTACCATGTAAGCATCCAAGAAGTCCATAACCGCGGACCCGGCTATTCGAATAGATCATGTTAACCCTGCAGGGGTGTACTTCTTCACACACGCTCTCGCCACTTACCGCCATGTACACGTCATGTATCTCGGCAACCTTCAAGCGGAAGCCTGGCGAGGGTGTCGGC
This sequence comes from Triticum dicoccoides, assembly GCF_002162155.2. NCBI lineage: Eukaryota > Viridiplantae > Streptophyta > Magnoliopsida > Poales > Poaceae > Triticum > Triticum dicoccoides. Next base: position 368,007,442 of record NC_041392.1, read on the forward strand.
CACGACCTGACTAACCACACAAGACTCTAGTCCAGGTTTATTGCCTATTCGGGTTCCACCTGCAAGGAGATCCGGCCGGGGTGTCGCTTATGGCCCCAAACGATGTGTACAGGGTTCCCGAGCCCACCATCCGGGTGCCACTCGGTACACCAGGCCACGTGTGCCTAGTCTGTCCCAAGCCCACCCTGCCGGGTGCCACTTGGTAGAAAAATAGCACTACCTACAAACACCAGAAACTAGTTGCGACTCCTGGACAGAGATCAAGTTGGCTAATAAGTCGAGAGGGGTCGAGTTACCGGAACCCAATGTGTGGTAGTATCGAGTCATTGGACAACATACATAGAACTTAGTGCTTAAGGACGGTTCCAATGAGACAACCCACCATGTACTCCTACATGGCCTCTCACCGCTACCTTTACCAAATCGTGTTCACACACTTCACTCTCAGCATCAGAACATATCGTAACACTCCAATTCATTCCCAATGAACCAGACCTGACACAACTCTAAGCAATAGCAGGCATAGCATGGTAGGAACACAACAATGGCTTCAATCAACTCCTACACATGCTAGTGGGTTTCAACTATTTACTGTGGCAATGACAGGTCATGCAGAGGAATGGGTTCAACTACCGCAGCACAAAGTAGCAGATGAATCGTTGTTGTCCTAATGCAATAACTGAGAGCAGGAGCGAGAGAGTAGGGTTTTATCGAAATGAACAAGGGGGTTTGCTTGCCTGGTAAAACAACAGAGGAGGCACTGCTTCACGGACAGGTACTCTGGAACAGACTCCGGAGCAGGACCTATCGAGAAGGAACAGTGTCGGCAATCAAGACACAATCATATGCAACAATATGATGCATGAACATGGCATGTAGATGTGATGCTGTTTGGGCTAATGCAACTGGTAATCATTTGGTTTGAAGTCCATTTGAACCAAAGGTTCAAATGCATCTCCAAATTAAGCTCCTACATATGCCATAATGTGTTTTTCTCATATTCAGCATGTATAAGTTGGTTTGTCATGCATGAAACTAGTACAGATGGAAAGATTGCATTTTTCTGATAATTTTTCATATATAAATTACTTTAATCTGAGCTACGGTTGAATTGTTATGAATTTTTGAAGTTTAAAACAATTTCTGGAATTTTCTGATTAAATTTAAATCCAGAAATCATATTATTGCGCCAGCATGACGTCAGCACGACGTCAGCGGTCAACTGGGCTGGCTGGGGTCAAACCTGACGTGTGGGGTCCACACGTCAGTGACAGGGGGGTTTAACAAAGGTTAGTTTAATCCTAATTAAGAGTTAGTGGCGCTGGGGCCCACTGTCAGTGTCACAGTTAGTTAACAAAGTTAATTAGTTGCTAAACTAATCCTAAACTAAAAATTAGCAGGGCCGGGCCCCACCTGTCATTGACCCATACGGGTCAAATCTGGGTCAACAGGGGGTCTAACCCGGTCAACTCGCCGGCGTTTAGCCGCCGGCGAGGCCCGAGACGGCGGAACGCCGCGGAAATCACCCACAGGGCTCCGTTCGAGGCGTGTTTAGGCTCTTCGAAGAGCTGGCGATGCGGCGCGTCGAGCAGTGCCCTCGGCCAGAGCTGGGGTGGCGGAGAACAACGTCGGCGACCACGTTTGCGGCCGCCGGAGTTCGGCTGTGTTCAGGGGCGCGGCTGCAGCGTGCTAACGCGCGAACTAAAACGCTAGCGGGGCACTACGAGGTGCGGCGAGAGTGCTAGGTGCACTGGCGTGGCCAAAGGGTCGCCGGAGCAACGCCGGCGACAAGCTCGAGCGGAGGCAAGCTTCGGCCATGGTGGAACTGAGGCCTAGACGGCGTAATCGCGAGGAGGAGGAGAGGGGTTCGAAGCAGAGGCTCACGAGGAGGTCGATGGGCTGGTCAGCTTGCTCGGGGAAGGCCGGAGCAGAGCAGGGTGGCGAAGACGATCTCGGACGGCCGAGGTTGAAGACGAGGACGGTGCAGGCGCTGTGGTGCGTCCCCGGTTGCGTGGGGCATCGAGGAAGAAGACGGAGCCGAGGCGGTTCTCTTGGACACGCTGGTGCGACTAGGGAGGGCTGGTGGCCATGGCGACGGTGAGCGATGGCGGCGGCAGCGCTCGGGTGCGCTCGGGGAAGAGAGAACCAGGGAGGAGGGAGAGCGAGAGGGAGGGGAAAAGGACCGGGGCGGCGCGTGGCGTCGTTCCAGGCATCCAGACGAGGAGGGGAGAGGCAGGCAGGCAGGGAGGGAGGTGGCGTGGCTGGCGGAGCGCGCGTGCGTTGGCACGTAGCTGCTTGGCGAGGGGGGGGGGAAGACGACAAAGGAGGAGGCGGGCTGGGCCGCCTGCTGGCTGGGCCGGCCTGCTGCTGCTGGGCTGCACAGGGGGAAGCCCCAGGTAAGCTTCTCCTCTTTATTTCTGTTTTCTATTTTTTTTCTGACATTAGTTTTGATTTAATAAAATACTAAATCAATTTATTACCTTATGCCAATTTTTGCAGGAGCTAGATATATTATTCCAGAGCTCCTTTATAAATGGCATAATTTTTGGACCATATTTCATATATATAGCAATATATTTCCAATGCAAATATTCATCGAATTAATCCAAATGGCCAAAATAAATATCCATGAGCTCCTAAAATATTGTTTTGATTTTTATCTCTGTCCAATATTTTCAGGGAGCAACATGAGCATTTTCTTGGACCCTTTTTGGAGAAATTTTTATTTGGGTCATTTTCAAAAATGATTCTGAGGGTTCCACCAATCCTCATTTCAAATTTAAATGAAATTTAAACATGATGCACAAATGACTAGCTAGTCTAGGTCATACCAGACTAGGGATGTGACAACTCGCCCCCACTTGAAAAAATCTCGTCCCGAGATTCAGGGGCCGACGGAAAGAAAGCGGGGTACTCCAGTCGAAGACGATCTTCTCGCTCCCAAGTAGCTTCTCTCTCGGAATGATGAGACCACTGAACTTTGAGAAACTTGATGTTCTGACGTCGGGTAACACGCTCTGCTTGATCAAGAATGTGAACCGGGTACTCTCGGTATGTGAGGTTATCTTGGAGATCAAGCGTTTCGTGGTCCACTCCGCGGATGGGATCCGAGAAGCAACGCCTGAGTTGAGAGACGTGGAAGACATCATGAACTCGAGAAAGATGTGGGGGTAGTTCCAACTGGTAGGGAACCTCTCCTCGTTTAGCGAGAATGCGAAAAGGACCAATGTAACGAGGAGCCAACTTGCCCTTGACACCGAAACGATGGGTACCCTTCAAAGGAGTAACCCGAAGGTAAGCCTTTTCGCCAACTTCATAAGTCATATCCTTATGATGACGATCATACTGACTCTTTTGACGAGACTGGGCTGTTTTCAAATTCTCACGAATGATGCGAACTTGCTCTTCTGCCTCCTGGATCATGTCCGGTCCAAAGAATTGTCTTTCACCGGTTTCTGACCAGTTCAAAGGTGTTCGACATCTTCGTCCATAGAGAACCTCAAAAGGAGCTTTCTTGAGGCTGGATTGATAGCTATTGTTGTAAGCAAACTCGGCAAAAGGAAGACATTTCTCCCAATCCATACCGAATGAGATAACGCAAGCTCTGAGCATGTCTTCGAGAATTTGATTGACCCATTCCACCTGACCACTCGACTGAGGGTGGAAAGCGGTACTGAAGGAAAGATGGGTTCCCATGGCAGTTTGGAAACTCTCCCAGAAATGAGAAGTGAAAAGACTGCCACGGTCTGAATTGATCTCTAGTGGAACACCATGAAGTGACACTATTCGAGAAATGTATAAGTCAGCAAGCTGACTAGCAGTGATACTTTCCCGAACAGGAAGGAAGTGAGCCACTTTGGAAAGACGATCAACGACTACGAAGATAGCGTTATTCCCTTTCTTGGTCCTGGGAAAGCCGGTGATGAAGTCCATACCAACTTTATCCCATTTCCACTCAGGAATAGCTAAAGGCTGAAGGGTGCCAGCAGGCCTTTGATGCTCTGCTTTAACGCGACGACAAACATCACATTTAGCAATGAACTCAGCGATTTCTCTCTTCATCCTAGTCCACCAGAACCTCTGGCGTAGGTCCTGATACATCTTAGTGCTACCGGGATGAATCGTGAGAGGAGATTCATGCGCCTCCTTAAGAATCAACTGCCGAAGATGTTGCTTCTTGGGAACCACCAAGCGATTCTCAAAGAAAACAACACCACAATCAACCATAGAGAAACATCCACCAACTCCCTTCTTAATGTTTCTCTTGATCCGGGTAATCCCCGTATCATGCTTCTGGGCTTCTATGATAAGGTCCACAAGGGTAGGTTTCGCCACCAAGGTAGAAAGAAATCCGCGAGGAGCTATGTGAAGATTAAGCTTACAGAATTCCTCATGGAGAAGTGGTTGGCCTTGCTGCAACATGAGATTGTTGCAATAAGATTTACGGCTTAGAGCATCAGCCATGACATTGGCTTTGCCTGGGGTGTAGGTAATCCCTAGATCATAATCTGTGATTAACTCCATCCAACGTCTTTGCCTAAGGTTCAGATCCGGTTGGGTGAAGATATACCTGAGCCTCTGGTGATCGGTGTAGATCTCGCAACGTTTACCAAGAAGGTAATGTCGCCAGGTCTTGAGTGCATAGACTACGGCTGCAAGCTCTAGATCATGTGTAGGATAATTCTCCTCATGTGGATGCAACTGTCGAGATGCATAGGCAATCACATGACGATCCTGCATAAGAATGCAACCTAGTCCCTGTCGTGAGGCGTCGCAGTAGATAATAAAGTCTTTAGTGAAATCCGGTGGCACAAGTATGGGAGCAGAAGTCAGGCGTCTTTTCAGTTCCTGAAAACTGTACTCACACTATGGGGACCACTCAAACTTTTTATCTTTCTTGAGAAGTTCCGTGAGGGGTTTGGCTACTTTGGAGAAGTTTTCAACAAAGCGGCGACAATAGCTGGCTAGACCAAGGAAACTCCTAACTTGTTTGACTGTTTCAGGTGGAGTCCAATCGAGAACGGCCTTGACTCTCTCGGGATTGACAGCAATGCCCTTACCAGAGATTACGTGGCCTAGGTAGGTCACTTCTGGCAACCAAAATTCACACTTGGAGAACTTGGCATAAAGGCGGTGCTCTCTGAGTTTTTCTAAAACAAGTCTAAGATGTTCGGCATGCTCTTCCTCGTTCTTCGAGTAAATAAGAATATCATCGAGGTAAACCACGATGAACTTATCTAAGTACTCCATGAAGATCGAGTTCATCAAGCGGGAGAATGTAGCTGGAGCGTTAGTTAGACCAAAGGACATGACGGTGTACTCATACTGACCATAACGAATAACAAAGGCTGTCTTGGGAATGTCCCCGTTTCTGATCTTAATTTGGTGGTATCCTAACCTCAAATCCATCTTGGAGAAGACTGAGGATCCAGCGAGCTGATCATACAGGTCGTTGATCCTGGGGAGCGGATACTTGTTCTTTATCGTGACCAAATTAACGGGACGATAATCTACAACCATCCGGTCCGTACCATCCTTCTTCTTAACAAAGAGGACGGGGCAAGCCCAAGGAGAAGAACTAGGACGGATGAAACCCTTTTGCAAGGACTCATCAAGTTGCTTCTTAAGCTCGGCTAGTTCTAAGGGTGCCATCTTGTAAGGTCTCCGGGAGATTGGAGCTGTTCCTGGGATAAGATCTATGACGAACTCTACATCTCTGTCAGGTGGAACACCTGGCAGTTCCTCTGGAAAGACATCCGGAAAGTCACGGACTACCGGGATATCTTCAAGGTCTGGAAGAGGGCTGGCATTAAGAGAATAGAGCTGACGCTTTGCTACTCTAGTGGAGACGGTGACTATCTTGCCAGATGGGTGTGTAAGCTGAACAGATCTTGTGTAATAATCAATCTTGGCATGATGAGCTGTCATCCAGTCCATACCCAAGATGATGTTAATATCTGAGGACTTGAGGGCTACAAGTGATGCAAGGAATACAAGTCTATCAACAAGGATTTCGTTACCATGGCTGATTCTGGTGGTCTGCCATCTAGACCCTGGGGTTTGGATTTCAAGCGGAGTTGGCATATCACAAAATGACATGTCGTGCAAACGAGCATAGGCTTCAGAAATGAAGGAGTGAGATGCCCCAGTATCGAATAGAACTGATGCTGGGTGACAATTGACAAGAAGTGTACCAAGAACGACATCTGGATCATCATGAGCGTCTTTAGCTGAGACGTGATGCACACGTCCACGTTCAGTGGGAACTGACTTGACACTGATCATCTTGCGTGATGGCTTAATACAGCCAACAGTCTTCTCGGGCTGGGGTGGAGCATAACTAGTCTGAGAGCAATCACGTGCATAGTGTCCTGGCTTCCCGCATGTGAAGCAAGTCCCTGAGGTTGGACGTGGACCCGCACTGACAAACGGTCTACCAGTAGGCAAGGGTGGAACATACGACTGAGCTGGGGAAGGCACCACATAGGATGGCCTCGGTGTATATCCGGAAGGAAGAGCGGAGTTTGGAACCCAAATCCGGCGCTTCTGAGAACTAGAGCCAGAGGAGGATCCCAAATCACGGTTGTGCTTATGAGACTCCTCGTAAGTGAGCTGAGCTGTCTCTGCATTGATGGCCTTGTTCACAAGGGCTTGGAATGTATCACAATGATGCAGGTGGAGATCACGACGCAACTTGGGGTTGAGACCCTTCCGGAACCTAGCTTGCTTCTTGGCGTCCGTGGACACCTCTTCTGTGGCATAGCGGGCAAGGTTCTCGAACTCTCTACTATAGGCATCAACAGCCATCTTATCCTGGGTGAAACTACATAACTCTTCTCTCTTGCGATCAATGAGGGCCTGGGGAATGTGATGCTCGCGAAAAACCTCAGTGAAATCCCTCCAGTTAGGAATCTGGCCAGCTGGAAGCATAGCCTCATAGTTCTGCCACCAAAGACTAGCAGGACCTTCCAGGTGATATGTGGCATAAGTGACCTTGTCATCTTCAGCTACGCTCGCGGAACGCAGCTTATGAGTGATGCTACGGAGCCAGTCATCTGCATCGAGTGGCTCGATGGAATGATGAAAGGTGGGGGGATGCAAACGAATGAAATCATGAATGGTAGCAGACCCTTTGAACTGATGTGCAGTGTTCTCCTCGATACGTGCCAACAAACGGTTAGACTCACGCTTGTTCCTCTCCATCTCTAGCATGAACTCGGTCAACGAAGGCTGGTCGGGAGGATCCTCATCCCTACCATCTCCTTGGTTCTGGCTACAAGCAACGGAACTTTGCTTAGCTGATGACATCCTGAGAAACGAAACCAAGGACGGAATCAGCATCAACTATAGACTGTAGAATGTAGGACAAGGAATTAGTACCTCTCGAACTCCTAGGGAAATTCCGGCAGCATAACGGCAGTAAAATGCTCAGCATGAGACATCCTACTAAAAATGGGGTAGTACAACAACTCAACATCACCACTCAAGGTTCTGGGATAGTACTAAACAGACTACACCAGAAGTACTCGAAACTGGGTATGACTCTGATCAACCAATCCTATGGGACTACGGAGTAGTAACACGTGATCCTGATAGACGGAAGAGAAGCCTAGTTCCTTAATCCCGTCGGAAGGATAGGATGACTCAGATCAGAAGGTCATGAGGTTTAAGGAGTAAAAAGAGCCTTACGTTCCAATCCACAATCAATTCCCTTACATAACTAAAGATTTTCTAGACTCAACTTCGACTAGTTTGGCTTGGTAATCCTACATGCAGTCAACCTGGCTCTGATACCAGCGCTGTCAGGACCCCGACTCAATGCCACATCGATCTAGCATGTAACACCTCATATCGCCTTGCGGCCTCACGCACGGTATCCCCACGGTGTCGCCTTACCTTTGCCCAGGACCGTTTGCGCATTTTGGCACACGTATATGATGGTGTCGCTAGCATCCATATGATAAAGAGCCCGGGCTGACATGGCTAGTCGTAAACCCAAAGTGGCACTAACTTACAGGGACAGGCATTCATGACCCAGCATCGAACGTGTCGGTTATCAGCGAGTGAATCCAGGCTGTAGCACTGGGCTAACAGGACTCCGGTGAACCGGGCTGTAGCGGGCTAGCAGGACTCCGGTATTCATCGCGTGACATTTCCCCGAAGGGACAGACACAGGATCGAAGAAGGACACATGCCGGCCTGCCTAAGTGTTCCGGAGCAGCAGCAAGCTACCAGGGCTCAGTGGAAGCACTAGGAGACATTTCCCGATAAGAGAGGCTACTAAGAATAAACAACTAGATAGTCAGATCTCACACATAGCAATACACATTACACGTACGCATAACATGCAAGTATGTGCTGTACAACATGGCATCACAGCATAACTCAACAATCATATAGATAAAGGCTCAGAAGAGCCATCATAGCATTTATTGCAAACAGGGGTCACAAGACCCATCATACAGAGCATACAAACAACAAGCGGAAGCATTACATGCCTGGGTACAGACATCTACAAATGAAAAAGGCTGAAGAGCCTGACTATCTACAACATCCGATCAAGATCGTAGCTGAGGTACTAGCTACTAGTCGAAGTCCACGAGAACACTAGTAAGACCGAAGTCTCCGCTGCAAAAACATAAATGAAGCAACATGAGTACAAAGGTACTCAGCAAGACTTACATCAGATCCTAGCATACATGCATTTGTGTCAAGGGGGTAATGTGGAGGTTAGTTGCAGCAAGCCAGCTTTGACTCTGTGGCTATCCTGTTCTACGACTACCAGAAACTCTTGAGGTGAGACAACGTACATGAGTCCACTAATCACCACACAATACACTACTATGGATTCATCCCCGTCTCCCTACGAGAAGGCCATCCATAGCACTCACACTTGTCTTGAGCATTTTAGAGTATCCACTTCAAGTTGTCTATGTACCATGTAAGCATCCAAGAAGTCCATAACCGCGGACCCGGCTATTCGAATAGATCATGTTAACCCTGCAGGGGTGTACTTCTTCACACACGCTCTCGCCACTTACCGCCATGTACACGTCATGTATCTCGGCAACCTTCAAGCGGAAGCCTGGCGAGGGTGTCGGCCATGACCTGACTAACCACACAAGACTCTAGTCCAGGTTTATCGCCTATTCGGGTTCCACCCGCAAGGATATCCGGCCGGGGTGTCGCTTACGGCCCCAAACGTTGTGTACAGGGTTCCCGAGCCCACCATCCGGGTGCCACTCGGTACACCAGGCCACGTGTGCCTAGTCTGTCCCAAGCCCACCCTGCCGGGTGCCACTTGGTAGAAAAATAGCACTACCTACAAACACCAGAAACTAGTTGCGACTCCTGGACAGAGATCAAGTTGGCCAATAATTCGAGAGGGGTCGAGTTACCGGAACCCAATGTGTGGTAGTATCGAGTCATTGGACAACATACATAGAACTCAGTGCTTAAGGACGGTTCCAATGAGACAACCCACCATGTACTCCTACATGGCCTCTCACCGCTACCTTTACCAAATCGTGTTCACACACTTCACTCTCAGCATCAGAACATATCGTAACACTCCAATTCATTCCCAATGAACCAGACCTGACACAACTCTAAGCAATAGCAGGCATAGCATGGTAGGAACACAACAATGGCTTCAATCAACTCCTACACATGCTAGTGGGTTTCAACTATTTACTGTGGCAATGACAGGTCATGCAGAGGAATGGGTTCAACTACCGCAGCACAAAGTAGCAGATGAATCGTTGTTATCCTAATGCAATAACTGAGAGCAGGAGCGAGAGAGTAGGGTTTTATCGAAATGAACAAGGGGGTTTGCTTGCCTGGTAAAACAACAGAGGAGGCACTGCTTCACGGACAGGTACTCTGGAACAGACTCCGGAGCAGGACCTATCGAGAAGGAACAGTGTCGGCAATCAAGACACAATCATATGCAACAATATGATGCATGAACATGGCATGTAGATGTGATGCTGTTTGGGCTAATGCAACTGGTAATCATTTGGTTTGAAGTCCATTTGAACCAAAGGTTCAAATGCATCTCCAAATTAAGCTCCTACATATGCCATAATGTGTTTTTCTCATATTCAGCATGTATAAGTTGGTTTGTCATGCATGAAACTAGTACAGATGGAAAGATTGCATTTTTCTGATAATTTTTCATATATAAATTACTTTAATCTGAGCTACGGTTGAATTGTTATGAATTTTTGAAGTTTAAAACAATTTCTGGAATTTTCTGATTAAATTTAAATCCAGAAATCATATTATTGCGCCAGCATGACGTCAGCACGACGTCAGCGGTCAACTGGGCTGGCTGGGGTCAAACCTGACGTGTGGGGTCCACACGTCAGTGACAGGGGGGTTTAACAGAGGTTAGTTTAATCCTAATTAAGAGTTAGTGGCGCTGGGGCCCACTGTCAGTGTCACAGTTAGTTAACAAAGTTAATTAGTTGCTAAACTAATCCTAAACTAAAAATTAGCAGGGCCGGGCCCCACCTGTCATTGACCCATACGGGTCAAATCTGGGTCAACAGGGGGTCTAACCCGGTCAACTCGCCGGCGTTTAGCCGCCGGCGAGGCCCGAGACAGCGGAACGCCGCGGAAATCACCCACAGGGCTCCGTTCGAGGTGTGTTTAGGCTCTTCGAAGAGCTGGCGATGCGGCGCGTCGAGCAGTGCCCTTGGCCAGAGCTGGGGTGGCGGAGAACGACGTCGGCGACCACGTTTGCGGCCGCCGGAGTTCGGCTGTGTTCAGGGGCGCGGCTGCAGCGTGCTAACGCGCGAACTAAAACGCTAGCGGGGCACTACGAGGTGTGGCGAGAGTGCTAGGTGCACTGGCGTGTCCAAAGGGTCGCCGGAGCAACGCCGGCGACAAGCTCGAGCGGAGGCGAGCTTCGGCCATGGCGGAACTGAGGCCTAGACGGCGTAATCGCGAGGAGGAGGAGAGGGGTTCGAAGCAGAGGCTCACGAGGAGGTCGATGGGCTGGTTAGCTTGCTCGGGGAAGGCCGGAGCAGAGCAGGGCGGCGAAGACGATCTCGGACGGCCGAGGTTGAAGACGAGGACGGTGCAGGCGCTGTGGTGCGTCCCCGGTTGCCTGGGGCATCGAGGAAGAAGACGGAGCCGAGGCGGTTCTCTTGGACACGCTGGTGCGACTAGGGAGGGCTGGTGGCCATGGCGACGGTGAGCGATGGCGGCGGCAGCGCTCGGGTGCGCTCGGGGAAGAGAGAACTAGGGAGGAGGGAGAGCGAGAGGGAGGGGAAAAGGACCGGGGCGGCGCGTGGCGTCGTTCCAGGCATCCAGACGAGGAGGGGAGAGGCAGGCAGGGAGGGAGGGAGGTGGCGTGGCCGGCGGAGCGCGCGTGCGTCGGCACGCAGCTGCTTGGCGAGGGGGGGGGGGAAGACGACAGAGGAGGAGGCGGGCTGGGCCGCCTGCTGGCTGGGCCGGCCTGCTGCTGCTGGGCTGCACAGGGGGAAGCCCCAGGTAAGCTTCTCCTCTTTATTTCTGTTTTCTATTTTTTTTTTCTGACATTAGTTTTGATTTAATAAAATACTAAATCAATTTATTACCTTATGCCAATTTTTGCAGGAGCTAGATATATTATTCCAGAGCTCCTTTATAAATGGCATAATTTTTGGACCATATTTCATATATATAGCAATATATTTCCAATGCAAATATTCATCGAATTAATCCAAATGGCCAAAATAAATATCCATGAGCTCCTAAAATATTGTTTTGATTTTTATCTCTGTCCAATATTTTCAGGGAGCAACATGAGCATTTTCTTGGACCCTTTTTGGAGAAATTTTTATTTGGGTCATTTTCAAAAATGATTCTGAGGGTTCCACCAATCCTCATTTCAAATTTAAATGAAATTTAAACATGATGCACAAATGACTAGCTAGTCTAGGTCATACCAGACTAGGGATGTGACAAATCAGGACTAGGTCGTTCAGCTGTGATTCTGTGACACGGGAGGGAACCCAATTGCACTCGTACACTTGTTTGGCCATGACAAGATCTACAAGGAATAAATGATTCGGTTCAAGCATAAGCCGGATAAAACGGTGGTGATCTAATTACGGTAAACCGGAGGCAGTACCATAAACCGGTCTTCTACAACGAGGCATCAGATGGATTCTGGCGGTTCAACCAGGGGACTAATGACATATATACTGGTCTAGCTATTTTTTTGTAACGCCCGGATAATTAGGCTACAGTAAAACTCTTATAATGATGCCATGTCACCAGTGTTACTGTTGCTAACCAAGTGGTAGTTCAAAATCATTGATAATTCAAAATATGAATTAGTGTCAAACACCCTAAGTTTTCAAAAGTCAAAGCGAAAATGTTCGGGGGTTGCCAAATATTGCACTGGTAATTATGGTGAAGCAAACACTATTTTATAAAATGCCTAGATGCCCTAAAACTAAATAAAACAGAAAGGGAAAATAAATAAAAAAAAAGAAAACCAAAAAAAGGGGGGGGAAGCCTCCTGGACCAGCCAGCCCAACCCACCCGCACGGCCACCGCCAATCCCCCTGGCCCGCAGCCAGACTGGCCGGCCCAGCCGGCCCAGCCCCCGCACCGCGTCCCCTTCCCCTGTTCCCCCGACCCGGGTCGGAACAGGGCGCGTCCCAACCGAACCCCCCTCGCCGGCGACGAGACGAGGGGATAAGGACGCCGACGCCGCGCCCCCTCGGTCTCCCCTCCCACTCGCTCCACTCTCCCCTCGGTCCTTGCGCCTCTCCCTCTCCCCTCCAGATCCATCTCCCCCTCCTTCCCCACCGCAACCGAGCGCCACCATGGCCTCGCCGCCGTGAATCGCACGGCCACAGTCGCCGCCTCGCCGCGCCTGCGTGTCCGTCGACGCCTCCGTCATCTTCCTCGTCCACCGGAGGCCTCAGCTGGAGCGGAGGAACCCCGAATCACCGGATCCCCTTCGCCCTCATCTCCGGCGGCCGCGTTCTTCACCAACTCCGGCGACACCCCCCCTGCTGCTACTAAACTACCACCGGCCTTCGTGCGTGCCGCTAGGTGAGCTGCCTCCCTCCTCCGCCCTCTAGCTCTCCTAGCTCACGCGGTAACTAGCTCGTCGTCGTGCCCGGGCTCCGATCGCCGCGGTGTACCTCGCCGCCGTGGCCACGGCCCCTGTCGCACTCACCTGGGCACGGCCTCGAGCTCCTCTTGCTCCCATGAGCCCAACGAGCTCGGACCCGTGCCTTCCCGTGCCCTCTAGCCTCGTTTCCGACAGCGCCCGAACACCGGCGTCCGCTCGGCCTCTCGCCGTCGTCGTCCTAGCCCGTTACGGGCCGCGCCGCCACCATAGATGGACGCGACGTCGAACACCCGACTCAACGCACACGCGCACGCCCCCTCCCGTGCCTCTTTGCGCCATCCCTGATGAGCGCCCGAACGCAACGCCGCGGACCTCGTCGCCGGTGACGTTTCCGGCCAGGTCCGGCGATGCCACCACCACCACTCGACGCGCGGTCGAGTGACCGTTCGAGCGCACCCACGCACGCCCGAAACCGAGCCCCGTAGCACGGTTCCGGCCAACTCCGGCGAGGGGCCGCCGTTGTTTTGGTCGCCGGAGTTAGCCCCGGCGCGTCTCCGGCGGGTGCCGAGCTGGCACCCACGAGGCACCGTCTCGGGCCACTGACTGGTGGGCCCGGGGCCCCTGTTGACCTGTTGACTGGGTCAACGTGCTGACTGGGCAGCCCAGTGGCACTGACATGCGGGCCCCATGCTATAAAAAAAAGAAAACAACTAGATAAACTGCTAATTAATTAAATTAGTTAATTAAAACTTTAACCTCTCACTGACTGCTAGGACCCACACCTTAATTAACCCTTTCAGTTAATTTTAGAACTCTGTTATTGTCCCTGACAATCACATGTGGGTCCCACTGGACCCACCTGTCTGGTTTGACTGGTCAACCGACCAGTTGACCTGCTGACGTCACTTTGATGTCATGCCTGCGTCATCAGGCACTGTTCTGGATAAGGTTGGATTTAAATGAATAAATAAAATCAGAAAATGATTTAAATCTTTAGAAAATCATATCTTTTAATCCGTAACTCGGATGAAAATACTTTCTACATGAAAGTTGCTCAAAACGACGAGACGAACCCGGATACGCAGCCCGTTCGTCCACCACACACCTCTAACATACCAAACACGCAACTTTCCCCCTCCGGTTCATCTGTCCGAAAACGCGAAACACCGGGAATACTTTCCCAGATGTTTCCCCCCTTCGTCGGTATCACCTACTACCGCGATTGGGCACACCTAGCATCGTTACTTGTCAAGTCATGCATCGATATGCATTTGTTTGCATTGTATTCATTGTTTCTTCCCCCTCTTCTCTCCGGTAGACTACGAGACCGACGCTGCTGCTGCCCAGTTCGACTACGGAGTTGACGACCCCTCTCTCTTGCCAGAGCAACCAGGCAAGCCCCCCCCCCTTGATCACCAGATATCGCCTATTCTACTCTATACTGCTTGCATTAGAGTAGTGTAGCATGTTACTGCTTTCCGTTAATCCTATTCTGATGCATAGCCTGACATTGTTGCTACATCTGTTGATACCTTACCTACAATCCTAAATACTTAGTATAGGATGCTAGATTATCATTGTTGGCCCTACATTCGTGTCAGTCTGCCTTGCTATAATATTGGGCCGTGATCACTCGGGAGGTGATCACGGGTATATACTATACATACATACATACTATACAGATGGTGACTAAAGTCGGGTCAGCTCGAAGAGTACCCGCGAGTGATTCACTGATTGGGGGCTGAAAGGACCTTTGTCCCGACGGCCCTCTGTGTGGATCTTTGAGGCAGAGCGAAAGGGCAGGTTGAGACCGCCTAGGAGAGAGGTGGGCCTGGCCCTGTTCGGCGTTCGCGGATACTTAAAACGCTTAACGAGATCTTGGTATTTGATCTGAGTCGGCTACGAGCCTATACGCACTAACCATCTACGTGGGAGTAGTTATGGGTATCCCGACGTCGTGGTATCAGCCGAAGCACTTCAGACGTCAGCGACGGAGCGGCACGCGCCGGATTGGAACGTAAGCCTGCTCTTGTATTAAGGGGGCTAGTTCTGCTTCCGGCCGCCACGCAACGTGCAGGTGTGCTATGGGCGATGGGCCCAGACCCCTGTGCGCTTAGGTTTAGACCGGCGTGCTGGCCTCTCTGTTTTGCCTAGGTGGGGCTGCGACGTGTTGATCTTCCGAGGCCGGGCATGACCCAGGAAAGTGTGTCCGGCCAAATGGGATCAAGCGTGTTGGGTTATGTGGTGCACCCCTGCAGGGAAGTTAATCTATTCGAATAGCCGTGATCTTCGGTAACAGGACGACTTGGAGTTGTACCTTGACCTTATGACAACTAGAACCGGATACTTAATAAAACACACCCTTCCAAGTGCCAGATATAACCGGTGGTCGCTCTACCTCAGGGATATGAGGAGGGGATCGCCGGGTAGGATTATGCTATGAGGTGCTATTTGGAGATGCTACTTGGAGATGCTACTTGGAGGACTTCAATCTACTCTCTTCTACTTGATGCAAGACGGTGGCTGCGAGAAGCGTAGTCTTCGACAGGATTAGCTATCCCCCTTTTATCCTGGCATTCTGCAGTTCAGTCCACTGATATGGCCTCCTTACACATATACCCATGCGTATGTAGTGTAGTTCCTTGCTTGCGAGTACTTTGGATGACTACTCACGGTTGCTTTCTTTCCCCCTTTTCCCCTTTCCTTTCTTTCTGGTTGTCGCAACCAGAGGCTGGAGTCCAGGAGCCAGACGCCACCGTCGATGACGACCCCTACTACACTAGAGGTGCCTACTACTACGTGCTGCCCGTGGAAGACGACCGGGAGTAGTTTAGGAGGATCCCAGGCAGGAGGCCTGGGCCTCTTTCGATCTGTATCCCAGTTTGTGCTAGCCTTCTTAAGGCAAACTTGTTTAACTTATGTCTGAACTCAGATATTGTTGCTTCCGCTGTCTCGTCTATGATCGAGCACTTGTATTCGAGCCGTCGAGGCCCCTGGCTTGTATTATGATGCTTGTATGACTTATTTTATGTTTTAGAGTTGTGTTGTGATATCTTCCCGTGAGTCTCTGATCTTGATCGTACACATTTGCGTGCATGATTAGTGTACGATTGAATCGGGGGCGTCACAAGTTGGTATCAGAGCCGACTGCCTGTAGGAATCCCCCTTCCACACTCCTTGGCCGAAGTCGAGTCCAGTCACTACAAAACTTTTACTAACATGGCTGTGAGCCTTACGGGCCCACGTCGCCATTTGGGTGGTACTAGGATCTTTTACTCCTCGACCTTTACTCTTGGACTTTGAACTCTTTTCTACTCGGGTTAAACGAATTTACTAACTCTGACATTAGGATCCCATTACCACGTTCACCCCAAAGTTGGATAAGCCATAGTTATTCTGTAGGATAGCATTTTGAATAGTGCCCATGTTGTCATTTGACTCCATTGAAACATCTTTGTTTTCAGATGGAACCCGCGAGGCAGGTCGTGCGCCACACTGCGGCCATTGGTGCCTCAGGATCACCTGCTGTGCTAGCTGATATGATGACCTATCTGGGTTATCGCTGGCACCCTGAGTACACCGTCTACGAGGAGTACCAGGACTTTAACCAGGAGCAGTACCGTGCCATCGTCCACCTCTACTCTCGGGAGTATGAGTCCACTACCGTGCTGCACACCGCTCATGGTGTTGGAGTGACCATCGAGATGGCAGTCCACGATGCGGCTCATGCTGCTCTGACACGTCTTCGTGGAGAGTATCAGGCATTGGACACTTCCCCTTTCAGGCACATTCCTATCGCATCTGACGTTGGTGCGGAGGGATACTAAACTGCCGCCTACTCCACCGTCACCCGAGAGCCTTTCCACCATCAGCGCCTGGTTATGCATGCTGATGGGCTGGACCGAGCTAACAGAGCTCTTCGCCACGAGTTGTACACCACTCGTCAGCACCTTTACAGGGCTCTGACGCGGTTGCACCCCTTTGTCCGGTCTGGACAGCTGCCGCGTTCTGCGCTCTACCCAGCCAGGACCGTGATGCCCCACGGTGTCGGATGGCTAGAGGTGGGAGGCTACTCTCCCGCACTTGGTCCTCTTCTGCCACCTGAGCGTCGGGTTCTACACCAGAGTATCCGCGGCCCCCAGGCCACTGACGTGGAGGACTATCCGTTGCCCCACTACCAACTGTCAGGTTACAGCTACCTTCACAGTACCTCCTGGGACTGATGTAGCCTTGCTCGTTAGTATTAGATGCATACGCGAGCCTGCGTGCCGCCTATGATGACTTAATCTATGTACTGAACTCTGTGTACTGAACTCGATGTCCGACCCCTTTTGTAAGTTATGCCGACTATCTATGTGGTAGCTGTCGTGCTCCTTTCATTATGCATGTTTCATCATGAATGACTCTTGTCTATGCAAATTTCTCAATACTGAACTACCCCTGTTATATATTAACAGGATGGTTAGACCAGCTGGTCGTGGTCGTGGTGGCAACTTCCCACCACCGCCTGAGTACATGGCTGGTATGATCCAACAGCTTGAGATGAATCGCCAGTTCATGGAAAACATGATGGCTCAGTTTCCTCGCCCCAATATGAACCAGCATCCAAATACAACCACTCTGCAGGATTTCATACGCCTCAACCCAAGTGTGTACCGCAGCTCAACCCAGCCGCTTGATGCTGATGACTGGCTCCGTGACATCACCTATGAGATGGAGTCTGCTGATGTATCCCCTGCCAGCTTTGTCACTTTTGCTTCATTCTTTCTAAAGGGACCCGCAGCGCAATGGTGGGACAGCCACAGGCGTACTCTGCCAGTTGGGACAATTATCTCCTGGCCAGACTTTCAGGCTGCCTTTCGTGCCCGCTTCATTCCTCAGGGAGTCATGGACCGGAAGAAGCGTGAGTTTCGCAACCTCACCCAAGGCAACAAGACTGTTGAAGCTTATCAGCGGGAGTTTCTGGACTTATCCCGCTATGCTGAAGAAGACATTGCAACTAATGCTCGCAGGCAGGAGAAGTTCCGTGAAGGCCTTCAAGCTGACATCAAGCTCGCACTTCTAGTGCATGACTTTGCCGATTTCGCCACCTTGGTGAACAAGGCCATCAATGTCGAGACGGGTCTGCAAGAACACCAGAGCTCTCAAAGGCGCAACCGTGACACGGGCTCATCTTCGGGCCCGCCCTCGCAGAAGCGTAAGATATGGATCCCGAACAGCATGTACCGTCCAAATGCACCTGCCCCAAGGCAGTCTTATGCTGCACCTCGTCTGCCGGCTGCTCCAACTAGGGAGCCGAGGCTTCCAGCTCCGCCACCCCAAGCTCCTGTTCCCACTCCCAATAATGGCCTGTGCTACAAGTGTGGTCAACCAGGTCACCGTGCTAGGTATTGCATTCAGAATCAGAATCAACTGGCCGTTCCAGCCGCTGGCCGTGGAAACAACCAGACCCGCAATAACATTGCCAAGTCTTATGGCCGTGTTCATGCCAACCACGTTGATCTGAATGAAGCTCAAGACCAGCCTGCTACTGTGATGGGTACACTCCTCGTAAATTCAGTACCTGCATCTGTTTTATTCGATACAGGTGCATCGCATTCATTCATGTCAGAAGATTTTGCATGCTTGCACGACATTAAATGTGAGGACATGAATGCTTCACTATTAGTACACACTCCTGCGGGCCAATGTCGAACCTCCATGATTTGCAACGACGTCCCTGTAGAAATCGAAGGACTGGAATTCCTTGTCTCTCCCATCGTACTGAAGTCCTGTAGCATTGACCTCATTCTGGGAATGAATTGGTTAAAGGCGCATACTGCTTCTATCGTTTGCGCCACCAAGACGGTCCATCTGCTACACCCTTCTGATGAGATAATAAGCTACAATGCCCATCTGGTTAAGAATGCCGAAGTAAGGCTCTATGCATTGAATGCATTGAACTCCGCACCACTCGAGGGCATTGAAAACATCCCCGTCGTGCGTGACTTCCTCGACGTATTTCCAGAAGAACTCCCAGGGATTCCCCCCGCTAGAGCTGTCGAATTCGTCATCGACTTGAAACCAGGCACTACTCCTATAGCCAAGCGACCCTACAAGATGCCGCCGCATGAACTCCTTGAGCTTAAGGAGGAAATCGATAAATCTCTTCGAAGCGGTTTCATTCGCCCAAGTTGCTCTCCTTGGGGAGCACCTTCTCTCTTTGTCAAGAAGAAAGATGGGACAAACCGATTGGTCCAAGACTACCGTCCTATAAATCAAGCTACCATTCAGAATAAGTATCCTCTTCCTCGGATCAATGATCTTTATGATCAACTGGCTGGTTCATCAGTGTTCTCTAAACTCGACTTGAGGTTGGGATACCACCAGATCCGTGTTCGTGAGGAGGATATCCCCAAGACCGCCTTTGTGACTCGTTATGGTTCATACGAGTACACCGTCATGTCTTTCGGCTTGACCAATGCTCCAGCCACCTTCTCTCGCCTGATGAACTATATATTCATGGATTACCTCGACAAGTTCGTCGTGGTTTATCTGGATGATATCCTGATATTTTCCAAGAGTGAAGAAGAACATGCTGAACATCTTCGTCTTGTGCTGGAAAAGCTACGAGAGCATCAGCTATATGCCAAGTTCTCCAAGTGTGAATTCTGGCTGCCCGAAGTAACCTATCTCGGGCATGTCATCTCTAAGGATGGTATTTCCGTCAACCCTGAACGAGTTCAGGCTATTCTCGATTGGACTCCTCCGAAGAACGTTAAGCAAGTCAGAAGTTTTCTCGGTCTCGCCAGCTACTGCCGTCGATTCGTCGAGAACTTCTCCAAGATTGCCAGGCCTCTGACTAACCTATTGCATAAGGGCGTCAAGTTCCAATGGACAGATAAATGTCAGGAAAGTTTCCATGCACTCAAGGACAAGTTGACTTCTGCCCCAGTACTAGCTCCTCCTGATACTAAGAAGGACTTCGTCATTTACTGCGACTCTTCCCGTCAAGGATTAGGCTGTGTCCTAATGCAAGAGCGCAAAGTGGTTGCTTATGCCTCTCGTCAATTGCACCCTCACGAAGAGAACTACCCAGTTCACGACCTCGAACTTGCTGCTGTCATTCATGCGCTAAAACAGTGGCGACATTACCTACTCGGTAATCGTTGCGAGATCTTCACTGACCACCAAAGTCTGAAGTATCTGTTTACTCAGCCAGACCTGAACCTCCGTCAGCAGAGATGGATGGAGACTGTTGCAGACTTTGATTTGGGTATTTCCTATACACCAGGCAAGGCTAATGTAATGGCTGATGCCTTGAGCCGCAAGTCTTACTGCAACCACCTCCAGGTTCACAAAGTTCAGCCCTCACTTGTTGAAGAATTCAGAAAGCTAAACCTCCATATTGTGCCTCCGGGTACACTCGCTCCCCCTCCTCTGGAGTTCCGCAAGATGAATCTCCGTGTTGTTTCCCAGGGTTCCCTCTATACCCTGGCTGTTGAACCCGATCTCGTGGGCACCATAAAGACAATGCAGGGATTTGACTCTGAAGTCTACAAGATTAAGCAAGACCTCAAAGAAGGAAGTCCCTCATCCTTCACTATTGCTGATGATGGCGCCTTGTACTTCAAAGGCCGCCTAGTGGTGCCATGTAAGAAGGAAAACCTGAATATGACTCAGGAGGTTATGAAAGAAGCTCATGATACACCTCTATGTATCCACCCTGGTAGTACAAAGATGTACCAAGACATCCGCCAGAGATTCTGGTGGTCTAACATGAAGCAAGACATTGCTCGTTATGTTGCTGAATGTGACGTTTGCCGTCGTATCAAAGCAGAACATCAAAGGCCTGCTGGAACTCTGCAACCTATATCTATTCCTGAATGGAAATGGGACCATGTCGAGATGGACTTCGTTACTGGATTTCCCAAATCGCAAAAGGGTAATGATGCTATTCTTGTCGTCATTGACCGACTTTCTAAGGTTGCACATTTTCTGGCGGTCAAAGAAACGATCACTGCTAGTCAGCTTGCAACTCTCTACATGTCCAGAATTGTTTCGCTTCACGGTATTCCACTGGTTATCAGTTCAGACCGTGGCAGTTTATTCACTTCAAGATTCTGGGCAAGTTTCCAAGAAGCTATGGGCACTCATCTGTCTTTCAGCACTGCTTTTCATCCACAGTCACAAGGGCAAGTTGAACGTGTCAACCAAGTTCTCGAAGACATGCTTCGAGCTTGTGTTATATCCTTCGGCAAGAAATGGGAGGAATCTCTCCCGTATGCTGAGTTCTCTTATAATAATAGCTATCAAGCTAGTCTGAAGATGGCCCCCTTCGAAGTGTTATATGGACGAAAGTGCCGAACCCCTCTGAACTGGTCAGAAACTGGGGAACGTCCACTCTTCGGTCCGGATATTATCCAACATGCCGAAGAGCAAGTCCGCATTATTCGCGAGAATCTCAAGACTGCTCAGTCACGCCAAAAGAGTAATTATGACCGTCATCATAAAGACATGGTCTATCAACCTGGCGAAAAGGCCTATCTTCGCGTTACACCAATGAAGGGTGCTCACCGCTTCGGGATCAAGGGCAAGCTAGCTCCTCGCTATATTGGCCCATTCACTATTCTCGAGAGGCGTGGAAAAGTGGCATATCAACTGGAGCTTCCGTTGAACCTTTCTCAGGTTCATGATGTGTTCCACGTGTCGCAGCTCCGTCGCTGCTTCAAGGACCCAATCCGAGCAGTGGATCATGAAGTGCTCGAATTGCAACAGGACCTCTCCTATAAAGAGCATCCGGTCCGCATTCTTGACCAAGCTGAACGCCGCACACGCTAGAAGGCGATCAAGTTCCTCAAAGTCCAGTGGTCGCACCATTCTGAAGATGAAGCCACTTGGGAACGTGAGGATCGCCTGCGTGATGAATACCCCGCACTGTTTCCTTCTACCTCCTAAATCTCGGGACGAGATTTCTTGTAGTGGAGGAGATTTGTAACGCCCGGATAATTAGGCTACAGTAAAACTCTTATAATGATGCCATGTCACCAGTGTTACTGTTGCTAACCAAGTGGTAGTTCAAAATCATTGCTAATTCAAAATATGAATTAGTGTCAAACACCCTAAGTTTTCAAAAGTCAAAGCGAAAATGTTCGGGGGTTGCCAAATATTGCACTGGTAATTATGGTGAAGCAAACACTATTTTATAAAATGCCTAGATGCCCTAAAACTAAATAAAACAGAAAGGGAAAATAAATAAAAAAAAGAAAACCAAAAAAAAGGGGGGGGAAGCCTCCTGGACCAGCCAGCCCAACCCACCCGCACGGCCACCGCCAATCCCCCTGGCCCGCAGCCAGACTGGCCGGCCCAGCCGGCCCAGCCCCAGCACCGCGTCCCCTTCCCCTGTTCCCCCGACCCGGGTCGGAACAGGGCGCGTCCCAACCGAACCCCCCTCGCCGGCGACGAGACGAGGGGATAAGGACGCCGACGCCGCGCCCCCTCGGTCTCCCCTCCCACTCGCCCCACTCTCCCCTCGGTCCTTGCGCCTCTCCCTCTCCCCTCCAGATCCGTCTCCCCCTCCTTCCCCACCGCAACCGAGCGCCACCATGGCCTCGCCGCCGTGAATCGCACGGCCACAGTCGCCGCCTCGCCGCGCCTGCGTGTCCGTCGACGCCTCCGTCATCTTCCTCGTCCACCGGAGGCCTCAGCTGGAGCGGAGGAACCCCGAATCACCGGATCCCCTTCGCCCTCATCTCCGGCGGCCGCGTTCTTCACCAACTCCGGCGACACCCCCCCTGCTGCTACTAAACTACCACCGGCCTTCGTGCGTGCCGCTAGGTGAGCTGCCTCCCTCCTCCGCCCTCTAGCTCTCCTAGCTCGCGCGGTAACTAGCTCGTCGTCGTGCCCGTGCTCCGATCGCCGCGGTGTACCTCGCCGCCGTGGCCACGGCCCCTGTCGCACTCACCTGGGCACGGCCTCGAGCTCCTCTTGCTCCCATGAGCCCAACGAGCTCGGACCCGTGCCTTCCCGTGCCCTCTAGCCTCGTTTCCGACAGCGCCCGAACACCGGCGTCCGCTCGGCCTCTCGCCGTCGTCGTCCTAGCCCGTTACGGGCCGCGCCGCCACCATAGATGGACGCGGCGTCGAACACCCGACTCAACGCACACGTGCACGCCCCCTCCCGTGCCTCTTTGCGCCATCCCTGATGAGCGCCCGAACGCAACGCCGCGGACCTCGTCGCCGGTGACGTTTCCGGCCAGGTCCGGCGATGCCACCACCACCACTCGACGCGCGGTCGAGTGACCGTTCGAGCGCACCCACGCACGCCCGAAACCGAGCCCCGTAGCACGGTTCCGGCCAACTCCGGCGAGGGGCCGCCGTTGTTTTGGTTGCCAGAGTTAGCCCCGGCGCGTCTCCGGCGGGTGCCGAGCTGGCACCCACGAGGCACCGTCTCGGGCCACTGACTGGTGGGCCCGGGGCCCCTGTTGACCTGTTGACTGGGTCAACGTGCTGACTGGGCAGCCCAGTGGCACTGACATGCGGGCCCCATGCTATAAAAAAAAGAAAACAACTAGATAAACTGCTAATTAATTAAATTAGTTAATTAAAACTTTAACCTCTCACTGACTGCTAGGACCCACACCTTAATTAACCCTTTCAGTTAATTTTAGAACTCTGTTATTGTCCCTGACAATGACATGTGGGTCCCACTGGACCCACCTGTCTGGTTTGACTGGTCAACCGACCAGTTGACCTGCTGACATCACTCTGATGTCATGCCTGCGTCATCAGGCACTGTTCTGGATAAGGTTGGATTTAAATGAATAAATAAAATCAGAAAATGATTTAAATCTTTAGAAAATCATATCTTTTAATCCGTAACTCGGATGAAAATACTTTCTACATGAAAGTTGCTCAGAACGACGAGACGAACCCGGATACGCAGCCCGTTCGTCCACCACACACCTCTAACATACCAAACACGCAACTTTCCCCCTCCGGTTCATCTGTCCGAAAACGCGAAACACCGGGAATACTTTCCCAGATGTTTCCCCCCTTCGTCGGTATCACCTACTACCGCGATTGGGCACACCTAGCATCGTTACTTGTCAAGTCATGCATCGATATGCATTTGTTTGCATTGTATTCATTGTTTCTTCCCCCTCTTCTCTCCGGTAGACTACGAGACCGACGCTGCTGCTGCCCGGTTCGACTACGGAGTTGACGACCCCTCTCTCTTGCCAGAGCAACCAGGCAAGCCCCCCCCCTTGATCACCAGATATCGCCTATTCTACTCTATACTGCTTGCATTAGAGTAGTGTAGCATGTTACTGCTTTCCGTTAATCCTATTCTGATGCATAGCCTGACATTGTTGCTACATCTGTTGATACCTTACCTGCAATCCTAAATACTTAGTATAGGATGCTAGATTATCATTGTTGGCCCTACATTCGTGTCAGTCTGCCTTGCTATAATATTGGGCCGTGATCACTCGGGAGGTGATCACGGGTATATACTATACATACATACATACTATACAGATGGTGACTAAAGTCGGGTCAGCTCGAAGAGTACCCGCGAGTGATTCACTGATTGGGGGATGAAAGGACCTTTGTCCCGACGGCCCTCTGTGTGGATCTTTGAGGCGGAGCGACAGGGCAGGTTGAGACCGCCTAGGAGAGAGGTGGGCCTGGCCCTGTTCGGCGTTCGCGGATACTTAACACGCTTAACGAGATCTTGGTATTTGATCTGAGTCGGCTACGAGCCTATACGCACTAACCATCTACGTGGGAGTAGTTATGGGTATCCCGACGTCGTGGTATCAGCCGAAGCACTTCAGACGTCAGCGACGGAGCGGCGCGCGCCGGATTGGAACGTAAGCCTGCTCTTGTATTAAGGGGGCTAGTTCTGCTTCCGGCCGCCCACGCAACGTGCAGGTGTGCTATGGGCGATGGGCCCAGACCCCTGTGCGCTTAGGTTTAGACCGGCATGCTGGCCTCTCTGTTTTGCCTAGGTGGGGCTGCGACGTGTTGATCTTCCGAGGCCGGGCATGACCCAAGAAAGTGTGTCCGGCCAAATGGGATCAAGCGTTTTGGGTTATGTGGTGCACCCCTGCAGGGAAGTTAATCTATTCGAATAGCCGTGATCTTCGGTAACAGGATGACTTGGAGTTGTACCTTGACCTTATGACAACTAGAACCGGATACTTAATAAAACACACCCTTCCAAGTGCCAGATATAACCGGTGGTCGCTCTACCTCAGGGATATGAGGAGGGGATCGCCGGGTAGGATTATGCTATGAGGTGCTATTTGGAGATGCTACTTGGAGATGCTACTTGGAGGACTTCAATCTACTCTCTTCTACTTGATGCAAGACGGTGGCTGCGAGAAGCGTAGTCTTCGACAGGATTAGCTATCCCCCTTTTATCCTGGCATTCTGCAGTTCAGTCCACTGATATGGCCTCCTTACACATATACCCATGCATATGTAGTGTAGTTCCTTGCTTGCGAGTACTTTGGATGAGTACTCACGGTTGCTTTCTTTCCCCCCTTTCCCCTTTCCTTTCTTTCTGGTTGTCGCAACCAGAGGCTGGAGTCCAGGAGCCAGACGCCACCATCGACGACGACCCCTACTACACTGGAGGTGCCTACTACTACGTGCTGCCCGCGGAAGACGACCGGGAGTAGTTTAGGAGGATCCCAGGCAGGAGGCCTGCGCCTCTTTCGATCTGTATCCTAGTTTGTGCTAGCCTTCTTAAGGCAAACTTGTTTAACTTATGTCTGAACTCAGATATTGTTGCTTCCGCTGTCTCGTCTATGATCGAGCACTTGTATTCGAGCCCTCGAGGCCCCTGGCTTGTATTATGATGCTTGTATGACTTATTTTATGTTTTAGAGTTGTGTTGTGATATCTTCCCATGAGTCTCTGATCTTGATCGTACACATTTGCGTGCATGATTAGTGTACGATTGAATCGGGGGCGTCACATTTTTCTCTATGGTGAAGTTAAACCGCCTGGCCTAAGTATCGGAAGCAATCGAAACTATGGATAACTAGTTATGCAGAAACAAGTTTCACAAAGTTATGTTACAGCCACGGATCTACAGCAAGCTCATAAAAAAACAGGAAGTATTTTGAAGACTAAGACGGAAACAGAAGTGAACCATTGAGTGGATAGATGCGGGAGATCTATAAGTCTGGATGAGAAATGGTAAGCGGATGCGAAAGGGATCGCTACTAAACACAGCAAGAGTTCACGGATGCATTCAAGATCAGAGAGCAGCTATGAACGTGCGATGAACATAGCAGGAGCATGGAACCCTAAGAATAGATCTAGGTTAAGAGGGAGAGAGAACTTACCAGGAACGGAGAGGATGCGGAAAGACGCCGCGACAATCTGGTACGTGCAGGTTGATGCAGCGGCCTGAGACAAGGCAGAGGTCGACGGTGGTGGCGGAGCTCCAAGGCCGGTGACGTAAGGAAGAAGAAGAAGAAGGGACGAAGGGGAAGAAGAAGGAAATGACCCTTCGGTCTTATTTATAAGGCAACTGAGCTAGGTCAAACGCGCGAATCCAGGAGCTGTCATTAAGAGGGCGTTATGAATTTCATAATGACGTCATGCCGGTTTATAGTAGCCAAAACTGATGATGTCATGCCGGTTTACAGTGACCAAAAATGATGACGACATGGAGATTTGCCAATTAACAGAAGACATCCAAGACGCAAGATGGTGTGAAGGATTGACATGAACCAGTTCAAATCAATCTGGGGCCTAATGTTGGGGATATTACCACTGGGCGTAAACCGGCTTACTTGGGCCGGGTTAACGTCACAGTGGTATAAGCAGGTGAAGGCCCAAGGCCTATAGTCGGTTTAGAATCTGTATCAGTAAAACCGACCTGATGTATAGCTTGTATTGTAAGTTAGGAATAGAGAGATACCGACCGGGATACGAATATGAACCGGCTGGGACTCTATGGACCGACGGGCGTCACCCGTGTATATAAGGGGACGACCCGGCGGCGGTTCAGGGGACGACCACAACTCGGGCCTAGGTGAAGCTTGTTTCCTCCCTAGCCATCGAGACCACATCAATTCTATCACAACTAGACGTAGGCTTTTACCTTCATCGAAGGGGCCGAACTAGTATAAACCCACGTGTCTTTGTGTCCGCTTTAACCCCTTCAAGTAAACTCGTAGCGATGGCTCCACGACTAAGTCCTTTCGCTAGGACATCTGCCATGACAAATCCACGACAGTGACCGAATGTTGTTCAGAGATTCAGATGAGATCACGGGCATGACGAAGGGCTCCATAATGGTCCAGAGGTAAAGATTGATATATAGGATGATATAGTTGGTGTCAGTGTCAAAACTGGCGGATCTCGGGTAGGGGGTCCCGAACTGTGCATCTAAGGCGGATGGTAACAGGAGACAAGGGGCACGATGTTTACCCAGGTTCGGGCCCTCTTGAAGGAGGTAATACCCTACGCCCTGCTTGATTGTTCTTGATGATATGAGTATTACAAGAGTTGATCTACCACGAGATCGTAGAGGCTTAACACTAGAAGCTAGCCTATGGTATGATTTTATGTTGTCCTACGGACTAAACCCGCCGGTTTATATAGACACCGGAGGGGGCTAGGGTTACACAGAGTCGGTTACAAGGGAGGAGATCTACATATCCTTATTGCCTAGCTTTCCTTCCACGCCAAGGAGAGACCCATCCGGACACGGGACGAAGTCTTCAATCTTGTATCTTCATAGTCCAACCGTGCATCGGATTAAAACAAACTTAATATGAAACTTTCTTAGAATTTCATCTAGTGTAATAATATGCAACTTTCATCTATGTTTAAGATGTTTTAAATGTTGTTTGAGTAAATTTGCTTAAATGCCATGCTAAAATACTTTAATTCATAACTAAATAACCGTAACTCCGATTTTATTAAACTTTATATGTAAATGGGGTAGAATTTTGCCTAGTTTAACATGGTGGCATCACTTTGCATGCTTAACAAATCAAAAATTATGTTTAGGGCAGAACAGTACCAAACCTAATATATGCATATGAGGATTTTCCGGAATTCTTGTTCGTTGTTTCTGGCCTCATTTAAACTTGACTAGATAGGTAGTTTTCATTTGCTTCACCCTCTTGCCATGCTAACAACATTTAATCTTGTTGGATACATAAACGAGAGAGAACTAAATAAGTCATGTGGTGTTTCGTCAATATGCAACTCATTGCATATTGAGCTCCATTTAATTTGTAGGATTGTTTGTGCATTTTGCCATGCCATGCCTCATTAAACCGGACATGCATCATACTTGATTGTGCCTCATGCCATGATTATGTGATGGTTGTTTAATATATTGTGTGCTTCTTTCCAGTGTTGCTTCTTCGGGTTGGTTCCGATAACATCGTGTTGTGAGGACCCGCTCGACTATGTCCGTTTATCTTCTTCATGGACTCGTTCTTCTTCCTTGCGGGATTTCAGGCAAGATGACCATACCCTCAAAATCACTTGTATCTTTGCTTGCTAGATGCTCGCTCTTTTGCTATGCCTATGCCGCGATACCAACCACTTACTTATCATGCCTCCCATATTGTTAAACCAAGCCTCTAACCCACCTTGTCCTAGCACAATGTTGTTTGGCTATGTTACCGCTTTGCTCAGCCCCTCTTATAGCGTTGTTAGTTGCAGGTGAAGATTGAAGTTTGTTCCTTGTTGGAACATGGAGATGTTGTTCCTTGTTTGGAACATGTTTACTTGTTGGGATATCACAATACCTCTTATTTAATTAATGCATCTATATACTTGGTAAAGGGTGGAAGGCTCGGCCTTATGCCTGGTGTTTTGTTCCACTCTTGCCACCCTAGTTTCCGTCATATCGGTGTTATGTTCCTGGATTTTGCGTTCCTTACGCGGTTGGGTAATAATGGGAAGCCCTTAACAGTTCGCCTTGAATAAAACTCCTCCAGCAAGGCCCAACCTTGGTTTTACCATTTGCACTAACAACCTATAACCTTCCCTTGGGTTTTTGCGAGCCCGAGGGTCATCTTTATTTTAAACCCCCCGGACCAGTGCTCCTGTGAGTGTTGGTCTGAAACGGGCAGCCTGCGGGGCCACCTCGGGGCAACTCGAGGGTTGGTTTTACTCATAGCTTGACCTATCCGGTGTGCCCTGAGAACGAGATATGTGCAGCTCCTATCGGGATTTGTCGGTGCATCGGGCGGCTTTGCTGGTCTTGTTTTACCATTGTCGAAATGTCCTGTAACCGGGATTCCGAGTCTGATCGGGTCTTCCCGCTAGAAGGAATATCCTTCGTTGACCATGAGAGCTTGTGATGGGCTAAGTTGGGACACCCCTGCAGGGATTTGAACTTTCGAAAGTCGTGCGTGCGGTTATGGGCAGATGGGAATTTGTTAACGTCTGGTTGTAGAAAACCTAAAGTTGACCTTAATTAAAATACATCAACCGCGTGTGAAACCGTGATGGTCTCTTCTCGGCGGAGTCCGGGAAGTGAACACGGTGTTGGAGTTATGCTTGACGTAGGTTGTTCTAGGATCACTTCTTGATCATACTTTTATCGACCGTGATTTTACTTCTCTTCTCGCTCTCATTTGCGTATGTTAGCCACCATATATGCTAGTCACTTGCTGCAGCTCCACCTCATACCTTTACCTTACCCTTAAGCTTAGATAGTCTTGATCGCGAGGGTGCGAGATTGCTGAGTCCCCGTGACTCACAGATACTTCCAAAACCAGCTTGCCGGTGCCGTTGAACCCAGCAGGTGACGCAACCAAGCTCAAGGAGTAGCTCGATGAAGATCTTGTCCTTTATGTTGTTTCATTCTAGTTGATCAGTAGTGGAGCCCAGTTGGGGTCGATCGGGGATCTGTGTAGCATTTGGGGTAGTCTTCTTTTATTTTGGTTCCGTAGTCGGACCTTGATTGTATCTGGATGATGTAGTGCTTTATTCATGTAATTGTGTGAAGTGGCGATTGTAAGCCAACTATGTATATCTTTCCCCTTATGTATTACATGGGTTGTGTGAAGATTACCTCACTTGCGACAATTCTTTCAATGCGGTTATGCCTCTAAGTCGTGCTTCGACACGTGGGAGATATAGCCGCATCGAGGGCGTTACAAGTTGGTAATCAGATCCTTCCCCGACCTTAGGAGCCCCCACTGCTTGATCGTTTTTAGCGGCCGTTGTTGAGTCTAGAAAAATGTTTTGAGTCTTTTAGGAATTATATATCGGAGAGTTTAGGAATTCTTTTTACTCCCCAGTCCCCCTCATCGCTCTGGTAAGGCATCCTGACGTCGAGTTTTGACTCTTCTCTTCTCAAATTTACACTAAAATTTTTTTAGGATCACGCGGGTATCTTGGAATTGTTCCGATGGTTTTGTGACGAGAACATTGTTCTTGGTGCCTCTTGTTATTTAGGGGTTGTGGCAGTGTCCCGGGGAGTTGAGCTCCGAGGTGTTGTCGTCACAATTTTATCGTTGGAGTTTTGGAATACCTGAGTTTAGTTCGCCGACAACAAAAATCTCTTTTATGCAATTGTTGGTGAGAAAACCTCGACGCCACCCAGTACTGGGGCGGGAGTTCGGGAGTATTGCCATAAATTGTATAACGGATGCTTTTCGAAGGTTGAGGTAGACGATTTCCGAAGGTTTCTTGGTTATGTGTTGAAGGATGGATACAGCTGGATGTAGGATTTGCTAGTTTTGGGTGAGATATTATGCTTCCCCTGTATCCCCAACACCTGATTGCATAACCGGAAAGTTTCGGGAGTTTATAAGTGGGAATTCAAGTAGCTCTTAGGATATCTTTCCGTGAGTTGTATGATATGAAATTGGGGTTCGACGTCTAGTGGTCCGCCTATCCACGGTTGGTTTTATAGTGGTCTCGTTGTGTCTTAAAGAGTCCTTGGCTATGCCGACTCGGGGACGCTTCGTATGTCATGTG
Organism: Triticum dicoccoides; assembly: GCF_002162155.2. Lineage (NCBI taxonomy): Eukaryota > Viridiplantae > Streptophyta > Magnoliopsida > Poales > Poaceae > Triticum > Triticum dicoccoides. The sequence goes on from NC_041392.1 coordinate 368,038,474, forward strand.
CACTGCCTTGTACATGATGGTGCTGTACGATCGAGCCCGTGTAGGCCCCACCACGAAAACTTTGGACGAAATCTCTATCATATGTTTGTTCCAGTTTGTTCTGCAAGCCAATCCTTTGTTTTGTTCTGAGTTGTGGTATTCGAGTTGCTTCGAAGTCAAGAGATGATTCCATACCTTTCCAAACCGGTGTGCTCATACTCCGATGTGATTACCAATCCTTCTTGATAATTGAGATTATCATGTCAATCCTTTTTAACGAGTGTGCTTCTCTTCAAGTGGATCCGATCATTTCAACATCCGCAAGATCAATTATCAGTTCTCCTCAACGGTGTTTGTTTCATTCGTCTCCAAGTTGCCTTTGTTTTCCTGCCCACCCTCCCTTTTTCTTCGAGGACTCAGAATTCTTAATCAAGTATCCATCTTATTGGTTATGAAGTCTCTCCATTCTTCTCCATCAATGCTCTTATCCGGCGATTCTCATGAAGATTCTAATGGAGCTTCAAGCTCATCATTCTCGGTTTTCTTTCTTCTCCGGTGGAACCAATTCAAGATTTCGGTGTTGATCATATTTTTTCCTCGTTTCAAATGCCTTCTCATACCGGTGCACCTCTTAATTGTTCACCTCTCGCTATTCTTTTGTTCCGGAGTGCTTAAGATATCTCAGAAGATTCGTTTCCGTTCTCAATCCGTTCAAGATTTTGCGAGGATGTTATCTCATTCAAGCCATTTAATTCAACCGGTGCAACCTCTCTTTTCAAGTAATCTTTTCAATGGTGTTTCTTTTTAGTGGGCCCTAACCCACATGTCTTTTTCCAGGATCTTACCTGACTCTTCTTATTTTCCGAAGTTATCCTCAAATTCTTTTCGAAGTTTGACGTAAGTAGGATTTATCATCAGTCAAATGTCTTTCTCCAAGATCTTCCAAATTCTTTTCATCATTGGTTCAACTTTTCTATTCTTCTTTATTCTGGAGTATCTCAACAATTCTTGGTGGTGTTTCTCCTCGTCATTCTCGGATTTTGAAGACCGAAGAAGAGTTTTTCCTCCATATCTTATCTATTCTCTCAAAGATTCATGGTTCTAGAGTGATGGAATCCTCTCATAATTGTTTTGATCGTGGGAATTCTTTTCACCCATCCGGAGCAATTCAAGATTCTTTTCAGTTTGATTCTCCGAAGGCCATCATTTCGGGATTATTCATTCTCAGCTTTTAGCTATCATTCTCCAATTTTACCAGTGCTTCGTTCAAGTGATCTTTAATCGGCTCGTGATCTCTTTGTTCACATGTATCTAAATTCTCTCAGGTATCTTCATTCGCTTTCCAATTCTTCCCAGTGTTTCTTATCTTTTCTTCAATCATTTTCAATTCTTACGGTGGTTCTCCAAAGATTTATTTTCCTTCTTTATCATATCAATTTATTCTTTGTTTCAGTCTTTCCGGTGGTTCGTGGAAGACTTTCTCAAGTTTGCGCTATATGTATCTTAATCCTTTCTACGAGAATAAGTAATATGTCAAATCCGTTGATTGTCATCAATTTAATTGGTGAAGGATAAGCATAATGTAATTCTTATTCTTGTTTCATCGAATGTATTCAATTCCTGCTTCCGGAGTGGTTCATCATATCACATTCTCGGTTCGAGATGCTCTATATTTTCTTTTCCGGAGTTTCAAGCTCTCTCAATTATATCACCACGGAGATTCATCTAAATCATTACAAGGTTTCACCTTGTGTTTCCAACTTCTTTTTATTTTCGTTATTCTTTTTGTTTACCGGAGTTCTTCTTGAAGGTTCTACATGATGGGTCATCTAGGATTTAATTCCTTCTCGAAGTGTTCATCAAGGTTCTTTTCAGAGGAGCTCAAGTTTTCTTCATCTTGCAATCCGGAGTGCAATTTCTTTCTACCATATCTTTGGAGGTGGTATTATGTCATTCTTGATAATTCGAGTTCATGTTTCAGGATTCACATGTTATTAAGTATGATGTATTTTAAATCCGTCAATCTCTTCTTTGGAGTTATCTTGGGCTATATTTCACCTAAAGCCTTCCCTAAGGTTTGTTGCTATCTATGGTGCTTATAAAGGACCCAAGTTCTTCTTTTATCCTCCAGGTGAAATAGCTTTCTCGTCTCCTTGTTGATATCAATCCAATCAAATTTTTTTCGTGAGTGGCAAGTTGTCACCTCATAATTTTGAGATGTCCTCTATAAGTCCATATCAAGCTAATCCTTTTCGTTGTTGATAATCCAACAACAACGTTCTAGCCTTTGTTGGAAGTGTGCGCTGCCAAGATCTTGTTCATTCCATTCCTTTCTCTGATTTCTTCCGGAGACATTGTGGTGTTGTTCTTTTCACCCATCATCTTGTTTTGTCAAAGATCATGTTCTTTCCTTTGCTTACCATTCAACCAAAGTGTCGTGTGTTCATTCCAGTTCAATCATCTGATCAAGTTTTACCTCCATTCTCAACCGGAGTGATGTCTGAAATCTGTCTTACCCCTTGTGCCATTTTTTGCAATAGTTCCAGAGGCATTGTGTTATTGTTTTCGTCAAGTATCATCCCATCTCCTCAAATTCATGTTCAATCCCTTCCATTTACAGTCGGAGTGCTGTCCAAATTATATCTGTCTTATTCCTTCTCTATATTGTTTAACCGGAGTGTCGTGTCCTCTGCTCAAGTTCTTTTAATCGTATCAAGTCTTGCATAACTTCTCAACCAGAGTAATGCTCGAAGTTGTTCTTCCTTGTTCCTCTTTTCTAACGGAGTGTTTACAACTTCTTTCATCGCCGTTGTATTCTTTTCTCGAAATGGCTTAACCTTTTCAAGGTTCGTGGTTTCAATCATTTGTCAAAGAAGCAACTTAGTTTTACCTCTTCTCTTTCTCTTCTGTTTTCCCTCCGGTGCCATTCTAGATCTCGGGACGAGATCCTCTCGTAGTGGTGGAGTGTTGTAATGCCCCGAGACCGATGTGCCAGGCGTCTTCCAGTTATTCGCTGTGTTGCCATGTCATTTGCTAGCATGTTGCATCTTATCATGTCATCATGTGCATTGCATCATCATGTTTTCAAAACTTGCATCCGCCCTGGTCTCCTCGTTCTCTCCGTTGTCCGTTCTGAGCCCAGACTCACTTGCACACACCCGCGGCACGTCCGAAATATTATTTTATTAGTGGCCGGAAAATGTTCTCAGAATGGGATGAAAGTTGGCGTGTGGTGTTGTTTTGTTGTCAGTAGACCGCCCGCCAAGTTTCGTCGTGTTCAGAGTTCGTTTGATAGCCTAACAGTTAAACTATAGCGGCAGTATAGCCGATCAAACGTCAGGACATTTCCGATCTCCGGAAACAGTCGTCTAGCCTTTCTCTCTTCACTTTTCTCAGCCTAAGGCCTTCTGCACAGCCCACTACCTACTGCCAGGCCCCGAAACCCCCTCCTTGCACAGTGCATCGGCCCCTCGCGCGCGTCCGAAAGTTGTCCCGGACCCGACCCGGACAGTCGTCACCGTTGTGTCCGGATCATCCCCAAACATCTACAAAACATCTCCGTTTTCTTATTTAGGCTCCCTAGCCTATTTTTCCTGACCGTCCGATTTTGATCGGAGGGACGAGGTAGCCCCTAACCTAACCCGTGATGTATATATATTCGTCCATTCCTAGTCAAACCCTATTTTCTAGGCAGCTTGTCCCTCGCGCCGCCGCCAGCAGCATCTTCCTCGGGATCCCACCCGAGCCTATCCACACGCAGCCGCCCTCGCACCACCAGATCCACCACGCCGCAACCAACTAACTTGTTGCAGCTCCCCACCGTCGATCTGGAGCATCAGATCCAGATCGAACGGCCGTCGTCGCCCCAGTCCATCCCGCAGAGGCTCTGGATCCAGCAGCCCTGTGCAGCGCCGCAAGGCCCGAGCGCCTCGTCTCCTCCCGTGCCTCCGTCCAGGACAGATCGGGAGCAGCACCTCCCTACACCAGCTCGCCGGAGCAGAGCACCTCTCTACCTCGTGTCCCTCCCCTTTTCCTTTCCCCCGTTGCGGTCTCCTCCCTCTCATGTTCTCTCCCTCTCTATTGTTTTTCATAGGAGACCACCACAATGGGAGCCGAGCCCCAAGCTCGCCTTCCAGCAGTAGCAGTCGCCGTCGGCATGCTACCTCGCCTACGTCGCGCCAAGTCCATCGCGGCATCCGCTTTAAGCTCGCCGCCCCTTTGCTACTGCATCGAGCAGGAGGTCGACGCCTCTGTACTGAACCTGCTGCCGCCCTGCATCAGTTCGTCGTCCCGCTCCTGGACCTTCCATGTGCCACCTCCTTTAGCTTCGCCAGCGCACCACCTCGCCGGAAAACACCATCATGCACCTGGAACTGCCCGTCTCCGCCGCCTCCTTGCGTTCCCCGCATGGACGTCGTCCCCTGTCCCACCTGAAGCCACCGCGGTCGGCTTCAGTCTCTGCATTCAGCAGAGAAGGGCGATGCCTGCTGCCCCGTGCCTCCTCGTCGCTTGCGTGGGCTGCAAGAGCGCCAAGGCCCAGCGCATCTACCGGCCCAGCTTGCCCTCTACTGGCCTCCTCTGCAGTCTCCTGGGCCACAAGCACGCACAAGGCCTAGATCTATGCCGATTGGGCCTCCTCCTCTCCAGCTGGGCTTGGCCCATGGGTGAGCTCCCCACAGCCCTCCTGTTCAGCCCAGCGATGCAGCAGATTCAGCCCGGTATTTTTTTCCTGGCTGTGTATTTGTCCAATTTTTCCAGCGAGTGCCAGTTTTGCAGGATGGCCCCTAAACTCCATGCACTTTTTAACTCCCCAACCGTGCATCGGATTAAAACAAACTTAATATGAAACTTGCTTAGAATTTCATCTAGTGTAATAATATGCAACGTTCATCTATGTTTAAGGTGTTTTAAATGCTGTTTGAGTAAATTTGCTTAAATGCCATGCTAAAATACTTTAATTCATAACTAAATAACCGTAACTCTGATTTTATTAAACTTTATATGTAAATGGGGTAGAATTTTGCCTAGTTTAACATGGTGGCATCACTTTGCATGCTTAACAAATAAAAAGTATCTTTAGGGCAGAACAGTACCAAACCTAATATATGCATATGAGGATTTTCCGGAATTCTTGTTTGTTGTTTCTGGCCTCATTTAAACTTGACTAGATAGGTAGTTTTCATTTGCTTCACCCTCTTGCCATGCTAACAACATTTAATCTTGTTGGATACATAAACAAGAGAGAACTAAATAAGTCATGTGGTGTTTCGTCAATATGCAACTCGTTGCATATTGAGCTCCATTTAATTTGTAGGATTGTTTGTGCATTTTGCCATGCCATGCCTCATTAAACCGGACATGCATCATACTTGATTGTGCGTCATGCCATGATTATGTGATGGTTGTTTACTATATTGTGTGCTTCTTTCTGGTGTTGCTTCTTTGGGTTGGTTCTGATAACGTCGTGTTGTGAGGATCCATTCGACTACGTCCGTTTGTCTTCTTCATGGACTCATTCTTCTTCCTTGCGGGATTTCAGGCAAGATGACCATACCCTTGAAATCACTTGTATCTTTGCTTGCTAGATGCTCGCTCTTTTGCTATGCCTATGCCGCGATACCTACCACTTGCTTATCATGCCTCCCATATTGTTAAACCAAGCCTCTAACCCACCTTGTCCTAGCACACCGTTGTTTGGCTATGTTACCGCTTTGCTCAGCCCCTCTTATAGCATTGTTAGTTGCAGATGAAGATTGAAGTTTGTTCCTTGTTGGAACATGGAGATGTTGTTCCTTGTTTGGAACATGTTTACTTGTTGGGATATCACAATACCTCTTATTTAATTAATGCATCTATATACTTGGTAAAGGGTGGAAGGCTCGGGCTTATGCCTAGTGTTTTGTTCCACTCTTGCCGCCCTAGTTTCCATCATATCGGTGTTATGTTCCCGGATTTTGCGTTCCTTATGCGGTTGGGTAATAATGGGAACCCCTTGACAGTTCGCCTTGAATAAAACTCCTCCAGCAAGGCCCAACCATGGTTTTACCAATTGCACTAACAACCTATAACCTTCCCTTGGGTTTTTGCGAGCCCGAGGGTCAACTTTATTTTAAACCCCCTCGGGCCAGTGCTCCTGTGAGTGTTGGTCCGAAACGAGCAGCCTGCAGGGCCACCTCGGGGCAACTCGAGGGTTGGTTTTACTCATAGCTTGACCTATCCGGTGTGCCCTGAGAACGAGATATGTGCAGCTCCTATCGGGATTTGTCGGCGCATCGGGCGGCTTTGCTGGTCTTGTTTTACCATTGTCGAAATGTCTTGTAACCGGGATTCCGAGTCAGATCAGGTCTTCCCGCTAGAAGGAATATCCTTCGTTGACCGTGAGAGCTTGTGATGGGCTAAGTTGGGACACCCCTGCAGGGATTTGAACTCTCGAAAGCCGTGCCTGCGGTTATGGGCAGATGGGAATTTGTTAACGTCTGGTTGTAGAAAACCTGAAGTTGACCTTAATTAAAATACATCAACCGCGTGTGTAACCGTGATGGTCTCTTCTCGGCGGAGTCCGAGAAGTGAACACGGTGTTGGAGTTATGCTTGACGTAGGTTGTTCTAGGATCACTTCTTGATCATACTTTTATCGACCGTGCTTTACCTTCTCTTCTCGCTCTCATTTGCGTATGTTAGCCACCATATATGCTAGTCGCTTGCTGCAGCTCCACCTCATACCTTTACCTTACCCATAAGCTTAAATAGTCTTGATCGCGAGGGTGCGAGATTGCTAAGTCCCCGTGACTCACAGATACTTCCAAAACCAGCTTGCAGGTGCTGTTGAACCGAGAAGGTGACGCAACCAAGCTCAAGGAGGAGCTCGATGAAGATCTTGTCCTTTATGTTGTTTCGTTCTAGTTGATCAGTAGTGGAGCCCAGTTGGGGTCAATCGGGGATCTGTGTAGCATTTGGGGTAGTCTTCTTTTATTTTGGTTCCGTACTCGGACCTTGATTGTATCTGGATGATGTAGTGTTTTATTCATGTAATTGTGTGAAGTGGCGATTGTAAGCCAACTATGTATATCTTTCCCCTTATGTATTACATGGGTTGTGTGAAGATTACCTCACTTGCGACAATGCTTTCAATGCGGTTATGCCTCTAAGTCGTGCTTCGACACGTGGGAGATATAGCCGCATCGAGGGCGTTACATCCCAACTTCCAATTGAGTTTTCAGCCAGTGACGAGCTGGTCCTTTAAGCTTGAGGGGCAAGTATTTAATGGCATGGAGATCGTCTCCGCAAGCCGTATGGATTTGGAGGATAAAGTCCTCAATCCAGACCCCAGGGTCTATGGTCCCGTCGTACGCTTCTATGTTCACTGGTTTGAATCCTTCTGGGAATTCGTGGTCCAGCATCTCATCGGTGAAACATAGGGGGTGTGCGGCACCCCTGTACTTTGATGTACCGTGGCGTTCGGACGGTTGTGGTATTTGGTTTTGATTTTGTGTCGGAGCACGCTTCCTAGAAACATAGATGGATATGGTCGTACCGGATTTTTGGCGCAAGTCCTCACGTACATCGTGTGTTAACTTATGTGCGTATTTGTTATTCGCTCTATCACAGTCACAAAGTGGTTGTAACGCCCTCGATGCGGCTATATCTCCCACGTGTCGAAGCACGACTTAGAGGCATAACCGCATTGAAAGCAATGTCGCAAGTGAGGTAATCTTCACACAACCCATGTAATACATAAAGGGAAAGAGAAACATAGTTGGCTTACAATCGCCACTTCACACAATTATATGAATAAAGCATTACATCATCCAAATACACTCAAGGTCCGACTACGGAACCAAAATGAAAGAAGACTACCCCAAATGCTACACATATCCCCGATCGTCCCGACTGGGCTCCACTACTGATCAACTGGAAACGGAGCAATACAAAGGACAAGATCTTCATTGAGCTCCTCCTTGAGCTTGGTTGCTTCACCTGCTCGGTAACATCGGCACCTGCAAACTGGTTTTGGAAATATCTGTGAGTCACGGGGACTCAGCAATCTCACACCCTCGCGATCAAGACTATTTAAGCTTATGGGTAGGTAAAAGGTATGAGGTGGAGCTGTGGCAAGCGACTAGCATATATGGTGGCTAACATATGCAAAAGAGAGCGATAAGAGAAGGCAAAGCACGATCGATGAACTATGATCAAGATGTGATCCTAGAACAACCTACATCAAGCATTACTCCAACACCGTGTTCACTTCCCGGACTCCGCCGAGAAGAGACCACCACGGTTACACACGCGGTTGGTGTATTTTAATTAAGATCAACTTCAGGTTTTCTACAACCGGACATTAACAAATTCCCATCTGCCCATAACCGCGGGCACGTCTTTCGAAAGTTCAAATCCCTGCAGGGGTGTCCCAACTTAGCCCATCACAAGCTCTCACGGTCAACGAAGGATATTCCTTCTTCCAAGACAATCCGATCAGACTCGGCATCCCGGTTACAAGACATCCTCGACAATGGTAAAACAAGTCCAGCAAGACCACCCGCTGTGCCGACAAATCCCGATAGGAGCTGCACATATCTCGTTCTCAGGGCACACCGGATAAGCTAAGCGTACAGGAGCCAACATAACCCAAGTTGCCAAGGGACGGCCCCGCACGGTGCTCTGGGTTGGACCAACACTTAGACAAGCACTGGCCCGGGGGTTTAAATAAAGATGACCCTTGGGCTGGCCGACCCAAGGGAAAGAAAAGGCTAGGTGGCAAATGGTAAAACCAATGTTGGGCCTTGCTGGAGGAGTTTTATTCAAGGCGAACTGTCAAGGGGTTCCCATTATAACCCAACTGTGTAAGGAACGCAAAATCCGGGAACATAACACCGATATGACGGAAACTAGGGCGGCAAGAGTGGAACAAAACACCAGGCATAAGGCCGAGCCTTCCACCCTTTACCAAGTATATAGATGCATTAATTAAATAAGAGATATTGTGATATCCCAACAAAATATATCCATGTTCAAACAAGGAACAAAACTCCAATCTTCACCTACAACTAACAACGCTATAAGAGGGGCTGAGCAAAGCGGTAACATAGCCAAACAACGGTTTGCTAGGACAAGGTGGGTTAGAGGCTTGGGTTAACAATATGGGAGGCATGATAAGCAAGTGGTAGGTATCGCATCATAGGCATAGCAAAAGAGCAAGCAACTAGCAAGCAAAGATAGAAGTGATTTCGAGGGTATGGTCATCTTGCCTGAGATCCCGCAAGGAAGAAGAACGAGTCCATGAAGAAGACAAACGGACGTAGCCAACGTATCGTCACAAACGCAACGTTACCGGATTACCGAGAAGAAGCAACATCGGAAAGAAGCAAGCAACATAGTAAACAAACATCACATAAGCATGGCACGATGCACAAACAAGTATTATGCATGTCCAGTTTAATGAGGCATGGCATGGCAAAATGCACAAACAATCCTACAAATTAAGTGGAGCTCAACATGCAAGGGAGTTGCATTTTGAAGAAAACACCACATGACTTATTTAGTTCTCTCTCGTTTAGGTACTCAACAAAATTAAATTTTGGTTAGCATGGCAAGAGGTGAAGCATATGAAAACTACCCATCTAGGCAAGTTTAAATGAGGCCGGAACAACAAACAACAAGTCCGAAAACTCCTCATGTGCATAATTTAGGTTTTGGTACTGTTCTGCCCTAAACCATATTTTATAGTTATTAAACATGCAAGATGATGCCACCATGTTAAACTAGGCAAAATTCTACCCCATTTACATATAAAGTTTATTAAAATCCGAGTTACGGTTATTTAGTTATGAATTAAAGCATTTTAACATGGCATAGGAGCAAATTTAACCAAACAGCATTTTAACATTTTAAACATGGATGAAAATTGGATATTATGAAACTAGACAAAATTTTAGGCATTTTTTATATATAAAGCATTTTAATCCAATGCACGGTTTAGAAGTTATTAAATGCATGATCCCAAAGGGGTTTTCTGTAAAATTGCAAAACCTGGGATAATAGCTAAATTCGCGGAGCCTCAAAAAAATAGATACTGGGCCAAATCCTGTTGGCCCAACAGGAAGAGGGGGTCTAGAGGGCGGCTCACATCGGCCCGACTGGTGCTGCGGATCTGGACCGGGGTGAACTGGGCCTTGGCGCTGGAGGAGGTCTACGTTGTCGCTGGAGTTGGGCCATGGTGAGGCCACGGTCAACGAAGGCTCGAGGCAGGGGCGTCTCCCTCCTTCTCGACTGCAGAGGCAGAGGTGCAGCAGGGAGCCTGGAGCGGCGTGAGGCTGCGATGGCGCTGGAGTGGGCGCACGAAACAGAGGGAGGTGCGGCGAGATGGGCTCTTCAGGCAGCGGACGGCGGCGAGGATCCACCGGATCTGACTAGGGGAGCTTGTTCCTGACGGCAGGAGCTGCAGAGGCCATGGCGGGGGAAGAATTTAGAGGGGATGCAGTAGGAAAGAGAGAACACAAGGGAAGGAGAGCAGCGGCAAGGCTCACCAGAGCATGAGCGGGCGGCAAGGACGAAGCAAAAGTGACCCGAGCTGGCAGGTGACTAGGGTGGCGCGGCTCCATCTCCATGGACAGTTGCCATGGTATGTTTCCTGTGAACAGAAGCGAGAGAGATGAGAGATAGAGAAGCACGGGGAGGAAGGGAGATACAGGGGAGGAGAGGAGCGGGACGAGGCCGGTCCTCGCTGTGATCGCTGGCGTGCTGGAGAGGAGCTCCGGCGAGGTGGACGGAATCGAGCTCCTCCCGATCTGGCTTGGAGCGGCTGCTGCGGGGCTCAGGGGAGAGGACGCCTGGGATGGCTCCTGGCCATCTGATCCCGATCGAAAGGTCGAGGTTGACCAAATCTTGGCAGGTGGTAGGGGTTGGCTGATGGTTTGGATCGGAGGGATGCAGGGATTGGTTCGGCGCTGAAACCAAGGGAGAGAGTGGTGGCAGCGGGGAGGATTAGATGGATGGATGGGACAGCTAGGGTTTCATCTGTGTATAAATAGCAGGTGGGTTAAATTAGGGGCTATCCGGTCCCTTCGATCGTAATCGGATGGTCGCGAATAAAATAGGCTAGGAAGTACTAATAAGAAAACGGTGACATTTTGTAGATGTTTGGGGATGATCCGGACACAACAGTAGCGACAGTCCGGGTCGGGTCCGGGACAGCTGGGCACACGCACGAGGAGGGCCGCGGGTTGACAAGAGAGGTTAGGTTGGACCTGGCGGTAGGTAGTGGGCTGTGTAGACGGTCTCGAGCTGAGAGAAGAGAAGAGAGGGAGGCCCGGCGACTATTTTCGGAGACCGAAAAATCCAACGTTAGACCGGCTATAATGCCGCTATAGTTTAACGGTTGGGCTATCAAACGAACTCCGAATTCGATGAAACTTGACAGGCGGTCTATCTACACCATAATAAGACCACACGCCAACTTTCAACCCAAACCAGGAACATTTTCCGGCCACTTATAAAATAATATTACAAAGGTGTCGCGGGCGCGTGCAAGTGTGTCTGGGCTCAGAAAGGACAACGGAGAGAACGAGGAGGCCGGGACGCATACAAGTTTCGAAAACATGATGATGCAATGCACATGATGACATGACAAGATGCGACACGCAAGCAAATGACAAGGCAACAACAACGAAACACCGGAAGACACCTGGCGCAACGATCTCGGGGCGTCACAGCGGTGGATCCGGCTGGTTGGCCGTTTCATTATTTGGCTGTTTGGGCTCTAAGGCCTCATCGTCGAATTCAAGTAACAACTTGCGCATTGGATAGCTCTTTATGTGGTAACTTCCACCATACTTTTCTTCGCTGTCGAGCACTTGGTTCCACCTGCTGTTGAGTGTGTTTTGTGCGGCCTTAAGCCTTTGCTTCTGCTTCTTCAAACTCCTCGTCGTGGCAATAAGCCTTCTGCGGAGGTTCTCTTGCTCCAAGTGCGTTTCCAGGATGATGTGTGCATCTTCGTCCGGATTGTTTTCCTCCCCAGATGGGGTTTGATGAGGGTTATCATTGGCGTCGCCGTGCTCGGACGTCGGATCCTACTATGTTCGCCGCTTGCAGCTTCATCATGCTCTGCCGTCAGGGCAATGTGGTCATCGTTTCCTTTGGAGTCGACTAGAGTGTTATTTTCTCTTGTGCTGTTATCGCTGTTTTTGCTATGGCGGGACTTAGAGCGGCGCCGCTGACCTCGGCGCTTGGGTTGCTTCTTGGAGGGGCCATCCTTCGCTGTATCTTCGCCATTGCCTTCTTTGGGTGTATCCACCATGTATATGTCGTGTGATGAAGTGGTTCTTCGGTGCCCTGTGGGCGCTAGATCCTGTTCGTCTCCTTCATCTTCGTCCATGCCGTCAATGTCTTCGGAGTCGAGGTTGAGCATGTTGGTTAAGTCATCGAGAGTGGCTACTAAGTGGGTGGTGGGCGGGCAGCGAATTTCTTCGTCGTCTGTATCCCATTCTAGCCGGACATAGTTCGGCCAAGGTTCTCGTGACAAGGAGAGAGACTTTAATGAATTTAGCACATCACCGAAAGGCGGGTGCTGAAAGATATCCGCGGAGGTGAAATCCATGCTCGGTGCCCAGTCGGATTCGATGGGCACGGATGCAGGCGGCTCGGAGTCCGTGGCCGGAGATGAATCCAGTGGTTCGGCGACATGGCTCTCGTAAGGGGTGAAGTCAGTATCCGGCTCCATCGCCACTAAGAGTGCGGCCTCCATGGCGGGGTCTATCCCTCCATCCTTGGATGGCGCAATTTGCCCCGAATTGAAGGTCGGAGTAGTTGCAGATGCGATCTCCGAACACTGTCCGACGGCAGAGTTACATCGTGCTCGTCGTGATTGTGCGGCGCACCTGACACGGGCTCAAATCCGTCGAAGATCAAGTCTCCACGGATGTCGGCAGTGTAGTTTAAGTTTCCGAATCTGACCTGATGGCCAGGGGCGTAGCTCTCGACCTGCTCCAGATGGCCAAGTGAATTGGCTCGCAGTGCAAAGTCGCCGAATACAAAGATTGGTTCGGGGATGAAAACCTCAGCCTGGACCGCATCACTATCGATGATCGAAGGAGACATCAAGCCTTATGGTGACGACACAGTGGAACTCCCAATGAAAGCACCAATGTCCATGTCAAAACCGGCGGATCTTGGGTAGGGGGTCCCGAACTGTGCATCTAAGGCGGATGGTAACAGGAGACAAGGGGCAGGATGTTTACCCAGGTTCGGGCCCTCTTGAAGGAGTTAATACCCTACGTCCTGCTTGATTATTCTTGATGATATGAGTATTACAAGAGTTGATCTACCACGAGATTGTAGAGGCTAAACCCTAGAAGCTAGCCTATGGTATGATTGTATGTTGTCCTATGGACTAAAACCTCCGGTTTATATAGACACGGGAGGGGGCTAGGGTTACACAGAGTTGGTTACAAGGGAGGAAAGTCCCATCCAGACATGGGACGAAGTCTTCAATCTTGTATCTTCATAGTCCAACAGTCCGGCCAAAGTATATAATCCGGCTATCCGGAGACCCCTCTAATCCAGGACTCCCTCAGTTGGGCCAAGGGGTAAGGCCCACAAGGCTTTAGGTCGGTGCAAAAGGAAGTTTTGCGGAGGTCAGGGTCCAGATGCCGAGGCCCATGGTGTCTGGGCCAGACGTCGAGGACCGTGGCGTCTGGTATTGAAAACGGAGAAGGACTCTTCCATGTGTTGCAAACCAACTTTGAGGAGGCTATTTGTCCAAGAAACGACCGCAGGGCTCAACGGATAAATAGAGGAGCAGGGCTAGCCCCTGGGGGACACCACGATCCACCAAGCCATGTGTCTGCGCCCCTCTCCCTCTAGTTCGTCCTCCATCCTAAATCTATTGTGCTTAGCGAAGCCCTGCGGAAATAGTTCGTCCTCTCATCTACTACTTCGCCTCTCTTGCTGGATCGAGAAGGTGAGGACGTCATCGAGCTCAACGTGTGCTGAAAGCGGAGGTGTTGTACGTTTGGTACTTGATCGGGATGGATCATGAAGGTGTATGACTACATCAACCGCGTTGATAAATGCTTCCGCTTAGCGATCTACTGTCAGGACCCCGATTCCAAGTCACATCGATGTAGCCGGTAACACCTCATATCAGTTTGCGGCCTCACGCACGGTATTCCCACAGGTGTCGCCTTACCATGGTCGGGACCGTTTGCGCCTTTTGGCTCACATATATGATAATGTTGCTAGCATCCATGTGACAGAGAACCCGGGCCGACATGACTAGTCGTGAACCCAAAGTGGCACTAACTTACGGGGACAGGCATACATGAATCAACATCGAGCATGTCGGTCAGCAGCGTGCGAATCTGGGCTGTAGCACTAGGCTAACAGGACTCCGGGAACCCAGGCCGTAGCAGGCTAGGTAGGACTCCGGATGTCACCACATGACATTTCCCCGAAGGGACAGACATAGGAACGAAGTGAATGACATGCCGGCCAGTCAAGTGTTCCGGAGCAGTAGTGCTGGGCTAGCAGGACTCCGGTGAATCGGGCTGTAGCGGACTACTATGGCTCATGGAAGCACAAGACTACATTTCCCCATAAGAGAGGCTACCAAGGATAAACAACTAGGTTGTCGGATCCCACACATACCAAGCATTTCAATCATACACACAATATGCTCGATATGTGTAAATACAACATGGCATCACAACATAACTCTACGACTCAAGTATTTATTCATTAGGCTCCGAGGAGCGAGATATTACAAACATGGGTCTCATGACCCAACATTCAGACCATACAAGTCAAAGCACATGCGGAAGCTTAACATGTCTGGGTACAGACATCTACAAATGAAAAAGGCTGAGAAGCCTGACTATCTGCCAGATCCTGCTGAGGGCACAGGACCGTAGCTGAGGTAACAAGCTAAATGTCGAAGTCCAAGCGGTATTACTAGCAAGACTGAAGTCTCTCTGCAAAACATAAAATAGGCAAACGTGAGTACAAATGTACCCAGCAAGACTTACATCAAAACTATCTACATATGCATCGGTATCAAAAGGGGTGGTGGAGTTTAACTGCAGCAAGCCAACTTTGACTCGGTGGCTATCCTAAACTACGACTGCAAGAACTCTTTTGAGGTGGTGCACACGAGTCCACATATTCACCATTTCAATACACCACTATGGATCCACTCCCGTCTCCCTACAAGAACGTCATCCATAGCAGTCACGCTTATCTTGCGCATTTTATAGTATCCACTTTCACTTTTCTATGAACTGTATAGGCAACCAAGTAGTCCTTTACCGCGGACACGGCTATTCGAATAGATGATGTTAACCCTACAGGGGTGTACTTCTTCATACACGCTCTCACCACTTACCGTCGTTCACACGACATGTACTCGACAACCTTCAAGCGGAAACCCAACGAGGGTGTCGGCCACGGCCTAACTAAACACTCAAGTCTCTAGTCCAGGTTTATCGCCTATCCAGGTTCCATCTGCAGGGAGTCTGGCCGAGGTTTCCACATACGACCCCGAGCGATGTGTACAGGGTTCCGAGACACCAAACGGGCGCCCGGCATGCCCGACCATGGTGTATCTACCGCATCATAGCCCACCCCTGGGGTCAGTGCTATGCACGGCCGCCAACACATATCCTACAAACACCAGAAACTAGTTGCAACTCCTGGACAGAGGACTAGGGTGGTTAAGAAGCCGAGAGGGTCAATTAAGGATCCCAATGCATGGTAGTAACTGGTTCTTAAATCACACATACAGATTTCGGTGCTTAAGGACGGTTCCAATGAAACAACCCACCATGTACTCCTACATGGCCTCTCAACGATACCTTTACCAAATCGTGTTCAACACACTTAGCTCACACACATTAGGACATGTTCACAACTTTCCAATTCATCCCCGATGAATCAGACCTAACACAACTCTAAGCAATAGCAGGCATGACAAGCAAACATGAATGAGTAGGCACATCAGGGCTCAAACAACTCCTACTCATGCTAGTGGGTTTCATCTATTTACTGTGGCAACGACATGTCATGCAGAGGAAAGGGGTTCAACTACCGCAGCATGTAACAGTTGAATTGTTGTTGTCCTAATGCAGCAAAAGAGAGCAGGAGTGAGAGAGTGGGATTGTATCAGAATGAACAAGGGGGTTTGCTTGCCTGGCACTTCTGAAGATAGTATAGTTCTTCATCGGTGTCAACGAACTCGTCGTCGAAACACGTCTACTGAGGGGGGACAACCACCGACAAACAAAGAATAAACACCATCAATGCCATGCAACAATATGATGCATGAATGACATGGCAATATGAATGTGTTTTGGGCTAATGCAAGTTAGAACAGATTGAAATGAGTCCATTTGAACCAAACATTCAAATGCAAACCCATTTTATGAGGTCATAAAGGTGCATTAACTTGTTTCACTTGAACAGCCAGGTTAAAGTTGCTTTGTCATGCATGAAACCAGTACTAGTGGATAGATTGGATTTTTTTCTGATCATTTTTCATATATAAATCTTTGCATTTGGAGTTACAGATTAATTTCTATGAATTTTTGAAGTTTGTAGCATTTTCTGGAATTTCCTGAATAAACTTAAATCCAGAAAATGATTTGTAGCGTCAGTATTACGTCACAGCGAAGTCAGCAAGTCAACTGGGTGGTCCAGGTCAAACCTGGATGGTGGGGCCCGCGTGTCAGTGTCACAGGGCTAATCCTATTTTAGTTAAACCTAAACTAGGTAATTAGCAGGGCTGGACCCACATGTTAATGACCCAGGGGAGGTCAAACCCCTGGTCAACAGGCCTAACACGCCGGCGGCTCATTGCCGGCGACAACACGCACGACGGAGGCTCGGGTTTCGCCCTCAGGCGACCAAAAGGACGGTAGAGGGGCTCTGCATGGAGCTAGGCATGCGCCGCATCCAGGGAAGCACACGAGAGGGGCCGGGGTGGCCGGAGTCGACGGCACCAACGAGCGGAATGGCGCCGGAGTTCGGACGTCGACGGACTCGACGCCGTAGGGCACGGCAGGAGCAACGGGTGGTTGCTACGGCCTCGTGGTGACGCGCTACGCGCGGTGATGCCCTCGGTTTTGAGATCTAGTGTAGGTGGCCACGGCGGTGAGGAGCTTAGGCGGCGACGTGTGCGGGCAGACGAGGTGTGTCAGCTACGGCGTGCAGCAGAGAAAATAGAGAGGGGGGTTCGGGGCAGGAGCTCACGGCAGGGAAGATGAACAGGTCAGCTGGCTCAGGGGTGGCCGGACGGTGTCGTGGCGTTGCCGGCGATCTCGGATGGCCGAGGAGGAAGACGGCGGCATTGGGGATGAAGCAGAGCTCTTGGCGCTGCTTGACCCCGTGGAGTGGACGAAGACGTCGTGGCAAAGCTCGGGGACAGCTCGGAGAGGCGAGGGAGAGGCGGCGACTACGGCAACGATGAGCGGCGGCTACGAGCTCCGCTCGGTGGGGGAGAGAGAGAGCCAGAGGAGGGGGAGAAGGCACGGGAGAGGGAGAGAGAGGTTGGGGGTGCATGGCATCATCCAGACGCGTCGGGGCAGCGGCGGAAGCAGGAGGTGGCCTGGCGCGTGCCGGCATGCGTCATCCACGCGCTCTGCCTATTGGCGCGGGGAGGAAGACGACAGGGAGCCGGGAAGGTGGGTTGGGCCAGCCACTTGGGCTCCAGGTGGCTGCACAGGTGAGGTAATCCAGGTAAGTTCCTTTCTCTCTCTCTCTCTCTCTCTCTCTCTCTCTCTCTTTTGTTTCAGTTTTCTACTTTTCTGTAATCTTTGTGGCTTTTCTAAAAATACTAGACCCTTTAAAAAATCACCAAACTACACATGCCCACTGTATAGAATATATCCAACATGGAACATTTTAGTTTAGAATTACTTGGGCATTTAAAATATTTACTAACATTTAAATGCCCAAATTCAAATAACATATGATTTAATCCAGTGACCTTTGGATGACCTAGAAATTTGTGCACCATTTTTGTTAGAGGTTCTAGACCAAGGCAAAGATGATGAACATTTTAGAAGGGCATTTTGGGTTCATTGAAAAGATTTAATTTTGACCCTAGTTGAATTTCATTTGCTGCTAGGGTTTATCAGTCCCCATTTCATCTTTACATAAAATTTAAACATGATGCAACAGACAAGTGCTAGCCTAGTGCAAGGTAAAGCTAGGGATGTGACATCTACTAGGATATGTAGATGCTCTCGCCCTCTCGTAGCTATACATCTCCATGGATAGATCTTGCGTGTGCGTAGAATTTTTTATTTATTTTCCATGCAATGTTCCCCAATAGTGGCATCATGAGCCAGGTCTATGCATGGATGATATGCACAAGTAGAACACAAAGGAGTAGTGGGCGGTGAGGTTCATATTGCTTCCCACCATTGTCCTATTTTGATTCGGCGGCATTGTGGGATGAAGCGGCCCGGACCAACCTTACATGTCCACACACAAGAGACCGGTTCCACCGACTAACATGCAACTTGTTTTGCATAAAGGTGGCTGGCGGGTGTCTATTTCTTCTAATTTAGTTGGATCGGATTTGACTATGGCAGTCCTTATAGAAGGTTAAATAGTAGCTTTATAATCATCGTTGTGGTTTTGCGTAGGTAAGAACGGTTCTTGCTAGTTGCCCGTAGCAGCCACGTAAAACTTGCAACAACAAAGTAGAGGACGTCTAACTTGTTTTTGATAGGTATGTTGTGATGTGATATGGTCAAGACGTGATTTGATATATGTTGATGTATGAGATGAATATGTTTTGTAATAAGTTCAAAACTTGCATGCCAATGAGTACGACAACTGGCAGGAGCCTTAGGGTTGTTTTTAATTATTGTATGAGTTGCATATCAATCACTAAGCGCCATGCAATTGCTTTACTTTGTCGCTATGCGTTAGCAATATTTGTAGAAGCAATAGTTGGCGAGACGACCCCGACGCAACGATGGAGATCAAGGTGTCCCACCGGTGATGTTGGAGATCATGCCGATGCTTTGGAGATGGAGATCAAAAGCACAAGATGATGATTGCCCTATCATGTCACGTATTTTGATTGCATGTGATGTTTATCCTTTATGCATCTTATTTTGCTTAGAACGACGATAGCACTATAAGATGATCCCTTCATTTAATTTCAAGATAAAAGTGTTCTCCCCGAGTATGCACCATTGCTAAAGTTCGTCGTTTCGAAGCACCTCATGATGATCGGGTGTGATAGACTCTATGTTCACATCCAAAGGGGGTAAGCTAGTTTTGCACATGCAGAATACTTGGGTTAAACTTGACGAGCCTAGCATGTACAGACGAGGTCTTGGAACACTAGAGACCGAAAGGTCGAACATGATTCATATAGTAGATATGATCAACATAGAGATGTTCACCATTGAAGACTACCCCATCTCACATGATGATCGGACATGGGTTAGTTGATTTGGATCATGTATCACTTAGACAACTTGAGGGATGTTGATTTAAGTGGGAGGTCATTAGTAATTTGATTATTTGAACTAAAATTTACCATGAACTTAGTCTTAATAGTTTTTCAATATCTATGTTGCAGATCAATAGCCCGTGCTACCGTTCCCTTGAATTTTAATGCGTTCCTAGAGAAAGCTAAGTTGAAAGATGATGGTAGCAACTACACGGACTGGGTCACGTGATCACATAGATGATTAGAGGGATGTCTATCTAAGTGGGAGTTCTTAAGTAATATGATTAAATTGATCTTTAATTTGTCATGAACTTAGTACCTGATAGTATTTTGCATGTCTATGTTGTTGTATATAAACGGCCCGTGTTGTTGTTCCGTTGAATTTTAATGTGTTCCTAGAGAAAGCTAAGTTGAAAGATGATGGTAGCAACTACACGGACTGGGTCCGTAACTTGAGGATTATCCACATTTCTGCACAGAAGAATTATGTCCTTGATGCACCACTAGGTGACAGACCTGCTGGAGGAGCTGATGCAGATCTTATGAACGTCTGGCATGTTCGATCTGATGACTACTCGATAGTTCAGTGTGCCATGCTTTAAGGCTTAGAACCGGACTTCAAAGATGTTTTGAACGCCACGGAGCATATGAGATGTTCCAAGAGCTAAAGCTGATATTTCAAGCTAATGCCCGGGTTGAGAGATATGAAGTCTCCAACAAGTTGTATAACTGTAAGATGGAGGAGAACAGTTCTATCAGTGAACACATACTCAAAATGTCTGGGTGCCATAACTACTTGACTCAGCTGGGAATTGATCTTCCAGTTGAGAGTGTTATTGACAGAGTTTTTCAATCACTGCCACCAAGCTAAAAAAGATTCGTGTTGAACTATAGTATGCATGGGATGACGAAAACGATTCTCGGGCTCTTTGCGATGCTGAAATCGGCGGAGGTAGAAATCAAGAAAGAGCACCAAGTATTGATGGTTAACAACACCACTAGTTTCAAGAAAAAGGGCAAGTGAAAGAAAGGGAACTTCAAGAATAATGGCAAACAAGTTGCCCCTCCCGTGAAGAAGCCCAAAGCTGGACCCAATCCTGAAACTGAGTGCCTCTACTGCAAAAGAAATGGTCACTGGAAGCGGAACCGCCCCAAGTACTTGGCAGATAAGAAGGATGGCAAAGTAAACACAGGTATATTTGATATACATGTTATTGATGTGTTCCTTACTAATGCTCGTAGTAGCGTCTGCGTATTTGGTTCTGGTTTGGCTGCTCATATCTGTAACTTGAAACAGGAGCTGCGGAATAAACGAAAATTGGCTAAGGACGAGGTGATGATGCGTGTTGGGAATGGTTCCAAGTTTGATGTGATCGTCGTCGGCACGCTACCTCTACGTCTACCTTCGGGACTAGTTTTAGACCTCACTAACTGTTATTTGGTGCCAGCGTTGAGCACGAACATTATATCTGGATCTTGTTTATTGTGAGACGGTTATTCATTTAAGCCAGAGAATAATGGTTGTGCTATTTATATGGTTAATATCTTTTAAGGTCATGCACCTTTGATAAATGGTCTATTCTTGTTGAATCTCGATCGTAGTGATACCCATATTCATAATATTGATGCCAAAAGATGCAAAGTTGATAATGATATTGCAACATACTTGTGGCACTACCATTTAGGTCATATTGGTGTAAAGCGCATGAAGAAACTCCATGCGAATGGACTTAGGAATCACTTGATTATGAATCATTTGATACTTGTGAACCATGCCTCATGGGTAAGATGACTAAAACTCCATTCTCCGGAACAATGGAGTGAGCTAACGACTTATTGGAAATAATACATACTGATGTATGTGAAGAAAATATGCCCTAGAGGCAATAATAAAGTTGTTATTTATATTTCCTTATATCATGATAAATGTTTATTATTCATGCTAGAATTGTATTAACGGGAAACTTAGTACATGTGTGAATACACAGACAAAAAGAGTGTCACTAGTATGCCTCTACTTGACTAGCTCGTTAATCAAAAGATGGTTAAATTTCCTAACCATAGACATGAGTTGTCATTTGATGAACGAGATCACATCATTAGAGAATGATGTGATTGACTTGACCCATCTGTTAGCTTAGCACTATGATTATTTAGTTCATTGCTATTGCTTTCTTCATGACTTATACATGTTCCTATGATTATGACATTGTGCAACTCCCGAATACTAGAGGAACACTTAGTGTGCTATCAAACGTCACAACGTAACTCGGTGACTATAAATATGCTCTATAGGTGTCTCCAATGGTGTTTGTTGAGTTGGCATAGATCGATATTAGGATTTGTCACTCCGTGTATCGGAGAGATATCTCTGGGCCCTCTCAGTAATGCACATCACTATAAACCTTGCAAGCAATGTGACTAATGAGTTAGTTGTGGTATGTTGCATTATGGAACGAGTAAAGAGACTTGCCGGTAACGAGATTGAACTAGGTATTGAGATACCGACGATCGAATCTCGGGCAAGTAACATACCGATGACAAAGGGAACAACGTATGTTGTTATGCGGTTTGACCGATAAAGATCTTCGTAGAATATGTAGGAACCAAGATGAGCATCCAGGTTCCGCTATTGGTTATTGACCGGAAGTGAGTCCCGGTCATGTCTACATAGTTCTCGAACTTGTAGGGTCCGCACGCTTAACGCTCGATGATGATCGGTATTATGAGTTTATGTGTTTTGATGTACTAAAGGTAGTTCGGAGTCCCAGATGTGATCACAGACATGACGAGGAGTCTCTAAATGGTCGAGACATAAAGATTGATATATTGGAAGGCTATGTTTGGACACCGGAATGGTTTCGGATAAGTTCGGGCAATTACCGGAGTACCAGGGGGTTACTGGAACCCCCCGGGGAGTCAATGGGCCATAATGGGCCATGGTGGGAGAGAGAAGGAGGCGGCAAAGTGGGGGCGCCCCCCCCCCCCCCAAGCCCGATCTGAATTGGGGAGGGGGTCGGGCCCCTTTCCTTCTC
This sequence comes from Triticum dicoccoides, assembly GCF_002162155.2. Lineage (NCBI taxonomy): Eukaryota > Viridiplantae > Streptophyta > Magnoliopsida > Poales > Poaceae > Triticum > Triticum dicoccoides. The sequence goes on from NC_041392.1 coordinate 368,060,946, forward strand.
TCCTTCTCCTTTTTCATTCTTCTCCTACTCCAACTAGGGAAGCGGGGAACCTACTCCTACTAGGAGTAGGAATCCTCCTTGGGGCGCACCATAGAGAGGGCCGGCCCTCCCCTCCTCTAGTCCTTTATATACGGAGGAGGAGGCACCCCATGGACACACAAGTTCACAGTTATCTTAGCCGTGTGCGGTGCCCCCCTCCATAGATTTCCACCTCGGTGATATCGTTGTAGTGCTTAGGCGAAGCCCTGCGTCGGTAACTTCATCATCACCGTCATCACGCCGTCGTGCTGACGAAAGTCTCCCTCAGCCTTAGCTAGATCAAGAGTACGAGGGACGTCACCGAGCTGAACGTGTGCAGATCGTGAAGGTGTCGTGCGTTCGGTACTTGATCGGTTCGATCGCGAAGACGTTCGACTACATCAACCGCGTTACTTAACGTTTCCGCTTTTGGTCTACGATGGTACGTGGACGCACTCTCCCCTCTCGCTGCTGTGCATCTCCTAGATAGATCTTGCATGATCGTAGGAATTTTTTTGGAATACTGCGTTCCCCAACGGTGGGATCCGAGCCAGGTCTATGTGTAGATGTTATATGCACAAGTAGAACACAAAGTAGTTGTGGGTGTGGGTATATACATATTGCTTGCCGTCAGTAATTGATTCTTGAATCAGTGGTATTGTTGGATGAAGCGGCTCAGACCGACATTACGCGTACGCTTACGTGATACTGGTTCTACCGAGGAGCTTCGCACGCATGTGGCTAGTGGGTGTCTGTTTCTCCAACTTTAGTTGAATCAGTTTCAATGAATAGGGTTCTTTGTGAAGATCAAAAAACAAAGTAGAGGACGTCTAACTTGTTTTTGCAGGGCATGTAGTGATGTGACATGGTTAAGACGTGATTATATAAATGTTGTATGATATGGTCATGTTTTGTGACATTGTTATTGGCAACTGGCAGGAACCATATGGTTTTCGCTTTATTGTATGATTTGCAATCGCCATGTAATTGCTTTACTTTATCACTAAGCGGTAGCGATAGTCATAAAAGCAATAGTTGGCGAGATGACAATGATGCTTCGATGGAGATCAAGGTGTCAAGCCGGTGACGATGGTGATCATGACAGTGCTTTGGGGATGGAGATCAAAAGGCACAAGATGATGATGGCCATATCATATCACTTATTTAATTGCATGTGATGGTTATCCTTTATGCATCTTATTTTTCTTAGTACGGCGGTAGCATTATAACATGATCTCTCACTAAATTTCAAGGTACAAGTGTTCTCCCTAAGTATGCACCGTTGCTACAGTTCGTCATGCCGAGACACCATGTGATGATCGGGTGTGATAAGCTCTACGTTCGCATACAATGGGTGCAAGCCAGTTTTGCACAAGAAGAATACTCGGGTTAAACTTGATGAGCCTAGCATATGTAGATATGGCCTGGGAACACTGAGACCGAAAGGTCAAGCGTGAATCATATAGTTGATATGATAAACATAGTGATGTTCACCATTGAAAACTACTCCATCTCACGTGATGATCGGACATGGTTTAGTTGATATGGATCATGTGATCACTTAGATGATTAGAGGGATGTCTATCTAAGTGGGAGTTCTTAAGTAATATGATTAAATTGAACTTTAATTTATCATGAACTTAGTACCTGATAGTATTTTGCATGTCTATGTTGTTGTAGATAAATGGCCCGTGTTGTTGTTCCTTTGAATTTTAATGTGTTCCTAGAGTAAGCTAAGTTGCAATATGATGGTAGAAATTACACGGACTGGGTCCATAACTTGAGGATTATCCTCATTGCTACATAGAAGAATTGCGTCCTAGAAGCACCGCTGGGTGACAAGCCTGCTGCAGATGCTGCTGACGATGTTAAGAACGCCTGGCCAAGCAAAGCTAATGACTACTCGATAGTTCAGTGTGCCATGCTTTACGGCTTAGAACCGGGACTTCAACGACGTTTTGAACGTCATGGAGCATATGAGATGTGAAGTCTCCAATAAGTTCTACTGCTACAAAATGGAAGAGAATAGTTCGGCTAGTGAACATATACTCAGAATGTATGGGGTACCACAACCACTTGACTCAGCTAGGACTTAATCTTCCTGATGATAGTGTCATTGACAGAGTTCTTCAATCACTGCCACCAAGCTACAACAGCTTCGTGATGAAGTATAATATGTAGGGGACGGAGAAGACAATTCCCGAGCTCTTCACAATGCTAAAGGCTGCAGAGGTAGAAATGATTAAGGAGCATCAAGTGTTGATGGTCAACAAGACCACCAGTTTCAAGAAGAAGGGCACAGGGAAGAAGGGGAACTTCAAGAAGAACAGCAAGCAAGTTGCTGCTCTGTTTGGGAACGCAGTAATTTCAAAAAAAAATCCTACACACATGCAAGATCATGGTGATGCGTAGCAACGAGAGGGGAGAGTATTGTGAACATACCCTCGTAGACCATAAGCAGAAGCATTATGACAATGCGGTTGATGTAGTCGTACATCTTCACGATCGACCGAGCTAGCACCGAAGGTACGGCACCTGCACGATCTGCACACGTTCAACTCGGTGACGTCCGCGAACTCATGATCCAGTAGAGCTTCGAGGGAGAGTTCCGTCAGCACGACGGCATGATGAGGATGATGATGATGCTACCGGAATAGGGCTTCGCCAAAGCACCGCTACGATATAACCGAGGTGCATTATGGTGGATGGGGCACCGCACACGGCTAAAACATCAATGATCAACTTGTGTGTCCATGGGGTGCCCCTCTCCCCCGTATATAAAGGAGTGGAGGAGGGGGAGGGGGCCGGCCTCTCTAGGCACGCCCAAGGGAGTCCTACTCCCATCGGGAGTAGGATCCCCCCTTTCCCTTGTTTGGTTTTAGGAGAGAATGAAGGAGGAGGAAGAAGGAAGGAAAGGGGGCCGGCCCCCTCCCAATTCGGATTGGGCTTAGGGGCGTGCCCCCTCCTTTGCTTCTTCTCCCTCTTCCACTAAGGCCCAATAACGCCCATACACCTCTCGGGGGGTTCCCATAACCTCCCCCTACTCCGGTATACTCCCGATTTCACCCAGAACCATTCCCAATTCCAAACATAGGCTTCCAATATATCGATCTTTACGTCACGACCATTTCGAGACTCCTCGTCATGTTCGTGATCAAATCCGGGACTCCGAACTACCTTCGGTACATCAAAACACATAAACTCATAATATCGATCGTCACCGAACGATAAGCGTGCGGACCCTACGGGTTCGATAACTATGTAGACATGACCGAGACATGTTTCCGGTCAATAAACAATAGCGGAACCTGGATGCACATATTGGCTCCTACATATTCTACGAAGATCTTTATCGGTCAAACCGCATAACGGTATATGTTTTTCCCTTTGTCATCGGTATGTTACTTGCCCGAGATTCGGTCATCGGTATCTCAATACCTAGTTCAATCTCATTACCGGCAAGTCTCTTTACTCGTTCTGTAATGCTACATCCCGTAACTAACTCATTGGCTACATTGCTTGCAAGGTTTATTGTGATGTACATTACCGAGAGGGCCCAGAGATACCTCTCCGGCAATCGGAGTGACAAATCCTAACCTTGATCCATGCCAACTCAACAAACACCATCGGAGACACCTGTAGAGCACCTTTATAATCACCCATCTACGTTGTGATGTTTGGTAGCGCACAAAGTGTTCCTCCGGTATTCGGGAGTTGCACGATCTCATAATTATAGGAACAAGTATAGTTATGGAGAAAGCAATAGCAACAAACTAAACGATCATTGTGCTAAGCTAATGGATGGGTCAAGTCAATCACATCATTCTCTAATGATTTGATCTCGTTAATCAAATGACAACTCATATCTATGGTTAGGAAACATAACCATCATTGATTCAATGAGCTAGTCAAGTAGAGGCAAACAAGTGACACTCTGTTTGTCTATGTATTCACACATGTACTAAGTTTCCAGTTAATACAATTCTAGCATGAATAATAAACATTTATCATGATATAAGGAAATATAAATAAAAACTTTATTATTGCCTCTAGGGCATATTTCCTTCTATGTCCCACTTGCACTAGAGTCAATAATCTAGATTACATTGTAATGATTCTCACACCCATGGAGTCTTGGTGCTGATCATGTTTTGCTTCTGAGAGAGGCTTAGTTAACGGGTCTGCAACATTCTGATCCGTATGTAAATCGCAAATCTCTATGTCTCCCTCCTTGACTTGATAGCGGACGGAATTGAAGCGTCTCTTGATGTGCTCGGTTCTCTTGTGAAATCTGGATTCCTTTGCCAAGGCAATTGCTCCAGTATTGTCACAAAGGATTTTCATTGGACCCGATTGTAACACCCTCGATGCGACTATATCTCCCACGTGTCGAGGCACGACTTAGAGGCATAATCGCATTGAAGGCATATGTCGCAAGTTAGGCAATCTTCACAACATCCCATGTAATATATAGATAATAAAAGGGGAGATAACATAGATGGCTTACACTCGCCACGTCAAGCAAGTACATAAATAACATTACATCATTCAAACACTCATGGCCTGACTACGGCGCCAAAATAAAAGATAACCCAACATGCGACACGGTCCCGATCACCCCCAACTAGGCACCTCTACTGATCATCAGGAAAGGAAACATAGTATCGTTGAGAGTCCTCGCCGAACTCCCACTTGAGCTCAAGCGCGGCACCTGGAGCGGAATCATCAGGCCCTGCATCTGGTGTAATAGTAATCTGTGAGCCACGGGGACTCAGCAATCTCGCACCCTCGCGATCAAGACTATTTAAGCTGAATAGGTCTGGCAAGGTAAATATGTGGAGCTGCAGCAAGCGACTAGCAAATATGGTGGCTATCCTATTCGCAAAAGAGAGCGAGAAGAGGAGGCAAAGCGCGAGCGAGAAACTAGAGGACAACCTGCGCAGACATTACTCCAACACCGTGTCCACTTCCCGGACTCCGCCGAGAAGAGGCCATCACGGTAACACACTCAGTTGATTCATTTTAGTTAAGTTAAGGTTCAAGTTATCTACAACCGGACATTAACAAATTCCCATCTACCCATAACCGCGGGCACGGCTTTCGAAAGTTCAAATCCCTGTAGGGGAGTCCCAACTTAGCCCATGACAAGCTCTCACGGTCAACGAAGGAATAGACCTCCTCCCAAGACGTTCCGATCAGACTCGGTATCTCGGTTCTTCAAGACACTTCGACAGGTTAAAACAAGACCAGCAACACTGCCCGAATGTGCCGACAAATCCCGATAGGAGCTGCACATATCTCGTTCTTAGGGCACACTCAGATGAGACTAGCTACGAGTAAAACCAAACCTCAAGTTGCCCCGAGGTGGCCCCGTAGGCAGCTCAGTCGGACCAACACTCAGAGGAGCACTGGCCCGGGGGGGTTAAAATAAGATGACCCTCGGGCTCCGGAAACCCAAGGGAAAAATGGCTAGGTGGCAAATGGTAAAACCAAGGTTGGGCATTGCTGTAAAAGCTTTAATCAAGGCAAACTATCAAGGGGTTCCCATTATAACCCAACCGCATAAGGAACGCAAAATCCGGGAACATAACACCGATATGATGGAAACTAGGGCGGCAAGAGTGGAACAAAACACTAGGCGAGAGGCCGAGCCTTCCACCCTTTACAAAGTGTATAGATGCATTAAGATAACATGTCAATATAATGATATCCCAACAGGTAAATAAATGTTCCAACAAGGAACGGCCTCCAATCTTCACCTGCAACTAGCAACGCTATAAGAGGGGCTGAGCAAAGCGGTAACATAGCCAAACAACGGTTTGCTAGGACATGGTGGGTTAGAGGTTTAACATGGCAATTTGGGAGGCTTGAAAGCAAGTGGTAGGCATCGTAGCATTGGCATAGCCAAAGAGCGAGCAATCTAGCATAGCAAAGATAGTAAACAAGTTGACAATCTGCCCAGATTCACAAAGTAGCAAAAGTAGAGTTCGATTGACTCAAGCTAGGGTGCTCCATAATTGCAAACAAAGACATGGATGGATAGAGCGCTACAAGATTAACAAAACATCCTTACTGATCATCCTCAAAAGAGGCACGAATCACTAGGAAACAACATGAACATAAGGCCATATGAGATAAACAGGTCAAGGACTTAGTGGAAATGCTAAGTCCTTGAAATCAGCATTACCAAGTGCCTCACTTTGCAAGCTTGTGCTAGTCACCACACACATCACAAAAATACATGGGTTGCACCTCTAGAAAGATGGCAAAACCCTTAACAAAACATATGTAGAGCTCATGGGCATATCATGCACACAATAAACATGGCAAAAATGACAAATATCTAAATGGAGTAGCAGATCTGACAATTATCCCAAGTAGCCCTCTTCTAACAGCATTTTGAGCATCAAGATGAACTCAAATGAAAATGATACGATGGAATGAAATGATGTTCTCTCTGAGACGAACATTTTGATATGCTATATGCCCAAAACAGATCTACGGATGCGGAGTTACAGCATGAACAAGAATGCAAAATAATATGCAGACTTGGGAAAAAAATGAGGTCAACCCTAGGGTTTACTGTAGCAACCGAATCCAGATCTGGGCGCACGCAAAACGAAGTTCGCCGGACGGAGCTCGGAGTCGCTGGAGTTCGGCGTGGAGGAGGCGGTGAGGCGCTCCCGGGCCGGATCTCGCCGGATCCGGCCGGCGGGGAGCAGGAGTGGCGGCGGGGGAGGCGCGGCAGAGGAGGCGCGGGCCGGCCGGCAAGGAGCGCGGCGGCCGCCGGCGAGCAGCGCGGTGCGGCGCGGTGGCTTGGCCGCCGGAGTTGGAGAAGGAGGCGGCGGGTGGGGCGCTGCGGCTCGGGGGAGGTGCGGGGCGCGCGTGGGCCGGGAGGGCCCGTCCCGGGCCTCATGGGCTGGCAGCAGCGACGAAGT
>NC_041392.1:368068045-368077187 GCF_002162155.2 Triticum dicoccoides
GACGAAGTGGGGCTGAGGCGCGGGGCCAATGGAGGCGTGCCACGCAGCGGCGGGGGTGGAACCGGACACGTCCGGCATCGGCGGACGTTGTCCGGCGCGTGGAGGAAGAAGGAGGCTAGGGTTTCGGGGAAGAGATCCGAAATTTCGAGGAAGGGATCTTTATATAGGCATAGAGGGAGCTAGGAAAGTCCAAATGAGGTGCAGTTTTTGGCCACGCGATCATGATCGAACGCTATCGATGATGGAGAGGGTTTAGGTGGGTTTTGGGCCAAATTAGAGGGGTGTTGGGCTGCAACACACACGAGGCCTTTTCAGTCCCTCGGTTAACCGTTGGAGTATCAAATGAAGTCCAAATGATACGAAACTTGCTAGGCGGTCTACCGGTATTAAGCCAAGGCCGCTTGGCAAGTCTCGGTCCAATCCGGAAATGTTTAATCCCCACACAGAAATGAAAGGTATAAATGACCACCGGAGGAGAACGGAACGCCAGAATGCAAAACGGACGACAGGGAAAAAGCTCGAATGCATGAGATGAACACGTATGCAAATGCAATGCACATGGTGTCATGATATGAGACGCATGACAACGATAAAAACACATGGAGACAAAGACCCGAACCCGAGAAAATAAAATAACTTAAAGCCGGAAACGGCAAGAGTTGGAGTACAAATTGGGAAAGTCATATCTGGGGTGTTACAACACTCCACCACTACGAAAGGATCTCGTCCCGAGATCTAGGACTGAAAGAACGCCGGGTACTCAGAACGGAGGTGATCCTCGCGTTCCCAGGTAGCTTCACGGTCGGAATGGTGTGACCACTTGACTTTGAGGAATTTGATTGACTTGTTGCGAGTCTTGCGTTCAGTCTCTTGGAAGGTCCCACGTATCTAGGGGCAAGCTTCCCTTTGATACCGAAGCGACGAGTACCTTTCATAGGAGAGACGCGGAGGTAAACATGATCTCCGATCTCAAAAGCCAAATCACGGTGCTTATTGTCATAGTAGCTCTTCTGACGGGATTGGGCTGCTTTGAGGTTATCTCGAATGACTTTGCACATTTCCTCTGCCTCTGTGATTAAGTCATTACACAAAAGCTGACGTTCACCGGTTTCGGACCAGTTGAGAGGGGTACGGCACTTCCTGCCATACATAATTTCAAATGGGGCCTTGCCCGAACTTGCTTGAAAACTGTTGTTGTAGGAGAATTCAGCATAAGGAAGACAATCCTCCCACTTCATGCCGAAGGAGATCACACAAGCCCTGAGCATATCTTCAAGAATCTAGTTGACACGCTCGACTTGACCGCTAGTTTGAGGATGGAAAGTTGTGTTGAAACTGATGTTGGTGCCCATAGCCTTCTGAAAAAAATCCCAAAACTTGGAGGTAAAGATGCTGCCACAGTCTGAAGAGATCACTTGTGGAATACCGTGCAGAGAGACAATTCGAGAGGTATAGAGTTCCGCCAATTGAGCTGCAGTGATTGACTCTTTGATAGGCAGAAAGTGAGCCACTTTGGTGAGTTTGTCAATGACAATGAATATAGCATCATTGCCACGCTTGGACTTTGGAAACCCAGTCACGAAGTCCATTTCAATGTGGTCAAACTTCCATTCTGGAATGGCAAGAGGTTGGAGGAGACCAGCTGGCCTTTGGTGTTCTGCCTTCACTCTTCTACAGACATCACATTCATTCACGAATTGAGCAATCTCGCGCTTCATTCGAGTCCACCAATAAGCCTGCTTGAGGTCCTGATACATCTTCGTGCTCCCAGGGTGGATGGAGAGGAGAGAATTGTGAGCCTCGTTCATGATCACTTTACGAAGTTCACCTTTGGGCACAAAAATATGATCCTCGAAGAAGAGAGTGTCCTTGTCATCAAGGCGGTTGCACTTGTACTTGGGTTGACTCTTGGCAATCCCAATCTTCACCTTTTTCACCATAGCATCAAGAAGCTGGGCTTGGCGAATCTGGTCTTCCAAGGTAGGAGAGACTTGAAGGTTGGCGAGGAAACCTTGAGGAACAACTTGCAGATTAAGTTGGCGGAAAGCTTCACAAAGCTCGGGTTGATAAGGCTTGAGAATCAGACTGTTGCAATAAGCCTTCCTGCTCAATGAGTCAGCAATCACATTGGCCTTGCCTGGAGTATACTCGATACTCGGATTATACTCTTGAATCATTTCGACCCATCGAGTTTGCCTGAGGTTGAGATTAGGCTGAGTGAAGATGTACTTGAGACTCTTGTGGTCAGTGAAGATGTCCACTTTTCTTCCCAATAAGAGATGTCTCCAAGTCAAAAGAGCGTGCACAACTGCCGCCAACTCGAGATCATGAGTGGGGTAGTTCTTTTCATTAGGCTTCAACTGGCGAGAGGTATAAGCAACAACTTTCTTCTCTTGCATCAACACTGCGCCAAGACCTTGGAGAGAGGCATAAAAAAGACCTCGTATGGCTTGGATTCATCAGGCGGAGTCAGAACTGGAGCAGTGATCAATTTCTCTTTCAAAGTGTTGAAAGCAATGTCACACTCCGGAGACCAAACGTACTTGACGTGCTTCTGGAGAAAATTTGAGAGAGGCTTCGAAATCTTAGAAAAGTTTTCAATGAACCTTCGACAGTAGCTTGCGAGACCGAGGAAGCTACGGAGTTGCTTCACGTTCTGAGGAGGTTCCCAATTCACAATTGCAGACACCTTCTCAGGATTCACGGCGATGCCCTTGGCAGAGATGATATGACCAAGATAAAGAACCTCATCGAGCCAAAATTCACACTTGGAGAACTTGGCGTAGAACTTGTGTTCTCTGAGCTTATCGAGTACCAAACGCAAGTGCTTGGCATGATCTTCCTTGTTCTTCGAGAAAACCAGAATGTCGTCGAGATAGACCAAAACGAAGTCATTGGTGTAGGCGTTGAAGATGAAGTTCATCATGCGAGAGAACATCGGAGGAGCGTTGACAAGGCCAAAAGACATGACAGTGTATTCATATGAACCATAGCTTGTCCTGAAAGCCGTCTTGGGAATATCTTGCTCACGGATTCGAATCTGATGATAACCCATACGGAGATCAAGCTTGGAGAATACTTGGGCACCTTTGAGTTGTTCGAACAGCTCGTTGATGTTGGGAAGTGGGTATTTGTTCTTGATGGTCTTCTTGTTCAATGGACGGTAATCAACACAAAGTCGGTCCGTTCCATCCTTCTTCTTCACAAAAAGAACACCACAACCCCACAGAGAAGAACTAGGTCGGATGAGACCCATTCTTTGTTGAATATCAAGTTGCTTCTTCAGATCCTTCAACTCTTCAGGTCCAAGCTTGTAAGGACGCTTGCACACAGGTTCCGTGCCAGGCTCAAGATCAATAATGAATTCAAGTGGCCGGTGCGGAGGCATTCCTGGAAGCTCTTCTGGAAAGACGTCTTGATATTCGCAAACGACTGGAATCTGCGAGATAGCATCCAATTCACCCTTCTCATTGAGAGAAAACAGACGGATGGTATTATCCTGAGCGGCAAAGACAATTACATCCTCAGACGAATGAGTCAATTGAATCTATCTGGCTGCACAATCAAGCTGAGCCTTGTGCTTAGAAAGCCAATCCATCCTGAGAATAAGATCAATATCCGAGTTACCAAGAACCATTGGAGAAGCCAGAAACTTGAAATCACCCATCAAGATAGAAATATCCGGAACCATCATACTAGAACTCAGACGCTTAGCCGGAGAGACGACTTGCATAGCTCTAGGTAAAGCCTTAGTACTAAAATTGTTCTCCGATGCAAATGGGAATGACATGAAGGAATGCGATGCACCAGAGTCAAAAAGTACTTTTGCAGGAATATCGTTAACTGGAAGGTTACCCATAATCACATCTGACGAGTCCTCTGCCTGAGCTGCATTCATCAAGTTGACCTTGGCATGCTTGGGGTTATGCTTGACCACAGCTGTACTTGCCGATCTGATAGGAGGAGGAGGAGGAAGACGCCTTTGGTTGAGACACTTGTTGGCATAGTGATCCTTCTGTTGGCACTTGTTGCACGTGACCTCTGAAAGCGGACGGTGATACGGAGCACTCGATCTTGGAGCTTGAGACGAACTCTTGTTCTGAAAGCCAGGGTTGGGTGGGTGGGAAGAACCACTGCTACCTTTGCTCTTCTACTGATACGGCTGACGGAACGGAGGAGGAGGAAGCCAATACTTCTGCTGCTTGCCCACTTGAGTAGAGGAAGAAAGAGTAACATCTCTGACTCGCTTCTTGGAAGCATCACACCTCAGCAGAGCGGCCTCTTGCTTCAATGCCATGTTGTAGATATCTCAAGGGCTCAAAGAGGACAAGAGCGAGCTGAATTTCTTCTCTGAGACCACCCCTGAACTGGTATATCATGCTCTTCTCATCGGGTACGTCCTGCTTGGCAAAGCGGGCGAGCTTCTGGAACAACTTGTTGTAGTCATAGACAGATAAAGAGCCTTGCTTCAGTTTGCGGAATTCCTCACGCTTGCTTTCAACCACGCTCTGAGGGATATGGTGAGCTCTAAAATCTTGACGGAATTCATCCCAGGTAATAACACGTCCACCTCTGGAGTCCTTGTACTGCTGGAACCATTCTGCAGCTTGATCTTTGAGTTGGAAGGAAGCGAACTTGACGAAGTCCTCAGGCCTGACGTTACTGCACTCGAAATGCTTGCACAGATCCACAAGCCAATAGTCAGCATCGGTTGCCTCAACACAATTGCTGAAAGTCTTTGGCCCATTAGCAAGGAACTGGTTGAGTGTAGCAAAGTGATTCTGATTGTTGCCTTGGTTCCCTTGGTTGCCTTGATTACGCTCTTGAAGAATTTGCATGATCAACTGTGTGTTTGCATTGGTTGCGGCCATCACAGCTTGCCATGCCTCCGGAGGAGGTGGAGGTGGTGGCGGATCAAGATTCGGAGTCGTGCGCATTGGAGGAGCCATCCTGAAGAGGTTGACCACCATTAGCACATTGATAGACAAATATTGAAGCTAAATCCAACGGAATGAAAATTGCAACTTATAGTCTTCACATCCGAACAAAATGAACGAATGCATTCCTCTTGAAATGGTCACATATCCATAAATTGAGAAGCCACGAGAGTTAAGGTAGAGAAATAAATCAACAAGGTGTGGATCAAGAACGAATACTCGGTAAGAAATCCCAATCTCAAACCAAATATCCGTGGAAGAAGAACTAGAGCTACTAGAATTCCCACCTATGAAACTCCCGAACCTTTCCGGTTATGCAATCAGGTGTTCGGGATACAGGGGAAGCATAATATCTCACCCAAATCTAGCAAATCCTACATCCAGCTGTATCCATCCTTCAACACATAACCGAGAAAAACTTCGGAAACCATCTACCTCAACCTTCGAAAAGCATCCGTTATACAAGTTATGGCGATACTCCCGAACTCCCGCCCCAGTACTGGGTAGCGTCGAGGTTATCTCACCAATGAATTGCATAAAAGAGATTTCGATGTCGGCGTACTAAACTCAGGTATTCCAGAACTGTAACAATAAAATTATGACGACAACACCTCAGAGCTCAACTCCCCGGGACACTTCCACAAAACCCCTGACAGGAGGCACCAAGACAATGTTCTGGTCATAAAACCATCGGAACGATTCCAAGATACCCGCGTGATCCTAAAAATAAATTTTAGTGAAATTTGAGAAGAAAAGAGTCAAAACTCTACGTCAGGATGCCTTACCAGAGCGATGAGGAGACTAGGAAGTAAAAAAGAATTCCTAAACTCTCCGATATATAATTCCTAAATGACTCAAAACATTTTTCTAGACACAACTCGGCCGCTAAAAACGATCAAGCAATGGGGATCCTAAGGTCGGGGAAGGCTCTGATACCAACTTGTAACACCCTCGATGCGACTATATCTCCCACGTGTTGAGGCACGACTTAGAGGCATAATCGCATTGAAGGCATATGTCGCAAGTTAGGCAATCTTCACAACATCCCATGTAATATATAGATAATAAAAGGGGAGATAACATAGTGGCTTACACTCGCCACGTCAAGCAAGTACATAAATAACATTACATCATTCAAACACTCATGGCCCAACTACGGCGCCAAAATAAAAGATAACCCAACATGCGACACGGTCCCGATCACCCCCCAACTAGGCACCTCTACTGATCATCAGGAAAGGAAACATAGTATCATTGAGAGTCCTCGTCGAACTCCCACTTGAGCTCAAGCACGTCACCTGGAGCAGAATCATCAGGCCCTGCATCTAGTGTAATAGTAATCTGTGAGCCACAGGGACTCAGCAATCTCGCACCCTCGCGATCAAGACTACTTAAGCTGAATAGGTATGGCAAATAAATATGTGGAGCTGCAGGAAGCGACTAGCAAATATGGTGGCTATCCTGTTCGCAAAAGAGAGTGAGAAGAGGAGGCAAAGCGCGAGCGAGAAACTAGAGGACAACCTACGCAGACATTACTCCAACACCGTGTCCACTTCCTGGACTCCGCTGAGAAGAGGCCATCACGGTAACACACTCAGTTGATTCATTTTAGTTAAGTTAAGGTTAAAGTTATCTACAACTGGACATTAACAAATTCCCATCTGCCCATAACCGCGGGCACGGCTTTCGAAAGTTCAAATCCCTGCAGGGGAGTCCCAACTTAGCCCATGACAAGCTCTCACGGTCAACGAAGGAATAGACCTCCTCCCGAGATGTTTCGATCAGACTCGGTATCTCGGTTCTTCAAGACACTTCGACGGGTTAAAACAAGACCAGCAACACCGCCCGAATGTGCCGACAAATCCTGATAGGAGCTGCACATATCTCGTTCTCAGGGCACACTCAGATGAGACTAGCTACGAGTAAAACCAACCCTCAAGTTGCCCCGAGGTGGCCCCGCAGGCAGCTCAGTCGGACCAACACTCAGAGGAGCACTGGCCCGGGGGGGGGGGGTTTAAAATAAGATGACCCTCGGGCTCCGGAAACCCAAGGGAAAAAGGGCTAGGTGGCAAATGGTAAAAACAAGGTTGGGCATTGCTGGAAAAGCTTTAATCAAGGCGAACTATCAAGGGGTTCCCATTATAACCCAACCGCGTAAGGAACGCAAAATCCGGGAACATAACACCGATATGACGGAAACTAGGGCGGCAAGAGTGGAACAAAACACTAGGCGAGAGGCCGAGCCTTCCACCCTTTACCAAGTGTATAGAGGCATTAATATAACATGGCAATATAATGATATCCCAACAGGTAAATAAATGTTCCAACAAGGAACGGTCTCCAATCTTCACCTGCAACTAGCAACGCTATAAGAGGGGCTGAGCAAAGTGGTAACATAGCCAAACAATGGTTTGCTAGGACATGGTAGGTTAGAGGTTTGGCATGGCAATTTGGGAGGCTTGAAAGCAAGTGGTAGGCATCATAGCATTGGGATAGCAAAAGAGCGAGCAATCTAGCATAGCAAAGATAGTAGTGATTTCGAGGGTATGATCATCTTGCCTGCAAAGTTGTCAGAGTTGACTGGATCCTCAAAAGCAAACTCAACGGGCTCCTCATTAGCGAACTCGTCTCCCGACTCTACCCAAACAAGACAAACAAGCAAACAGAACACAATCAACCACGTGCAAAGCTCAAACAATATGATGCAATGATGGTATGCTATGCGGGATGCGATGCGGGATGCATATGCAAGATTTGACAAGGGATGCATGAACCTGACCTCCACTTGGAAATCCAAGTGTGCCACTGGAAAGATGAGATGAAATCGCTTGAAAAAGATATACAGAACGTCGGAATCGGAGTTACGGTTTGGAAATGGCAAGCAATTCAAATATGACACCGGTCTGCGATTTACAACAAGTAGCCGTCTAAATGCAACGAGATAGACAAGCTACAGCACCCAAACATGGCATAAAAATACATGGCAGGGATGCATTCAAGATTCTTAACAAAAGTCTAGCACTGAGCTACGGCCAATTCATCCATTAACAGGTTCAAACAAGCATGGCAAAAATGCATATGGCAAACAGATTTCAGACTTAGTGAAATTAACACTTGTCTGGAATTTCAGATCAGGTAGCACTCTTCGGAGTAACAAAACTACATGCTACAGGAGCTGAACATGGAAAGGTAAAGCATGGCATGGAGCTACTCAAAGAGCTTAACAAAAGTCCCTTAGTGACCTTGAGCCAAAAGGGATCAGAAAATACAATTGCAAGCATGTGAACATGGCAAAAACATAATCAGTTCTCAGACTTAGTGAAAACTGGAGCATGCTGAAAACAGATATCAAGTAGGCATGTTTACGAGCTAGATGCACTCACTACGGAGCAAGTCGTGACAAGCTAAGCATACACCCATTAAGAATACACAAAATGCAATCCAGACATGGCAAGAACAATAGCATAGCATGCACGGATCAACTACAACATCATCGGCAAAATCACTAACAAGTAGACAATCTGCCCAGATTCATGAAGTAGCAAAAGTAGAGCTCGATTGACTCAAGCTAGGGTGCTCCATAATTGCAAACAAAGACATGGATGGATAGAGAACTACAAGATTAACAAAACATCCTTACTGATCATCCTCAAAAGAGGCACGGGTCACTAGGAAACAACATGAACATAAGGCCATATGAGATAAACAGGTCAAGGACTTAGTGGAAATGCTAAGTCCCTGAAATCAGCATTACCAAGTGCCTCATTTTGCAAGCTTGTGCTAGTCACCACACACGTCACAAAAATACATGAGTTGCACCTCTGGAAATATGGCAAAACCCTTTTGAACTCAAATGAAAATGATGCAATGGAATGAAATGATGTGCTCTCTGAGGCGAACATTTTGATGTGCTATATGCCCAAAACGGATCTACGGATGCGGAGTTACGGCATGAACAAGAATGCAAAATAATATGCAGACTTGGGGAAAAACGGGGTCAACCCTAGGGTTTACTGTAGCAACCGAATCCAGATCTGGGCGCACGCAAAATGAAGTTCGCCAGACGGAGCTCGGAGTCGCCGGAGTTCGGCGTGGAGGAGGCGGTGAGGCGCTCCCGGGCCGGATCTCGCCGGATCCGGCCGGCGGGGAGCCGGAGTGGCGGCGGGGGAGGAGCGGGCCGACCGGCAAGGAGCGCGGCGGCCGCC
>NC_041392.1:368077606-368185480 GCF_002162155.2 Triticum dicoccoides
AGCAGCGCGGTGCGGCGCGGTGGCTCGGCCACCGGAGTTGGAGAAGGAGGCGGCGGGCGGGGCACTGCGGCTCGGGGGAGGTGCGGGGCGCGCGGGGGCCGGGAGGGCCCGTCCCGGGCCTCACGGGCTGGCGGCGGCGACGAACTGGGGCCGAGGCACGGGGCCAATGAAGTCATGCCACACGGTGGCGGGGGATGGAAACGGACACGTCCGGCGCGCGGAGGAAGAAGGAGGCTAGGGTTTCAGGGAAGAGATCCGAAATTTCGGGGAAGGGATCTTTATATAGGCATAGAGGGAGCTAGGAAAGTCCAAATGAGGTGCGGTTTTCGGCCACACGATCATGATTGAATGCTCTAGATGATGGAGAGGGTTTAGGTGGGTTTTGGGCCAAATTGGAGGGGTGTTGGGCTGCAACACACACGAGGCCTTTTCAGTCGCTCGGTTAACCGTTGGAATATCAAACGAAGTCCAAATGATACGAAACTTGACACGCGGTCTACCGGTAGTAAGCCAAGGC
Organism: Triticum dicoccoides; assembly: GCF_002162155.2. Lineage (NCBI taxonomy): Eukaryota > Viridiplantae > Streptophyta > Magnoliopsida > Poales > Poaceae > Triticum > Triticum dicoccoides. The sequence goes on from NC_041392.1 coordinate 368,078,124, forward strand.
CGCTTGGCAAGTCTCGGTCCAATCTGGAAATGTTTAATCCCCACACACAAAAGAAAGGTAGAAATGACCACCAGAGGAGAACGGAACGCCGGAATGCAAAACGGACGACGGGGAAAAAGCTCGAATGCATGAGATGAACACGTATGCAAATGCAGTGCACATGGTGTCATGATATGAGATGCATGACAATGATGAAAAACACACGGAGACGAAGACCCGAACCCGAGAAAATAAAATAACTTAAAGTCGGAAACGGCAAGAGTTGGAGTACAAATTGGGAAAGTCATATCCGGGGTGTTACACCGATGCACTAGGTATGATACCTGGATCAGATATGAACTCCTTCATTTGCTGCTTCCGAAGCAGCTATGTATTCCACTTCACACGTAGATCCCGCCACGACGCTCTGCTTGGAACTGCACTAACTGACAGCTCCACCATTCAATAAAAACAGGTATCTGTTTTGTGACTTAGAGTCATCTGGATCAGTGTCAAAGCTTGCATCTACGTAACCATTTACGACGAGCTCTTTGTCACCTCCATATACGAGAAACATATCCTTAGTCCTTTTTAGGTATTTCAGGATGTTATTGACAGTTGTCCAGTGATCCACTCCTGGTTTACTTTGGTACCTCCCTGCTAAACTTATAGCAAGGCACACATCAGGTCTGGTACACAGCATTGCATACATGATAGAGCCTATGGCTGAAGCATAGGGAACACCTTTCATTTTCTCTCTATCTTCTGTAGTGGTCGGGCATTGAGTCTGACTCAACTTCACACCTTGTAATACAGGCAAGAACCCCTTCTTTGCTTGATGCATTTTAAACTTCTTCAAAACTTTATCAAGGTTTGTGCTTTGTGAAAGTCCAATTAAGCATATTGATCTATCTCTATAGATCTTGATGCCCAATATATAAGCAGCTTCACCGAGGTCTTTCATTGAAAAATTCTTATTCAAGTATCCTTTTATGCTATTTAGAAATTCAATATCATTTCCGATCAACAATATGTCATCTAAATATAATATCAGAAATGCTACGGAGCTCCCACTCACTTTCTTGTAAATATAGGCTTCTCCAAAAGTCTGTATAAAACCATATGCTTTGATCACACTATCAAAGTGTGTATTCCAACTCCGAGAGGCTTACACCAGTCCATAAATGGATCTCTGGAGCTTGCACACTTTGTTAGCACCTTTTGGATCGACAAAACCTTCTAGTTGCATCATATACAACTCTTCTTTAAGGTATCCATTAAGGAATGCAGTTTTGACGTCCATTTGCCAAATTTCATAATCATAAAATGCGGCAATTGCTAACATGATTCGGACGGACTTAAGCATCGCTACGGGTGAGAAGGTCTCATCGTAGTCAACTCCTAGAACTTGTCAAAAACCTTTTGCAACAAGTCAAGCTTTATAGACAGTAACATTACCGTCAGTGTCGGTGTCAAAACCGGCGGATCTCGGGTAGGGGGTCCCGAACTGTCCGCCTAGGCCAGATGGTAACAGGAGGTAGGGGACACGATGTTTTACCCAGGTTCGGGCCCTCTTGATGGAGGTAAAACCCTACGTCCTGATTGATTAATATTGATGATATGGGTAGTACAAGAGTAGATCTACCACGAGATCAAGGAGGCTAAACCCTAGAAGCTAGCCTATGGTATGATTGTTGTTCGTCCTACGGACTAAAACCCTCCGGTTTATATAGACACCGGAGAGGGCTAGGGTTACACAGAGTCGGTTACAATGGTAGGAGATCTACATATCCGTATCGCCAAGCTTGCCTTCCACGCCAACGTAAGTCCCTTCCGGACACGGGACGAAGTCTTCAATCTTGTATCTTCATAGTCTAGGAGTCCGGCCGAAGGTATAGTCCGGCTATCCGGAAACCCCCTAATCCAGGACTCCCTCAGTAGCCCCTGAACCAGGCTTCAATGACGACGAGTCTGGCACGCAGATTGTCTTCGGCATTGCAAGGCGGGTTCCTCCTCCAGGTACTTCATAGAAGATTTGGAACACAAAGGTAGTGTTCGGCTCTGCAAAATAAGTTTCCACATATTGCCATAGAGAGAATAATATTTACACAAATCTAATCTGCTGACGTATCCCGTAGCGTGACATCACACCACGGCCAAGTCTTTATTCGAATCGTTTTACTGTCCCACCTAAGCGTGTTCAGCGAGGCGGTTTCCTTGGCACGTCTTGTCAAAGCAGAGATCGTGTCCCCTTATTCCGGGATTCTCATCAATACGGGCGTGGGTAACCCAACCACGCCAACGATTATGGCGCTTGGGAGATAAGCGAGTTTTACCAGGCTGGTGGGGGCGCATAGTCGCGTCCGCCCATATAAGGTGATAAGGATCCACCTTTTCATCCACGCCTTCTTCCTCCTTTGCCTATCCATTTCCGCGCACTCGAGCTCCAGCGCCCAAGTCCGCACACCCCACCTCAACCTTCTCCAACCATGTCTGGAGCGGGAGGCAAGTGGATGGTCTCCTCCGTCACGGAGGGACACATCAAAAGACTGAGGAAGGGCGGATACTTGTCTAACGACATTGCGCACCGGCTTCCCGAAGAGGGGCAGCTCATCCCCACCCTAGGCCCCATGAGAGGGTGGTGTTCCTTCCCCATTTCCTCCGTGGTCTGGGCTTCCCTCTCCACCCATTTGTTCGGGGGCTCATGTTCTACTATGGCCTGGATTTCCACGATCTGGCCCCGAACTTTGTCCTCAACATCTCGGCGTTTATCGTCGTGTGCGAGGCCTTCCTCCGCATCCGCCCCCATTTCGGCCTATGGCTCAAGACTTTCAATGTCAAGCCGAAGGTGGTGCACGGCACCCAGGAGGAGTGCAGAGGTGCCATGGTGGGCAAGATGCCCAATGTCCTATGGTTCAAGGACTCCTTCGTGGAGACCCTAAAGGGGTGGCAAGCGGGGTGGTTTTACATCACCGAGCCGCGCGACCCAAAATGGGTCACAGTCCCCGAGTTCAGATCCGGACCCCCAACGCGGCTCACCTCCTGGAAAGAGACGGGCCTGTCGTGGGGTAAAAAAGGAGAGCTGACCGGACTCCAAACATGCGTCCAAACCCTGGTGGACAAGCTCAAACTTCTCAACGTAGTCCAGGTTATGCTCATCCGCCGGATCCTCCCGTGTCAACAACGGGCTTTCAACCTGTGGGAGTTCGACCCGGCGCAGCAGCGAACTCTGAGCAGGCTCTTCGACACGACGTACCAAGATGCCTGGAAGTAGCTTTTCAAGGGCGCCGAGGCCCCCGCATCCGCTACCGAGGATCGCGGATTCAGCACGCAGCGTCATGCTAGTGCGGTAAGCTGTTTTTACCTTTTACAGGGTATTAGTTTTTCATATTTTGACTCCATGCGGGATCTAAGCTCCCTTACCTTTGACAGGATTGGCAGAAGATGTCCAGATAGATCAACTGTCCGGCTCCTTTGCCCGAAGGCCCAGCGGACGCTCGCTTAGCGAAGCTGCTAGTTCCGGCACCCTATGTGGTGCCGGAGAAGAAGGCCAAGAAAAAGGCCACGGGGACTCGAAAAGTGCCCGGCGCCTGGGGGTGTCGGATTCATCATCCGACGACTCTAGGACGCACTCCTCCCGTGAAGACGAGGAGGAGGAAGAAGAGACCTCTCCCCCTCCAGCGGGGGGAGAGAAGAAAAGGAAGGCCGCCCCAACTGGGGAGGCCGAAGGGTCCAAGAAGGGGAAAACCATTCTTCCGGACGGCTCCACCAACGCCGACGACGGCGCAGAGGAGTGGCCGCACAGGGCCAAGCCCCTGGCGAGATCGGAAGTATTCAGACACCAGAGCAATTCATAGTGTTCCTTTCTTGCACAGCTCCTCCTTACGCCGAATATGACTATGCAGTCCGCCCAAGGCCAGGCTTGACGAGTCATCGAGCGGCTCCCTGGATTCATCGGACGTGAATTCACTTCCGCCCGCTACCTCCCCTGCCCTACGGACGATGCCGAGGTGCTGTCCCAACAGGTTCCAAGCCAGGAGGAGGTGGTCCTGGAGGCGCCGCAAGGTGACCTCCCGGACTCCAGGCGCAAAGGGGATAAAATCCCCAAGGGCCCCGAGTCCGGCCTTGAGCCGGACACCGCGCCGGAACCTTCAACGCTTCCGGACTCCGGTAGGCAGCCTCCTTCCAAGAGGAGTAAGCCTACCGAGCCGGTGACCTCTGTCCAACCGGAGGCACCAGACAATTTGCTGGAGGTGCTTAAAGGCACCTCCATCGACGAGGAGCACCGCACTATTATGAGTGCGGTGGTCGAGAAGGTTCAGTCCGCCAAGAGCGGACTGACTGAAGCCTGTGCCAGCCTTCTAACAGGCTTTGAGGTAAGTAAAGAATAAAAATATTACCGCATAGACAGTAGCCCCTGATGCTCTGTTCAGCATTCAGAAAGAAAAGCCGAATAGAGGATCTAATAACATTCGCAGGAGTCTAACATAATCAAGTCAATATGCGTATACAGGCTTCACTGCTGGCCTCCGCCGCACTGACTGTGGAGGTGGATACGCTGAAGCAAAACCTTGCGCGGTCCGAGAACGAGCTCGGCCATGCCAAGAGGCATCTCGAGGAGAAGGAAGGTAAGTAATACCTTGCGCAAGTATATAGAGAAGATGTGGTTGCAAAAAATGACAGGATCAACGTGCTATTATAGGGGCCACGACCGAGGTGGCAACCCTTAAGCAAGCAATGTTCGAGGACGAAAACAGAGCGGCCGCGGAGCGCACATAGAGAGGGAAGCAGGAGGCACGGGTGGAGGAGGTGCAGAAAGAGCTCCAGGCTCTCGTGAAAAAACACGAGAGTTTGGAGCTTGACTCAAAGACGCAAGCGTCCGAGCTTGCGGCAGCCCTCAAAAGCGCGAAGTCTGCCAAGGCCGAAGCCCAGAAAGCCCTCCAAGAAATTGAAGCAATGAAGAAGATAGCGGAGGGTAAGGCATTCATTATGCAAAGCAAGCACGTGAAAGTGAATTACTTGTTACTTACCCGAGTCCGGAGCTCTCCATGAGCATTCATAGATTTGCCCCGCAATGCATCTGATGCCATCGGCTACTACTGAGCCGAGGTGGGGAGCTCGACGGAGAAGGTGTTCTAGTCTCAGTATGCTGAGGCCGGACACCTGCTGCCTTTGAGCGACCAGCTGAAGCAAATGGTCGAGCTCCACAAGGTGGCCGAACAGGCCATAAAGGGCCTCGTAGTTCGTCTTTGGCCTGGAGAGGCTCTGCCCGGGACCTACTTCGGGCTGGTGAGGCGGCTGGTGGATGCCTATCCACGGCTTTAAGTAATCAAGCGCTTCGTCTGCATCGAAGGTGCCCGTAGGGCGCTTGCCCGTGCTAAAGTGCACTGGGGCAAGATGGATGCGGAGAAGCTGGTGAAGGACGGGCCGTCGTCGGGCAAGGAGCATCGCGTCCCGGAAGCGTATTATGAGGGCGTCCTGAAGGGTGCCCTCCTTATAGCGGATGAATGCTCCAAAGATGTAATTTTTGAGTAAACTTGCATTTGTGATCATGTACGCTGAAAACTTGTTCATATGCACTAAGCAACGCTTTTGAATTTAAAATATTACCTTCTATGCGGCCGTTTATCAAATTTGAGAGATGGTGAGTCGTCGGCTTCTGCCCCCATGCCACGAGTGCTAGGGTGTTCGTGATAAATATGAGCGCTCTTTTTCCCATTCTTGGGTCCTTCGAGGGAGGCGCTCAACACAACGAACAAGGCAATTGGACTATAATGCTTGAACACTCTCACTTAGCCATGGAATTCTATAATTTTAAATTTCGGCGAAGCCCCTAGTGTTCGGAAGACCATGCTCGGGGCGCTATCCACGCCTAGGCCGGACAAAGCCGACTCCTCACTCTAAGCGGCATAAGTCTTTAGGGACTCGAAAACCTCTCGAACAGCGACCAGCTCTCGCCTCATCATGACGGTCAGTTTTAACTTTCTCTACTGAGGTGCTTAGCCCAGCTCAACTGGGGCACAATCGTAGTAGTTCTCCTAGTGCTACCTTAGCCGATATAACGGAATGTAAGGTACCAAAACATAGGAGCCGGGCAAACCCAACTATTAACCCAAGACATGATTCGGAGCCGATGCATATAATGCTATAAGTTCAGGGTGCCGCACTTGTGAAAGTGTTCGGACTTCTCACACCGTATTGTGGGGTACTTAAGCCCCTGGCGTATTGGTCGTACCAAAGTGTACGGGTGCAACATGTCATTAATGAACATATATTCGTAAAAAAGAGAAATGCAATAATAGACGGAAGCTATGCATTGTTTATTTAAAAAAGCTGCGATCAAAGCAGAACGATACAAATAGTGCGATAAGCAAAAAATGGGACTCTTAAACGTGTCCTTTCCAGGGGCAAGCTGCGGAATGGTATGTGAAACAGGTATACTGCTCGTTATAGAGACGACCTTAGAGTTCCTTAGTGCGGCGTAGCTTTCTGCTTCCCTGGTTGTATCGTTTGTGCGGCAATTGTACTGCCGGACAAGGCTTCCAAATAATGGAGTCCTGAAAATAAGAGAAAATTAAGAAATCGGCAGCCCCTAGTGCGGTTTAAGCCGCGTTTCGGGCGTGCCGTGATGTTGCCCCTCCCCCTTTGCCCATGGTATTTCTAGAGCGTAGTTATGTACGCGCAACACTGGTTTCGCAAGTTCGCGAGGGCTGGGGTTGGGGCCGCATTGCTACGCTTGCTCGAAACGTGCCAGGCGGTCTTGTTGTAGGTTACTCCGGGCGCGCTTGATGGTGTCCAGACGTTTAATGGCCGGACTGGAGAATTGCCTTGAGAGGCTGCTTTGTACTTCCGCTGCGATAGCCGCCGTATGCTCCTCCGTTCGGAGAGAGCGTTCGGTGTTTCCATTGAACGTGATGACTCCTCGAGGGCCTGGCATCTTGAGCTTGAGGTATGCGTAGTGCAGCACCGCATTGAACTTAGCAAATGCGGTTCGCCCGAGCAGTGCGTGATAGCCACTGCGGAACGGGACTATGTCGAAGATTAACTCCTCGCTTCAGAAATTATCCGAAGATCCGAAGACCACTTCAAGTGTAACTGAGCCTGTACAGTTGGCCTCTACACCTGGTATGATGCCTTTAAAGGTCGTTTTAGTGGGTTTAATCCTCGAGGGATCGATGCCCATTTTCCGCACTGTATCCTGGTAAAGCATGTTCAGGTTGCTGCTGCCGTCCATAAGGACTCTAGTGAGGTGAAATCCGTCAATAATTGGGTCTAGAACCAATGCGGCGAATCCGCCATGACGGATGCTAGTGGGGTGGTCCCTTCGATCAAAAGCGATCGGGCAGGAAGACCACGGGTTGAACTTTGGGGCGACTGGCTCCATCGCGTATACGTCCCTTAGCGCATGCTTCCGCTCCCTCTTGGGGACGTGGGCTGCATATATCATGTTCACCGTCCACACTTGTGGGGGAAAACCATTCTATCCACTGTTGTTCGGCAGCCGGGGCTCCTCCTCGTCATCGCTATGCAGCCCCTTGTCTCTGCTTTCGGCATTTAACTTGCCTGCCTGCTTGAACACCCAGCAATCCCTGTTGGTGTGATTGGCTGGTTTTTCAGGGGTGCCATGTATCTGGCATGAGCGGTCGAGTATTCAGTCCAAACTGGACGGGTCTGGAGTATTTCTTTTGAATGGCTTTTTCCGCTGACCAGCTTTAGAGCCTCTGAATCTGGCATTAACTGTTGTATCCTCAGCATTGTCGCAGTTAATGTGGCGCTTTTGCTTGTTTCGACGTGACCTGCCACTGCTGTCCTTGGTATCTGAATTACCAGGGATCTTGGTCATGTTATTTCTGTGAGCTAGCCAGCTGTCTTCTCCCGCGCAAAAGCGGGTCATAAGTGTCGTGAGGGCTGCCATAGATTTCGGCTTTTCCTGTCCTAGGTGTCGTGCAAGCCACTCGTCGTGGATGTTATGCTTGAAGGCTGCTAGGGCCTATGCGTCCGGACAGTCGACGATTTGATTTTTCTTGGTTAGGAACCGTGTCCAGAATTGTCTGGCCGATTCCTCTGGCTGCTGAATTATGTGGCTTAGGTCATCGGCGTCTAGTGGTCGCACATAAGTGCCCTGGAAATTGTCGAGGAATGCGGCTTCCAGGTCCTCGCAACAACCAATTGATTCTGCTGGCAAGATGTTAAGCCAATGCCGAGCTGATCCTTTAAGTTGAGTGGGAGGTATTTGATGGCGTGTAGGTCATCACCGCGGGTCATGTGGATATGAAGGAGATTGTCCTCAATCCATACCGCAGGATCTGTTGTGCCATCGTATGATTCAATATTCACGGGTTTGAAACCCTCGGGGATTTGATGATCCATTACTTCATCTGTGAAGCATAGTGGGTGTGCGGCGCCTCTGTATTGGGCTATATCACGACGCAGCTCAAACGAGCTTTGTCTATTGTGTTTGGCCCGGCCGGATTTACTGTATCCGGAGTGACGAGTACCGTCTCGTGCCGTGGGGCGCCCACATGATCCGTAGATCGATCTTGTTTGCCTAGCCTTGTCCTCCAATATATCTCGCAGGTCTGGCGCATTTTCCCATGCATTGGTATTTTTGAGCGACGCCGGGGTGCGGCTTGAGTGGAGGGCCGAGAGGCCTCTCTGTCGCGGCCGCGGGGTGGCCGGTAGGCCGCATCATGCGCTGGTGATGTAGGTTTAGGTGCTTCCTCTAATTGGGGTAGCAACATGCGCTTTGGGTAGCTCTTGGAGGGGCGTTCGAGTTCATACTCTTCGGCCGCAAGGACTTCAGTCCTTCTGTTGGCTAGCAAATATTGATCAGCTCTAAGTTGTTGCTGTTTTTTCTTGAGGCTGCTTGCCGTGGCCATAATCCTGCGTTTGAAACGCTCTTGTTCGACGAGATCCTCCGGCATGACAAATTCATCGTCGTCGAGGCTTGCCTCGTCTTCGGAGGGAGGCATATAATTATCGTCCTCGACCTCTTTGTCTGCCGCTCTCTCATGAGGGCTGGCTTCTCTATCCTCCTGTGTTGAATCTTGCTAGAGGTGGTTCTCTTCGGCACTATCCGGGGTGTTATTATCTCCCGTGCCGGAATCACCGTTTTTGCTTTGGCGGGATTTAAAGCGGTGCCGCTGACGCCGGCGCTTAGGCTGCTTCTTGGAGGGGTCATCCTCCGCTGTTCCATCGCCATTGCCTTCTTTTGGGGTGTCCACCATGTATATATCATATGACGAGGTGGCTTTCCAGTGCCCTATAGGCGCTGGTTCTTGATCGTCTCCTGCATCGGCGTCCATACCGTCGATGTCTTCGGAGTCAAAGTCGAGCATGTCGGTTAAATCATCGACAGTGGCTACGAAGTGGGTGATGGGTGGGCTTTGAATTTCTTCATCATCCACATCCCAACCTTGCTGACCATAGTCCGGCCAGGGCTCTCCTAATAAAGAGAGAGACTTTAGTGAATTCAGAATATCGCCGAAGGGCGAGTGCTGAAAGATGTCCGCGGCGGTGAACTCCATGATCGGCGCCCAATCGGGTTCGATCGGTACGGGCACGGAGGGCTTGGATTCAGGAGAGGAGTCCGGCTCCTTGGAGTCACGGGCTTCGCAGAGAATAGGGCTGGTGTTCGGCTCGATCATCGTAGAGATTGCAGCCCCCGAGGCGGTGTCTAACCACCCATCCTCGATTGGTGTGATCAGCTCCGAGCTCGGGGTCAGAGCGGACATAGGTGCGGCCTCCAGGGCACTGTTCAGTGGCAGAGCTAGATCATGCCCATCGTGACAGTGCGGCGCGCTCGGGTGTGGCTCGAATCCGTTGAAGATCAAGTCTCCGCGGATGTCGGCCGTGTAGTTCAAACTTCCAAATCTAACCTGATGGCCAGGGGCATAGCTTTCGATCTTGTCCAGCTGACCAAGCGGATTGGCCCGCAGTGCAAAGCCGCCGAATACGAAGATCTGTCCAGGGAGAAAAGTCTCACCCTGGATCGCATCGTTATTGATGATCGGAGAAGCCATCGGGCCTAAAAGTGACGACACAGAGGAACTCTCAATGAAAGCACCAATGTCGGTGTCAAAACCGGCGGATCTCGGGTAGGGGGTCCCGAACTGTGCGTGTAGGCCGGATGGTAACAGGAGGCAGGGGACACGATGTTTTACCCAGGTTCGGGCCCTCTTGATGGAGGTAAAACCCTACGTCCTGCCAAGCTTGCCTTCCATGCCAGAGAGTGCTAGGGTTACACAGAGTCGGTTACAATGGTAGGAGATCTACATATCCGTATCGCCAAGCTTGCCTTCCATGCCAAGGAAAGTCCCTTCCGGACACGGGACGAAGTCTTCAATCTTGTATCTTCATAGTCCAGGAGTCCGGCCGAAGGTATAGTCCGGCTATCCGGACACCCCCTAATCCAGGACTCCCTCAGTCAGCGTCAGTCTTCTTCTTGAAGATCCATTTATTCTCTATGGCCTGCCGATCATTGGGCAAGTCAACCAAAGTAAATAGTTTGTTTTCTTACATGGATCCCATCTCAGATTTCATGGCGTCAAGCCATCGTGCGGAATCTGGGCTCATCATCACTTCCTCATAGTTCGTAGGTTCGTCATGGTAAAGTAACATGACTTCCAGAACAGGATTACCGTACCACTCTGGTGCGGATCTTACTCTGGTTGACCTACGAGGTTCGGTAGTAACTTGATCAGAAGTTTCATGATCATCATCATTAGCTTCCTCACTTACTGGTGTAGGAATCCCTAGAACTGTTTTCAGTGATGAACTAATTTCCAATAAGGGAGAAGGTACAATTACCTCGTCAAGTTCTACTTTCCTCCCACTCACTTCTTTCGAGAGAAACTCCTTCTCTAGAAAGGATCCATTCTTAGCAACGAATATATTGCTTTCGGATCTCTGATAGAAGGTGTACCCAACAGTCTCCTTTGGGTATCCTATGAAGACACATTTCTCCGATTTGGGTTCGAGCTTATCAGGTTGAAGCTTTTTCACATTAGCATCGCAGCCCCAAACTTTAAGAAACAACAACTTGGGTTTCTTGCCAAACCACAATTCATAAGGTGTTGTCTCGACGGATTTAGATGATGCCCTATTTAACGTGAATGTAGCTGTCTCTAAAGCATAACCCCAAAATGATAGTGGTAAATCAGTGAGAGACATCATAGATCGCACCATATCTAGTAAAGTACGATTACGACGATCGGCCACACCATTACGTTGTGGTGTTCCAGTTGGCGTGAGTTGCGAAACTATTCCACATTGTTTCAAATGAAGTCCAAACTCATAAATCAAATATTCGCCTCCACGATCAGATCGTAGAAACTTGATTTTCTTATTACGATGATTTTCCACTTCACTCTGAAATTCTTTGAACTTTTCAAATGTTTCAGACTTATGTTTCAATTAAGTAGATATACCCATATCTGCTCAAATCATTTGTGAAGGTGTGAAAATAACGATATCCGCCGCGAGCTTCAATTTTCATTGACCACATACATCGATATGCATGATTTCCAATAACTCTGTTTCTCGCTCCATTGTTCCGGAGAACGGAGTTTTAGTCATCTTGCCCATGAGGCATGGTTCACATGTACCAAGTGATTCATAATCAAGTGATTCCAGTAGTCCATCAGAATGGAGCTTCTTCATGCGCTTTACACCAATATGACCTAAACGGCAGTGCCACAAATAAGTTGCACTATCATTATCAACTATGCATCTTTTGGCTTCAATATGATGAACATGTGTATCACTACTATCAAGATTTAGTAAAAAACCACTCATTAGAGGTGCATGACCATTGTAACGCCCCGGACACACCCGCCGGTGGTCGTTACTGCTGGCGGGATCTACACTAGCCCCGTAGATCAATACTAGTCTTTTCTGCGCACTTTGTCATCACTCATGCGCACCCGGGAGCAACTTCCCGGTCGGTCACCCATCCTGACACTACTTCAAGCTGAGCACGCTTAACTTTGGAGTTCTGTTCGAATGGGCTACCGGAAAAGAAGGAATTCCTTATTGATATGAGTAGTCTATCATCCCTAATAAGCCAGGCCATCACATACACCCCCACTCAGAGGAACCGACGTCCTCGTCGGGCCACAGGAACGTTCCCTCTTGGCACATACGTGTACATGTGCCATGCCGTGTGCCACGACGGGTCAAAACGTCATGAACAACATGACCACGCACCTGTCCGCAACCATCCGTGTAACCGCGAGGGTCGGCTCTGATACCAACTTGTAACGCCCCGGACACACCTGCCGGTGGTCGTTACTGCTGGCGGGATCTAGACTGGCCCCATAGATCAATACTAGTCTTTTCTACGCACTTTGTCCTCACTCATGCGCACCCGGGAGCAACTTCCCGGTCGGTCACCCATCCTGACACTACTCCAAGCTGAGCACGCTTAACTTTGGAGTTCTGTCCAAATGGGCTACCGGAAAAGAAGGAATTCCTTATTGATATGAGTAGTCTATCATCCCTAATAAGCCAGGCCATCACAACCATAAAAGATATTACTCATATAAATAGAACAACCATTATTCTCTGATTTAAATGAATAACTGTCTCGCATCAAACAAGATCCAGATATAATGTTCATGCTCAACGCTGGCACCAAATAACAATTATTTAGGTCTAATACTAATCCCAAAGGTAGATGTAGAGGTAGCGTGCCGACGGCGATCACATAGACTTTGGAACCATTTCCCACGCGCATCGTCACCTCGTCCTTAGCCAATCTTCGCTTAATCCGTAGCCCCTATTTTGAGTTGCAAATATTAGCAACTAAACCAGTATCAAATACCCAGGCATTACTACGAGCATTAGTAAGGTACACATCAATAACATTTATATCAAATATACCTTTCACTTTACCATCCTTCTTCTCCGCCAAATACTTGGGGCAGTTCCGCTTCCAGTGTCCAGTTCCTTTGCAGTAGAAGCACTCTCTCTCAGGATTTGGTCCAGACTTGGGTTTCTTCACTTGAGCAGTAACTGGCTTGTTGTTCTTCTTTAAGTTCCCCTTCTTCCCTACCCTTTTTCTTGAAACTGGTGGTCTTGTTGACCATCAACACTTGATGCTCCTTCTTGATTTCTACCTCCGCAGCCTTTAGCATTGCGAAGAGCTCAGGAATCGTCTTATCCATCCCTTGCATATTATAGTTCATCGGTAGCTCTTGTAGCTTGGTGGCAGTGATTGAAGAACTCTGTCAATAACACTATCATCAGGAAGATTAACTCCCAGTTGAGTCAAGTGGTTGTGGTACCCAGACATTCTAAGTATATGTTCACTGACAGAACTATTCTCCTGCATCTTGCAGTTGTAGAACTTATTGGAGACTTCATATCTCTCAATCCGGGCATTTTCTTGAAATATTAACTTCAACTCCTGGAACATCTCAAATGCTCCATGACGTTCAAAACATTGTTGAAGTCCCAGTTCTAAGCCGTAAAGCATGGCACACTGAACTATCGAGTAGTCATCAACTTTGCTCTGCTAGGTATTCATAACGCTGGCGTTGCTCCTGCAGTGCATTTGTCACCTAGCGGTGCTTCTAGAACGTAATTCTTCTGTGCAACAATGAGGATAATCCTCAAGTTATGGACCCATTCCGTGTTGTTGCTACCATCATCTTTCAACTTAGCTTTCTCTAGGAACGCATTAAAATTCAACGGAACAACGGCATGGGCCATCTATCTACAACAACATAGACATGCAAAATACTATCAGGTACTAAGTTCATGATAAATTAAAGTTCAATTAATCAAATTACTTAAGAACTCCCACTTAGATAGACATATCTCTAATCATCTAAGTGATCACGTGATCCATATCAACTAAACCATGTCCGATCATCACGTGAGATGGAGTAGTTTTCAATGGTGAACATAACTGTGTTGATCATATCTACTATATGATTCACGCTCGACCTTTCGGTCTCCAGTGTTCCGAGGCCATATCTGCATATGCTAGGCTCATCAAGTTTAACCCGAGTATTCTGCGTGTGCAAAACTGGCTTGCACCCATTGTATGTGAACGTCGAGCTTATCACACCCGATCATCACTTGGTGTCTCGGCACGACAAACTGTAGCAATCGTGCATACTCAGGGAGAACACTTATACCTTGAAATTTAGTTAGAGATCATCTTATAATGCTACCATCGAACAAAGCAAAATAAGATGCATAAAGGATAAACATCAGATGCAATCAATATAAGTGATATGATATGGCCATCATCATCTTGTGCCTTTGATCTCCATCTCCAAAGCACCGTCATGATCACCATCATCACCGGCTTGACACCTTGATCTCCATCGAAGCATCATTGTCGTCTCGCCAACTGTTGCTCCTACGACTATCGCTACCGCTTAGTGATAAAGTAAAGCAATTACATGGAGATTGCATTTCATACAATAAAGCAGCAACCATATGGCTCCTGCCAGTTGCCGATAACAGTGTTACAAAACATGATCATCTTTTACAATAAAATTTAGCATCATGTCTTGACCATATCACATCACAACATGCCCTGCAAAAACAAGTTAGACGTCCTCTACTTTGTTGTTGAAAGTTTTACGTGGGTGCTATGGGTTGAGCAAGAACCGTTCTTACCTACGCATCAAAAACCACAACACGGTATAGTGATTGCTTTTTGATCTTTAGAAAGAACCCTGTTCATTGAATACGATTCAACTAAAGCTGGAGAAACAAACACCCACTAGCCACTTGTGTGTGAAGCATGTCGGTAGAACCAGTCTCGCATAAGCGTACGTGTAATGTTGGTCTGGGCCACTTCATCCAACAATGCCGCTGAATCAAGAATCAACTAGTGACGGCAAGCAATATCTATATACCCACGCCCAGAACTCCTTGTGTTCTACTCATGCATATAACATCTACGCATAAACCTGGCTCGGATGCCACTGTTTGGGAACACAATAATTTCAAAAAATTCCTACGCACACGCAAGATCATGGTGATGCATAGCAAAGAGAGGGGAGAGTATCGTCTACGTACCCTCGTAGACCATAAGCAGAAGCATTATGACAACGCGGTTGATGTAGTCGTACATCTTCACGATCGACCAATCTAGCACCGAAGGTACGACACCTCCACGATCTGCACATGTTCAGCTCAGTGACGTCCCGCGAACTCACGATCTAGTAGAGCTTTGGGGGAGAGTTTCGTCAGCATGATGGCGTGACGACGGTGATGCTACCGGAACAGGGCTTCACCTAAGCACCGCTATGATATAACTGAGGTGGATTATGGTGGAGGGGGCACCGCACACAGCTAAAAGATCAATGATCAACTTGTGTGTCCATGGGGTACCCCCCTCCCCCATATATAAAGGAGTGGAGGAGGAGGAGGGGACTGGCATCTCTAGGCGCGCACAAGGGAGTCCTACTCCCATCGGGAGTAGGATTCTCCCCCTTTCCATTGTTTGGTTTTAGGAGAGAAGGAAGGAGGAGGACAAAGGAAGGAAAGGGGGGGTCGGCCCCCCTCCCAATTCGGATTGGGCTTGGGGGCACCCCCAACTTTGCTTCTTCTCCCTCTCTTCCACTAAGGCCCAATAAGGCCGATACAGCTCCCGGGGGGTTCCGGTAACCTCCCGGTACTCCGGTATACTCCCGATTTCACCCGAAACCATTCCGATGTCCAAACATAGGCTTCTAATATATCGATCTTTACGTATCGACCATTTCGAGACTCCTCGTCATGTCTGTGATCAAATACGGGACTCTGAACTACCTTCAGTACATCAAAACACATAAACTCGTAATACCGATCGTCACTGAATGTTAAGCATGCGGACCCTACAGGTTCGAGAACTATGTAGACATGACCGAGACATGTCTTCGGTCAATAACCAATAGCAGAACCTGGATGCTCATGTTGGCTCCTACATATTCTACGAAGATCTTTATCGGTCAAACCGCATAACGGTATACCTTACTAATGCTCATAGTAGAGCCTGGGTTTTTGATATTGGTTCAGTTGCTAATATTTGCAACTCGAAATAGGGGCTACAGATTAAGCAAAGATTGGCTAAGGACGAGGTGACGATGTGTGTGGGAAATGGTTCCAAAGTCGATGTGATCGCCGTCGGCACGCTACCTCTACATCTACCTTCGGGGTTAGTTCTAGAACTGAATAATTGTTATTTGGTGCCAATGTTAAGCATGAACGTTATATCTGGATCTTGTTTGATGCGAGATGGTTATTCATTTAAATCGGAGAATAATGGTTGTTCTACTTATATGAGTAATATCTTTTATGGTCATGCACCCTTGATGAGTGGTCTATTTTTACTAAATCTTGATAGTAGTGATACACATATTTATAGTATTTAAGCCAAAAGATATAAGTATAATAATGATAGTGCAACTTATTTGTGGAACTGCCGTTTGGGTCATATTGGTGTAAAGCGCATGAAGAAACTCCATACTGATGGACTTTTGGAATCACTTGATTATGAATCACTTTATGCTTGTGAACCATGCCTCATGGGCAAGATGACTAAGACTCCGTTATCCGGAACAATGGAACGAGCAATAGACTTATTGGAAATAATAATACTGATGCATGCGGTTCGATGAGTGTTGATGATCATGGCGGGTATATCTACTTGATGAAACATAAGTCTAAAACATTTTAAAAGTTCAAAGAGTTTCAGAGAGAACTGGAAAATTATCGTAACAAGAAAATAAAGTTTCTACGATCTGATCGTGGAGGAGAATATTTGAGTTACAAGTTTGGTCTTCATTTGAAACAATGCGGAATAGTTTCGCAACCCACGCCACCTGGAACACCACTGCGTAATGGTGTGTCCGAACATCGTAACCACACTTTATTAGATATGGTGCAATCTATGATGTCTCTTACTGATTTACCGCTATCGTTTTGGGGTTATGCTTTAGAGACGGCTACATTCACATTAAATAGGGCACCACCGAAATCCGTTGAGACGACACCTTATGAACTGTGGTTTGGGAAGAAACCCAAGTTGTCGTTTCTTAAAGTTTGGGCCTGCAATGCTGATGTGGAGCATCCCGACGCCATCCCCATGCACCTACCTACGTCTCCTACGACACCACTTGGACCAATGACAAGAGCCCGAGCGAAGGCTATCGAAGATACGGTGAACTCACACCTCTCCGAACTACCACTTTCTATGCATGAGAATTAGCTACTACCTCAGCGAAAACCCTACGTGTGACTAGGTGCTTGGAGGAAAACCACGGACCAACTACACTCAACGGACAAGACGGTGAGAACGCCAAGCTCAAGGTACTAGAGGAAGGATAGCTCGAAGCTCCTAGGCTCGGGACGACCGATGAACCCCGGACGTCCGACGACCTCCAGGCTCCAGACGTCCGACCCTCTCCGGGCGACCGGCACACACACACCTGAGCCAAAACTACGGACTTCCGAAGCCTTCCGGACGACCGATGCCCCAGACTTCCGACCCCGACCGGACGTCCGGCCGAGGCCCACCCGAGCCGAATCTACGGACGTCCGACAAGCACCGGACGTCCGGACCCTCGTGAGCCTCCGGACGACCGGTGACTCCCGGACGTCCGACGCCTGTGTGCTGTTTATGTGTTGGGCCGCAGCCCATGTACACCTTCGCCCACCTAGACTATATATACTCTTCTCCTACATATGTTTTAGGGTTAGCATTGGTTTAGCTCATATTAGAGATAGAGCATTGCTCATCCACATCGTATCTACTCCACGAGAGAGACCGCGGCCCCTCCTCGGAGAAGATCCCTTTGGATTCAAGACCTCCTTGTGGAGAAGATCATCAAGACCTCCTCACAGAGAAGATCGTTACCTTTGTATCGTCCCTAGTTGACCGTGGATCGCGTAATCTCTTATGTACTCGAGGATCTAGCATATGTGTGACTATTTCTTGTTGGTTTAGTGTTTGTCTCGTGTTTTCCCTCATGTTCTTCATGGCATCCGCTCCTTTCGTGAAAGATCGCCCCTAGGGTTCCTACCCTACATCATCTTGGTATCTAGAGCCATGTTGATCATGATTTCGGAGCCTCCCCATTGTCTTTCTAGCCTTGTTTTTGTTGTTTATGTCCCTAATTCCAAAATTCCCCACAAAAATAGCCCCAATTTTTTTGTGATTTGTTGGTGTGTTGAAATTTTGTTGGATTTGATACGTGGATTTGCTTTTCCTTGAGTGTTCTAGCTTTTCACCCCTTTCCCCAACCTTTCCATCCACAAAATCGCCCAGATTTGTCCTATTTCTCCTCATCCACCATGTCCACAAGCTGTTCATCCCGTGCCCGAAAATCGCCCAGGCACCGGACGTCCGATAGTCTCCGGACGTCCGACGACCGAACGACCGTGAAAGCCCGGATGTCCGGCGTTCCCTGACGAAACTGAATTTTCTTCAGTTTGGTCACCACCACCGCCCCACTTCCGCATACGCACTCCCACCACCTATACACCATCACCACTTCTGCATACCACAACCATTGCTTACCTGTTTCGCACTCCGACACGTTTTGCCACTTCGAGCTTTGAGAATTTGAGTTGCGGTTCCGTGTCCTATTATGTTTCGGCTATGTAGGTACGGTTCGACATCAACATCACCACCACTCATCTTCGCCACGGACGCATCATCAACAACGACCACCTCGACTACATCTTGGTATTCATGACACCATTTTGACACCATACCGTACGCAAGAAACGGTAACATCATCTTGGTATTGGATACATCATTCTTGCCATTACATTGATAGCCATCATAGCCTTACTCCTTTGCGTCGCTTACACATCGAGACTAGCCTTTGAGTATTTCCGGCAACGTGACTTGTGCACATTAGTGATCATACTTCCCATAGCATCCATACATCATTGGTGCATATCTTGCTATCATCTCTTGTGTCACAAGGTTGTCATCGCATACACAATTTCTATCTTGGTTCGTGAAGCATTGCATGAGAAAAGAACTCAAACAACAAAGAGCCAAACAAGCTTTTAAGCAAAAGGGAATGATAAGAAAAGAGATTTTAAGAAAGAACCATAGCATCGTACAACATTAAGATTGTCATACTAGATCATCTTGGATCATAGCATCGAAACACCATACATAGAGCATTGGTTTAGCTCATATTAGAGATAGACCATTGCTCATCCACATCAGATCTACTCCACGAGAGAGACCGCGGCCCCTCTTCGGAGAAGATCCCTTTCGATTCAAGACCTCCTTGTGGAGAAGATCATCAAGACCTCCTCACGGAGAAGACCATTACCTGTATCGTCCCTAGTTGACCGTGGATCGAGTAATCTCTTATGTACTCGAGGATCTAGCAGATGTGTGACTATTTCTTGTTGGTTTAGTGTTTCTCTCCTGCTTCCCCTTGTGTTTCCCCTCATGTTTTCCCTTGTGTTCTTCGCGGGATCCGCTCCTTTCGTGAAATATCGGCCCCTAGGGTTCCTACCCTACATCATCTTGGTATCTAGAGCCACGTTGATCACGATTTCAGAGCCTCCCTGTTGTGTTTCTAGCCTTGTTTTTGTTGTTTTTGTCCCTAATTCGAAAATTCCCCACAAAAACAGCCCCAATTTTTTTTGTGATTTGTTGGTGTGTTGAAATTTTGTTGGATTTGATTCGTGGATTTGCTTTTCCTTGAGTGGATCTAGCTTTTCACCCCTTTCCCCACCCTTTCCATCCACAAAATCGCCCAGATTTGTCCTATTTCTCCTCATCAACCACGTCCACGAGTTGTTCATCCCATGCCCGGAAATCTCCTGGGCACCGGACGTCCGACAGTCTCCGGATGTCTGACGACTGGACGACCGTAAAAGCCTGGATGTCCGGCATTCCCTGATGAAACTGAATTTTCTTCAGTTTGGTCACCACCACCGCCCCACGTCCTCATACGCACTCCCACCACCTATAAACCATCACCACTTCCGCATACCACAACCATTGCTTACCCGGTCGCACTGCGACACGTTTTGCCACTTCGAGCTTTGAGAATTTGAGTTGCGGTTCCGTGTCCTATTGTGTTTCGGCTATTCAGGTACGGTTCGACATCAACATGAACGCCGCTCATCTTCGCCACGGACGCGTCATCAACATCTTGGTATTCATGACACCATTTTGACACCACACCGTATGCAAGAAACGGTAACATCATCTTGGTATTCGATACATCATTCTTGCCATTACATTGATAGCCATCATAGCCTTAGTACTTTGCATCGCTTACCCATCGAGACTAGCCTTTGAGTATTGCCAGCAACGTGACTTGTGCACATTAGTGATCATCTCTTGTGTCACAATGTTGTCATCACATACACAATTGCTATCTTGGTTCGTGAAGCATTGCATGAGAAAAGAGCTCAAACAACAAAGAGCCAAACATGCTTTTAAGCAAAAGGGAACGATAAGCAAAGAACTTTTAAGAAAGAACCATAGCATAATACAACATTAAGATTTTCATATTAGATTATCTTGGATCATAGCATCGAAACACCATACATAGAGCATTGGTTTAGCTCATATTAGAGATAGAGCATTGCTCATCCACATCAGATCTACTCCACGAGAGAGACCGCGGCCCCTCTTTGGAGAAGATCCCTTTGGATTCAAGACCTCCTTGCGGAGAAGATCATCAAGACCTCCTCACGTAGAAGACCGTCACCTGTATCGTCCCTAGTTGACCGTGGATCGCATAATCTCTTATGTACTCGAGGATCTAGCATATGTGTGACTAATTCTTGTTGGTTTAGTGTTTCCCCTTGTGTTTTCCCACGTGTTATTCGTGTTTTTGCGGTATCCGCTCCGATAGAAGTCGTTGCATTTTTGCTTAGTAGGTTGTGCACTAGTCTTCGTATTCGCCTATTGTGCAATCATGCTAGCATCTCTCTAGTGTTGTGCAACAAGAGCATTTTTGTGCATTCCACATTTTGGCTCACCCTTGGTTGCACGACCCCACTTATCTCTTGGTGTGTGTGTTTCTTTGTACCTTATATTGCTTGGTCTACTTGTTGCATTGCAAACTTGCGAATCTTTTCCAACATTATTGAAGCTCACTAACATTTGCATCAAATTTTGTGCCACCATCCTAACCAAGCTCCACCATGTGTAGGTGTGAGAAACCGACAAGAATTGGTACCAATTGTGCTATTTCCTTGTTCCACATTGGAGTGGTCATTGATCCACCTTCAAATTCGGTCAAGGTACATTTGGTATATATTCTTCTCTTTCTCCCACTCACATATTTCTATTGGAATGACGGATAGGCCAAGTACTTCTACCAACCCACTCTTCATCGAGCAAGACGACGGCATGAACTCCTACATCACCAAGAGCCACCTCTTTGGTGCACAACATGCTTTGCATCAAGAGCAACAAGCAATGAGTGAACGCATCGACAACCTCGCCGCCGACTTGCGACTCACCGAGCAACATAAAAGGGACTACTTCGACCACAAGGTCGACGATCACAAGCAAGAGAACGACGCAAGAATGGACGAGATTCGTGATTTGTTGCTCAACCGCTCTTCTTCCAATTCATCCTCATCAAGATGGAGCCGCTCAAGTCGACACTCCGGCTTCACCCTCTCTGGTTCAAGTACACCGACATCGAACACTCTTTGCAGTGCCGCGCGCAACGATCGTCAAGCAAGCCTCAATCCTCTACGCGACACCGACTCTCAAGAGCACCGACACCGTCAAAATCAAGCTGCCTTTGCACAAGCACGAGAACGGCAATGCCAACGCCAACATGAAGAGGAAGAGCGAGCGCTTCTACACCAAGAAGCACAAGATGCCGAGGCACAACGTCAAGTGTAATGATTGCGAGATGTTCAAGCACTTGAGGCGCAACAAGCCCTCCAAGATTCCAGTCGAGCCGTAGCCAACCGAGGTTGACAAGCTCGTGAACATGAAGAAGCACTTCACGTAGAAGCTCACGAACGAAGATTCCAAGCTCGCGTGCAACGTCAAGCTTGACAAGTTCCTACACAAGCTCTCCAAGGACATCAAGTTCACCAAGAGCATGAAGACAATGGGAATCCTCCATGAAAAGAGCAACACGAGGTCGACAAACCTCCTCGCCAAGAGCAACACGAGCTTGGCAATCCTCAACAACTTGGGCGTCATCATCCCCGACCCCAACACAATAAGGAGCGACGCTATGGCAAGCTAAAGTTCACCATGCCCAAGTTTTTTGGAAGCAATGATCCCGAAGAGTACATATCATGGTCATTGAAGGTTGACAAAATCTTCCGCTTGCACAACTATGAAGAAGAGAAGAAGATCGCTATGGCATCACTTGAGTTCCAAGACTATGTCCTCATTTGATGGGAACAAGTCATCGAGCTCCGTGAAGCAAAAGGTGAACCACCCATCACTACTTGGGCGCAAATGAAGGATGTCATGAGAGCATGCTTCGTGCCTACCTACTACAACCGTGACCTCTTCAAGAAACTCCAACTACTCAAGCAAGGAACCAAGAGCGTTGAAGAGTACTACAAGGAGATGGAGATTGCCATGATAAGAGCCAACGTCACGGAAGATGATGAGCAAACTATGGCACATTTCTTGAATGGACTCAACCATCCTATCAAGAAGATCGCCGACTTCCAACCATACTCGAACCTCATCGAGCTAGTGCATCAAGCTACCAAAGCGGAACTCCAAGTGCAAGATGACTTCAAATATGCCAAGTTCTCTTCCAAGTCATATGGTTTCTCCAACACCCAAGCTTCAATGACTCCAGCACTGCCTTCATCAACAAAACCTTCTACAAGCAACATCGACAAGTCGGGTTACAAGAAAACTTATTCAACCCCAACTCATCCTCCTACAATGAGAAACTTAAAGCCGAGAGCTTTATCATAATCCACCCCAATCGATGAGACCGTCAAGACATGTTCCTTCAAATGCTTCACATGCGGAGGCCGAGGCCACAAGTCCTATGAGTGCACCAATAAGTGGACCATGATCCTGAACAACAACGACACTTATGACTCAATGAGTGAAGGAGAAATGGAAGCCCTTAAGCAAGTGGCCCTACACCGGCAAGTGAATGATGAAGAAGAACAAGTCTTTTGTGATGAAGATTCAAGTCCCGCTCTAGTTGTCTCCAAGGTCTTGACTCTTCAACGTCATAAAGAAGAAGACCAAAGATGCCATATCTTTCATACCAAAGACGGAATCAATGGAAGGTCCGTCAAGGTCATCATCGATGGAGGGAGTTGTCATAACCTCGCAAGTGAAGATCTTTGCTCCAAGCTCCAATTGCCCAAGATGAAGCACCCACATCCCTACAAAGTTCAATGGCTTAGCGACTCCGGCACTATCCAAGTCGAGCATCGAGTACAAGTATCCTTCAAAATTGGTGCCTACGAAGACACTTTGGAGTGTGACGTCGTTCCAATGACCGTTTGCCATCTTCTTCTTGGACGCCCATGGCAATTTGATAGAGGTGTCATCCACAACGGCCGAACTAACCACTACATCTTCAAGATGAAAGGAAAGGAGTACGTACTTCGACCTATGTCTCCAAGCCAAGTGATCGCCGACAAGCAAGCCACCCATCATGGAGAGAATAGTGAGAGAGCGATCCACCAAAAAGAGAGTGAGCGCCACAAGCCCAAACCGAGTGCCTCCACGATGAGCGACAAGAAGAACTTAGTTCTATTTGCCACCAAAAATGAGATAAGAGGAGTGTGTAAGAACCCATCTAGTGTCCTACACTATGTACTTTTGTGCAATGACAACGCAACACAAGCTAACACCTCTCACGCTCTACCTTTAGTGTTGTATTCTCTTTTGCAGGAATTTCAAGATATTTTCCCTGACGAGCTACCTCCAGGACTACCTCCACTACGAGGCATCGAGCACCGCATCGAACTCATCCCCGGAGCACCTCTTCCGAACAAAGCTCCATACTGCGTCAACCCCGAAGCAACCAAAGAAATCCAAAGGCAAGTAAAACATCTCATAGACCATGGACATGTGTGTGAAAGTTTGAGCCCTTGTGTTGTCCCGGTCATTCTTGTGCCAAAAAGAGATGGTAGCTTTCGCATGTGCTCCGATTGTAGACCTATCAATGCTATCCCCATTTGCTATAGGTATCCCATTCCACGCCTTGATGATATGCTTGATGAACTTAGTGGTGCCACTATATTTTCCAAAATTGATCTTAAAATTGGATACTATCAAATCCGCATACAAGAGGGTGATGAAGGGAAAACCTCTTTCAAAACCAGGTTTGGGTTGTATGAGTGGTTAGTCATGCCTATGTGTCTATCAGAAGCAGCGGGTACTTTTATGCGTCTTATGAATCATGTCTTTCGCCCTTACATTGGTGTGTTTGTTGTGGTCTACATCGATGATATCCTTGTTTATAGAAAATCTCTTAAAGATCATGTCACCCATGTTCGAACCGCTTTGCAAACTCTTCTAAATGAGCATCTCTATGCGAACATGGAAAAGTGCCTTTCGGCGTTGATAAGCTCGTTTTCTTGGGTTTTGTTGTTTCCTCCAAGGGTGTTCATGCTGATGACTCCAAGATCAATGCTATTAAAACTTGTCCACAACCAACCAACTTGCATCAAGTGCGTAGCTTCCTTGGTCTAGCCGATTTCTACCGTAGATTTGTCAAGGACTTTAGCACCATTGCTTCACCTTTGCATGCTTTCAACAAGAAAAACATGCTTTTTGTTTGGGGACGATCCCAAGATACCGCTTTCAATGAGCTTAAGAATTTTCTTACTCATGCTCCCGTGCTTGCCTTACCCAACTTTGACAAGCCCTTTGAGATTCATTGTGATGCTAGTGGTAATGGCATAGGAGGTGTGTTAACGCAAGAGAAGCGCCCCATAGCTTACTTTAGTGAGAAACTTTCCGGAGCACAACTCAATTACCCCATCTATGACAAAGAGCTATATGCTTTAGTGCGAGTTTTGCATGAATGGGAACACTATCTTCGCCCTCATGAATTCATCATTCATACCGATCATGAAACGCTTAAATACCTTAAGGGTCAGACCAAGTTGACCAGCGTCATGCTAAATGGAGTGAATTCATTGAGTCTTTTCCTTATGTCATCAAGTACATCAAAGGTAAGGGAAATGTTGTGGCGGGTGCACTTTCCCATGTATGCATGCCTGTTACTCAACTTGAATTGGATATCATTGGCTTTGAGCACAACAAAGACTTATGCATGATCCCACTTTTTCTACTCCTTATGCCAAGTGTTTGACGCATACCTCTTGGGAACGCTATTACATCAAAAATTGATATCTTACAAGAGCTAACAATATTTGCATCCCCGAGTCTTCTCTTCGTTTGTTCCTTTTGCAGGAATCTCATGGAGGAGGACTAATGGGACATTTTGGACGTGACAAGACTTTTGCCACGCTCTCCAAGAATTACTATTGGCCAAAGATGTTTCATGATGTCACCCGCTTCACCAACCGACGCTCTACATGTCGCAAAGCTAAGTATAAAGCTCAATCCCATGGCCTTTACATGCCTCTCCCAATTCCATATCAACCATGGGAAGACATTAGCATGGATTTTGTACTTGGATTGCCTAGGACTAGAAATGGAAAGGATTCCGTATTTGTAGTTGTGGACCGATTCTCTAAGATGGCACATTTCATTCCTTGCAACAAGATAGATGATGCTTCACATGTTGCCAATCTCTTTTGTAGGGAAATATTGCGTCTACATGGAGTGCCAAAGATGATTGTCTCGGACCACGACGTCAAGTTCCTAAACTATTTTTGGAAGACCCTATGCGCCAAGATTGGAATCAAGCTACTCTACTCCATGATGTATCATCCACAAACCGACGGCCAAATAGAGGTGACCAACCGCAAACTCTACGCTCTACGTCGTGTGCTCATCAAGAAGATCATCAAGGAGTGTGAGGAGTGTCTACCTATCGCCGAGTTCGCCTACAACCGCGCAAGACATTCAACAACCGGCAAGTCCCCCTTCGAGGTCGTCTACGGATTCAACCCATTGTCCCCATTGGCCATTCTCCCTCTACCACTCCAAGAGCGCGTCAATTTGGACGCAAGTGCACGTGTCAACCATCTCAAGAAGGTGCATGAAGATACAAGGCACACCATCAATCGCCAAGTACAACGACTTGTGACCAAGCTCAACATCAACAAGCAACCCATGGTATTCAACATTGGTGATCTTGTGTGGCTACACCTTTGCAAAGACCGCTTCCCCAACGAACACAAGTACAAGCTTCTAACTCGAGCGGATGGACCCTTCAAGGTGCTCACACCAACAACAACGCTTACAAGATCGACCTCCCGCACGACAAGTACAACGTGAGCGACATCTTCAATGTCAAGGACCTCTCGCCCTACCATGGTGATGAAGAATTTGATCCGAGGTCGGATCTTCCCCAAGGGAGGGGAGATGATGCGGAGCATCCCAAGCTCATCCCCATGGACCTACCTACGTCTCCTATGACACCACTTGGACCAATGACAAGAGCCTGAGCGAAGGCTATCGAAGATAAGGTGAGCTCCTCTCCGAAATACCACTTTCTATGCATGAGAATTGGCTACTACCTCAAGCGGAAACCCTATGTGTGACCAGGTGCTTGGAGGAAAGCCACGGACCATCTACACTCAACGGATAAGATGGTGAGAATGCCAAGCTCAAGGTACAAGAAGAAGGACAGCTCGAAGCTCCCAGGGTCTGGACGACCGACGAACCCTGGACGTCCGACGACCTCCAGGCTTCGGGCGTCTGACCCTCTCTAGACGACCGGCACACCCACACCCGAGCTGAAACTATGGACTTCCAAAGCCTTCCGTACGACCGACACCCCAGACGTCTGACCCCGACCAGACGTCCGACCGAAGCCCACCCTAGACGAATCTACGGACGTCCGACGAGCATTGCATGTCCGGACTCTCGCGAGCCTCCGGACAACCGGTGACTCTCGGACATCCGACGCCTGTGTGTTGTTTATGTGTTGGGCCGCAGCCCATGTACCCCTTTGCCCACCTAGACTATATATACTCTTCTCCTACCTACGTTTTAGGGTTAGCATTGGTTTAGCTCATATTAGAGATAGAGATTGCTCATCCACATCGGATCTACTCCACGAGAGAGACCGCGGCCCCTCTTTGGAGAAGATCCCTTTCGATTCAAGACCTCCTTGCGGAGAAGATCATCAAGACCTCCTCACGGAGAAGACCATTACCTCTGTATCGTCCCTAGTTGACCGTGGATCGCGTAATCTCTTGTGTACGCGAGGATCTAGCATATGTGTGACTATTTCTTGTTGGTTTAGTGTTTCTCTCATGTTTCCCCTTGTGTTTCCCCTCGTGTTTTCCCTCGTGTTCTTCGTGTTCTTCACGGGATCCGCTCCTTTCGAGAAAGATCGGCCCCTAGGGTTCCTACCCTACATCAGATGTGTATGTGAAAAAGCTTCAACCTGATAAGCTCAAACCCAAATCAGGGAAATGTGTCTTCATAGGATACCCAAAAGAGACTGTTGGGTACACCTTCTATCACAGATCTGAAGGCTAGATATTCGTTGCTAAGAATGGATCCTTTCTAGAGAAGGAGTTTCTCTCGAAAGAAGTGAGTGGGAAGATAGTAGAACTTGATGAGGTAATTGTACCTGCTCCCTTATTGGAAAGTAATTCATCACAAAAATCAGTTCCAGTGATTCCTGCACCAACTAGTGAGGAAGCTAATGATGATGATCATGAAACTTCTGATCAAGTTACTACCGAACCTCGTAGGTCAACCAGAGTAAGATCCACACCAGAGTGGTACGGTAATCCTGTTCTGGAAGTCATGTTACTTCACCATGACGAACCTACGAACTATGAGGAAGCGATGATGAGCCCAGATTCCGCAAAATGGCTTGAGGCCATGATATCTGAGATGGGATCTATGTATGAGAACAAAGTATGGACTTTGGTTGACTTGCCCGATGATCGGCAAGCCATAGAGAATAAATGGATCTTCAAGAAGAAGACTGACACTGACGGTAATATTACTATCTACAAAGCTCGACTTGTAGCGAAAGGTTTTCGACAAGTTCAAGGAGTTGACTACAATGAGACCTTCTCATCCGTAGCGATGCTTAAGTCCGTCCGAATCATGTTAGCAATTGCCGCATTTTATGATTACGAAAATTGCCAAATGGATGTCAAAACTACATTCCTTAAATGGATATCTTAAAGAAGAGTTGTATATGATGCAACCAGAAGGTTTTGTTGATCCAAAAGGTGCAAACAAAGTGTGTAAGCTCCAGCAATCCATTTATGGACTGGTGCAAGCATCTCGGAGTTGGAATATACGCTTTGATAATGTGATCAAAGCATATGGTTTTATACAGACTTTTGGAGAAGCCTGTATTTATAAGAAAGTGAGTGGGAGCTCTATAGCATTTATCATATTATATGTGGATGACATATTGTTAATCAGAAATGATACAGAATTTCTGAATAACATAAAAGGATACTTGAATAAGAATTTTTCAATGAAAGACATCGGTGAAGCTGCTTATATATTGGGCATCAAGATCTATAGAGATAGATCAAGATGCTTAATTGGACTTTGACAAAGCACATACCTTGATAAAGTTTTTGAAGAAGTTCAAAATGGATGAAGCAAAGTAAGGGTTCTTGCCTATTTTACAAGGTGTGAAGTTGAGTCAGACTCAAAGCCCGACCACTGCAGAAGATAGAAAGAAAATGAAAGTCATTTCCTATGCTTCAGCCATAGGTTCTATCATGTATGCAATGTTGTGTACCAAACCTGATGTGTGCCTTGCTATTAGTTTAGCAGGGAGGTTCTAAAGTAATCCAGGAGTGGATCACTGGAAAGAGGTCAAGAACATCATGAAATACATGAAAAGGACTAAGGATATGTTTCTCGTTTATGGAGGTGACAAAGAGCTCGTCGTAAACGGTTACGTCGATTCAAGATTTGACACTGATCCGGATGACTCTAAGTCACAAACCGGATACGTATTTTTATTGAATGGTGGAGCTGTCAGTTGATGCAGTTCCAAGCAGAGCATTGTGGAGGGATCTACGTGCAAAGTGGAGTACATAGCTGCTTCGGAAGCAGCAAATGAAGGAGTCTGGATGAAGGAGTTCATATCCGATCTAGGTGTCATACCTAGTGCATCGGGTCCAATGAAAATCTTTTGTGACAATACTGGTGCAATTGTCTTGGTAAAGGAATCTAGATTTCACAAGAGAACCAAGCACAGCAAGAGATGCTTCAATTCCATTCGCGATCAAGTCAAGGAGGGAGACATAGAGATTTGCAAGATACATACGGATCTGAATGTTGCAGACCCGTTGACTAAGCCTCTCTCACAAGAAAAACATGATCAGGACCAAGACTCGAAGGGTGTTACAATCATTACTATGTAATCTATATTATTGACTCTAGTGCAAGTGGGAGACTGAAGGAAATATGCCCTAGAGGCAATAATGAAGTTGTTATTTATATTTCCTTATATCATGATAAATGTTTATTATTCATCTTAGAATTGTATTAACCGAAAACTTAGTACATGTGTGAATACATAGACAAACAGAGTGTCGCTAGTATGCCTCTACTTGACTAGCTCATTAATCAAAAGATGGTTAAGTTTCCTAACCATAGACATGAGTTGTCATTTGATGAACGGGATCACATCATTTGAGAATGATGTGATTGACTTGACCCATCTGTTAGCTTAGCACTTGTAACATCCCAAAATTCTAAATTTTGGAATGTTATATTAAATAAATAATTTTGATTGATTGTTTGATTTGTGGTGTGGTTGCTTGAGTGCAATTGAGTGAAATTTGAAACTTTTGGAAGTTAAATGAGAGGGAATAAAAGGACTTTCCCAAACTTTCACTTTGCATTTTCATCTCCATGAATTCAATTTCTTCTCATCACAAAACCCTGGAGAGAAGATGACATGACTTCTTTCATCTAAATAAATGTAAGGAGTTTTGAAAAGATTTGAATTTTTATTTGGAAATATTTTTTCAATTCAGAAACCTTAAGCAACTCAATGATTATCACGAGACAAGATAAAATGACTTCTTCAAATCATATGAAATATGAGTTGGGAGTTTAAAAGATCAAATTGAACGTCCCTTTTGAAATTATTCTCATTTTGGAGTAATTTGGATTTTATTCAAATTATTTTTTTCCAAAAATGAAATATGTGGAAATTAGGGTAAAATGATTCCTTACATTAGAAAATTGGAGAGAGAAAAATTTGAATTTATTTTGGTATTTTTAAAATGATTTTTATCAGGTTTTATTGCAGCAGTAGCACTATTTGCTTTATTTTTTTTTGGAATTTATTTGCTGCTGAAAATATCTTCATCATTTAGAGAAATCTTTTTCTGAAAATTTTGATATATAATATGCCTATGTACAATTTTCTTTTATTTTCGTTATTCAATTTTTCCTTTTCTGATTCTATTAAAAAAACTACGCGTGTGCCTGGAACTAACTGTCGCCCACGTGTGCAGCATAGTGGCATCGAGCACCCCATCATTTTATTTTTTTTCTTCTCTCTTGCATGGGCCAGGCCCAGCCAGCCTTTTTTCACTTTGACCAAATTTTGTTTAAAAAAATACAGCGCGCGGCTGGGCCGAACTTTTAGCCCATGATCTTTTCCAAATTTCATCTACAAACATATATGTTTAGTCCCACATTGCTTAGCCTTTGCGCGTGGTCGGGTTAAATCAATATTTTAGTTTGACTAGATTTATTAAAGTAAAATATTTTTCTCCTCTCTGGCGGGACTTCTGGAAATTGTCTCCTCTCTCCAAAATTGTCTTTTCTCTACCTTATAAAGGTATCTTACTTCGTTTTTTTTATTTTTATACATTCGAAGTTTATTATTTCGTAGAATAATTAGATTATCAATTAGTCTCTGTATTTATACATTATACCTATAATTCTTTTAGCCGTAGCTATTTTTCTTCCGTAAAACAGCTTGGCCCTGATTATTCAAATAGTCATAACTTTTTACTCGTTCATCCAAATTAGATGAAACCAGCGCATATAGTTTTGTCTTGTTTTCACCTATCCAGTGAACCTGTCACATCAAATTTTTGAAATTTTCAAATTTCAAAATTTGTTCAGATTCATATTCAAACTTCTTTTGATCAGAACTTGTGTTTCGTAACTCCGATTTAGTTGATTCTTTTTGCAAATCGAAGCTCTTGACCTAAACTTTCTGATAAGACCAAATCCACCCAATTTTGGTACTGTTAGAAATTGTTTTCTGTTGCAAGAGTTAATTGCTTGTTTTTGAAGTTTTCCGAAGTCTTTTCTTCGATTCTTTTGCATGAGTGCTTATGTATGCAATTGCTTGCTCATGATAGATTGAACGGAGTGTGACGAGTAGAACTATTAGGAGTTATGAGTGCGAATCATATTCATCAACAGTACAAGGCAAGTTCACACTTTGATCATATTTTTCATACCCAGTTTTTATGCATTAGTCTCATCCTCAAACATTGCATGAGTAGGATGTGATAACCTGTGGGTATTTGGGAAGTAGTTTATGAGGTAGGAACCTACTGTCTTATATTCAAACCCCTGGGTGTTACTACGTTATGCTTATAATGCTATGCTATGCTTGTAGATGTGGATTGGTTTGTGAGATTCATGAAAGATGTGAGAGTTATTTATATCTAAGGGTTAACTTAAGGTGGCTACTTTAATACACATCTGGGTGGAATGGTTGGGGCACCCTGGAGCACCCAGTGGTTTGCTCGGGCACCTGGAGAACCCGGTGCTTGCCCAAGGGGATCCCGGAGTACCTGTGTGATCACCCTATGGAATGCCACCCAGGCTCAAAGGGATCATAAGATTATTCATGCTGGAAACTTCTGTGTGCAGCCACAAGCCATTATGGGCTCTGGCATAGTTGAGTAAGTTGTGGGAATCCTTTCCATGATGGGCTACCAGATGTAGGGGATTGTAGCTGTACAAGCCTATCTATCGGTTAAG
The DNA here is from genome assembly GCF_002162155.2 of Triticum dicoccoides. Taxonomy (NCBI): domain Eukaryota; kingdom Viridiplantae; phylum Streptophyta; class Magnoliopsida; order Poales; family Poaceae; genus Triticum; species Triticum dicoccoides. Next base: position 368,110,141 of record NC_041392.1, read on the forward strand.
GGGGTCTCTTCAAAAAGACCGTGTCTCGGTCATTCGTTTCTCAAACATCATGTAGTGCAAGAAATTCAATGGAGGAGATCGAGTCTTGTGGGGAAAAGTGCATAAACCTCTGCAGAGTGTATAAACTAATCATGGTTAGCCGTGTCCCCAGTTATGGACATCTTGAGTATCTGGTACTTGAATTATTGATTTGATCTCATCACTCTATTAATTTATTGTTGGGGAACATAGTAATTTCAAAAAAATTCCTACGCACACGCAAGATCATGGTGACTGATGCATAGCAACGAGAGGGGAGAGTGTTGTCTACGTACCCTCGTAGACCGGCAACGGAAGCGTTTACACAATGTAGAGGAAGTAGTCGTACGTCTTCCTGGTCCGACCGATCCAAGTACCGAACGTACGGCACCTCCGAGTTCTGCACACGTTCAACTCGGTGACATCCCTCGAGCTCCGATCTAGAAAAACGTTGAGGGAGAGTTTCATCAGCACGACGGCGTGATGACGGTGATGATGTTCTACCGACGCAGGGCTTCGCCTAAGCACTACTATGATATGACCAAGGTGGAATATGGTGGAAGGGGGCACCGCACACGCCTAAGGAACGATCACGAAGATCAACTTGTGTGTCATGGGGTGCCCCCTTGCCCCCGTATATAAAGCAGGGAGAGGGGGAGGTTCGGCCAGCCCTAGGGGTGCACCTGGAGGAGTCCTACTCCCACCGGGAGTAGGACTCCCCCCTCTTACCTTGTTGGAAAAGGAAGGGCGAAGGGAGAAAGAGGAAAGGGGGGCGCCGCCCCCCCCCCTTCCTTGTCCTATTTGGACTAGGGGGGAGGGGCACGCGGCCTGCCCTGGCCGGCCCTCCTCTTCTCCCTTATGGCCCATGTAGGCCCAATAACCCCCGGGGGGTTCCGGTAACCCCCGGTACTCCGGTAAAATCCCGATTTCACCCGGGACGTTTCCGATATCCAAATATAGGCTTCCAATATATCAATCTTTATGTCTCGACCATTTCGAGACTCCTCCTCATGTCCGTGATCACATCCGGGACTCTGAACAACCTTTGGTACATCAAAACACAAAAACCCTAATTACGATCGTCACCGAAATTTAAGCGTGCGGACCCTACGGGTTCGAGAACTATGTAGACATGACCGAGACACGTCTCCGGTCAATAACCAATAGCGGAACCTGGATGCTCATATTGGCTCCTACATATTCTATGAAGATCTTTATCGGTCAGACCGCATAACAACATACGTTGTTCCCTTTGTCATCGGTATGTTACTTGCCCGAGATCCGATCGTCGGTATCTTAATAACTAGTTCAATCTCGTTACCGGCAAGTCTCTTTACTCGTTCCGTAATACATCATCCCACAACTAACTTATTTGTTGCAATGCTTGCAAGGCTTGAGTGATGTGCATTACCGAGAGGGCCCAGAGATACCTCTCCGACAATCGGAGTGAGAAATCCTAATCTCGAAATATGCCAACCCAACAAGTACCTTCGGAGACACCTGTAGAGCACCTTTATAATCACCCAGTTACGTTGTGACGTTTGGTAGCACACAAAGTGTTCCTCCGATAAACGGGAGTTGCATAATCTCATAGTCATAGGAACATGTATAAGTTATGAAGAAAGCAATAGCAACAAACTAAACGATCAAGTGCTAAGCTAACGGAATGGGTCAAGTCAATCACATCATTCTCCTAATGATGTGATCCCGTTAATCAAATGACAACGCATGTCTATGGTTAGGAAACATAACCATCTTCGATCAACGAGCTAGTCAAGTAGAGGCATACTAGTGACACTCTGTTTGTCTATGTATTCACACATGTATTATGTTTCTGGTTAATACAAATCTAGCATGAATAATAAACATTTATCATGATATAAGGAAATAAATAATAACTTTATTATTGCCTCTTGGGCATATTTCCTTCAGTCTCCCACTTGCACTAGAGTCAATAATCTAGATTACACATTAATGATTCTAACACCCATGGAGCCTTGGTGCTGATCATGTTTTGCTCGTGGAAGAGGCTTAGTCAGTGGGTCTGCAACATTCAGATCCGTATGTATCTTGCAAATTTCTGTGTCTCCCACTTGGACTAAATCTCGAATGGAATTGAAGCGTCTCTTGATGTGCTTGGCTCTCTTGTGAAATCTGGATTCCTTCGCCAAGGCAATTGCACCAGTATTGTCACAAAAGATTTTCATTGGACCCGATGCACTAGGTATGACACCTAGATCGGACATGAACTCCTTCATCCAGACTCCTTCATTTGCTGCTTCCGAAGCAGCTATGTACTCCGCTTCACATGTAGATCCCGCCACGACGCTTTGTTTAGAACTGCACCAACTGACAACTCCACCGTTCAGTATAAAAACGTAACCGGTTTGCGATTTAGAATCGTCTGGATCAGTGTCAAAGCTTGCATCAACGTAACCATTTACGATGAGCTCTTTGTCACCTCCATATACGAGAAACATATCCTTAGTCCTTTTCAGGTATTTCAGGATGTTCTTGACCACTGTCCAGTGATCCACTCCTGGATTACTTTGGTACCTCCCTGCTAGACTTATAGCAAGGCACACATCAGGTCTGGTACACAGCATTGCATATATGATAGAGCCTATGGCTGAAGCATAGGGAACATCTTTCATTTTCTCTCTATCTTCTGCGGTGGTCGGACATTGAGTCTTACTCAACTTCACACCTTGTAACACAGGCAAGAACCCTTTCTTTGCTTGATCCATTTTGAACTTCTTCAAAACTTTTTCAAGGTATGTGCTTTGTGAAAGTCCAATTAAGCGTCTTGATCTATCTCTATAGATCTTAATGCCCAATATGTAAGTAGCTTCACAGAGGTCTTTCATTGAAAAACTCTTATTCAAGTATCCCTTTATGCTATCCAGAAATTCTATATCATTTCCAATCAATAATATGTCATCAACATATAATATCAGAAATGCTACAGAGCTCCCACTCACTTTCTTGTAAATACAGGCTTCTCCAAAAGTCTGTACAAAACCAAATGTTTTGATCACACTATCAAAGAATTTATTCCAACTCCGAGAGGCTTGCACTAGTCCATAAATGGATCGCTGGAGCTTGCACACTTTGTTAGCTCCCTTTGGATCGACAAAACCTTCTGGTTGCATCATATACAACTCTTCTTCCAGAAATCCATTCAGGAATGCAGTTTTGACATCCATTTGAAAAATTTCATAATCATAAAATGCGGCAATTGCTAACATGATTCGGACAGACTTAAGCATCGCTACGGGTGAGAAGGTCTCATCGTAGTCAATCCCTTGAACTTGTCAAAAATCTTTCCCAACAAGTCGAGCTTTGTAGACAGTAACATTACTGTCAGCGTCAGTCTTCTTCTTGAAGATCCATTTATTCTCAATTGCTTGCCGATCAACGGGCAAGTCAACCAAAGTCCACACTTTGTTCTCATACATGGATCCCAACTCAGATTTCATGGCTTCTAGCCACTTTGTGGAATCTAGGCTCACCATCGCTTCTTCATAGTTCGTAGGTTCATCATGATCTAGTAGCATGACTTCCAGAACAGGATTACCATACCACTCTAGTGCGGATCTTACTCTGGTTGATCTACGAGGTTCGGTAGTAACTTGATCTGAAGTTTCATGATCATTATCATTAGCTTCCTCACTAATTGGTGTAATTGTCACAGAAACCGGTTTCTATAATGTACTAATTTCCATTGAGGGAGCAGGTACAGTTACCTCATCAAGTTCTACTATTCTCCCACTTACTTCTTTCGAGAGAAACTCCTTCTCTAGAAAGGATCCATTCTTAGCGACGAAAGTCTTGCCTTCGGATCTGTGATAGAAGGTGTACCCAACAGTTTCCTTTGGGTATTCTATGAAGACACATTTCTCCGATTTGGGTTCGAGCTTATCAGGTTGAAGCTTTTTCACATAAGCATCGCAGCCACAAACTTTCAAAAACGACAACTTTGGTTTCTTGCCAAACCACAGTTCATCAGGTGTCGTCTCAACGGATTTCGATGGTGCCCTATTTAACATGAATGCAGCCGTCTCTAAAGCATAACCCCAAAACGATAGCGGTAAATTTGTAAGAGACATCATAGATTGTACCATATCTAGTAAAGTACGATTTCGACGTTCGCACACACCATTATGTTGTGGTGTTCCGGGTGGCGTGAGTTGCGAAACTGTTCCTCATTGTTTCAAATGTAGACCAAACTCGTAACTCAATATTCTCCTCCACGATCAGATCGTAGAAACTTTATTTTCTTGTTACGATGATTTTCAACTTCACTCTGAAATTCTTTGAAGTTTTCAAATGTTTCAGACTTATGTTTCATTATGTAGATATACCCATATCTGCTTAAATCATCTGTGAAGGTGAGAAAATAACGATATCCGCCACGAGCCTCTATATTCATCGGACCACATACATGTGTATGTATGATTTCCAACAAATCCGTTGCTCTCTCCATAGTACCGGAGAACGGCGTTTTAGTCATCTTGCCCGTGAGGCACGGTTCACAAGTACCAAGTGATTCATAATCAAGTGATTCCAAAAGTCCATCAGTATGGAGTTTCTTCATGCGCTTTACACTGATATGACCTAAACGGCAGTGCCACAAATAAGTTGCACTATCATTATCAACTCTACATCTTTTGGCTTCAACATTATGAATATGTGTATCACTACTATCGAGATTCATCAAAAATAGACCACTCTTCAAGGGTGCATGACCATAAAAGATATTACTCATATAAATAGAACAACCATTATTCTCTGATTTAAATGAATAACCGTCTCGCATCAAACAAGATCTAGATATAATGTTCATGCTCAACGCTGGCACCAAATAACAATTATTTAGGTCTAAAACTAATCCCGAAGGTAGATGTAGAGGTAGCGTGCCGACCACGATCACATCGACTTTGGACCATTTCCCACGCTCATCATCACCTCGTCCTTTGCCAGTGTTCGCTTAATCCGTAGTCCCTGTTTCGAGTTGCAAATGTTAGCAACAGAACCAGTATCAAATACCCAGGTGCTACTGCGAGCTCTAGTAAGGTACACATCAATAACATGTATATCACATATACCTTTGTTCACCTTGCCATCCTTCTTATCCGCCAAATACTTGGGGCAGTTCCGCTTCCAGTGTCTAGTCTGCTTGCAGTAGAAGTACTCAGTTTCAGGCTTAGGTCCAGATTTGGGTTTCTTCTCCTGAGCAGTAACTTGCTTACTGTTCTTCTTGAAGTTCCCCTTCTTCTTCCCTTTGCCCTTTTTCTTGAAACTGGCAGTCTTGTTGACCATCAACACTTGATGCTCCTTCTTGATTTCTACCTCCGCGACCTTTAGCATTGCGAAGAGCTCGGGAATTGTCTTATCTATCCCTTGCATGTTATAGTTCATCATGAAGCTCTTGTAGCTTGGTGGCAGTGATTGAAGAACTCTGTCAATGACACTATCAATAGGAAGATTAACTCCTAGTTGAGTCAAGTGATTATGATACCCAGACATTTTGAGTATATGTTCACTGACAGAACTATTCTCCTCCATCTTGCAGCTATAAAATTTATTGGAGACTTCATATCTCTCAATCCGGGCATTTTCTTGAAATATTAACTTCAACTCCTGGAACATCTCATATGCTCCATGACGTTCAAAACGTCGTTGAAGTCCCGATTCTAAGCCGTAAAGCATGGCACACTGAACTATCGAGTAGTCATCAGCTTTGCTCTGCCAGACGTTCATAACATCTGGTGTTGCTCCAGCAGCAGGCCTGGCACCAAGCGGTGCTTCCAGGACATAATTTTTCTGTGCAACAATGAGGATAATCCTCAAGTTACGGACCCAGTCCATGTAATTGCTACCATCATCTTTCAACTTTGCTTTCTCAAGGAACGCATAAAATTCAACGGGACAACAGCATGGGCCATCTATCTACAATCAAACATAGACAAGCAAGATACTATCAGGTACTAAGTTCATGATAAATTTAAGTTCAATTAATCATATTACTTAAGAACTCCCACTTAGAAAGACATCCCTCTAATCTTCTAAGTGATCACGTGATCCAAATCAACTAAACCATAACCGATCATCACGTGAAATGGAGTAGCTTTCAATGGTGAACATCAATATGTTGATCATATCTACTATATGATTCATGCTCGACCTTTCGGTATCAGTGTTCTGAGGCCATATCTGCATATGCTAGGCTCGTCAAGTTTAACCTGAGTATTCTACGTGTGCAAAACTGGCTTGCACCCGTTGTAGATGGACGTAGAGCTTAACACACCCGATCATCACGTGGTGTCTGGGCACGACGAACTTTGGCAACGGTGCATACTCAGGGAGAACACTTTTATCTTGAAATTTAGTGAGAGAGCATCTTATAATGGTACCGTCAATCAAAGCAAGATAAGATGCATAAAAGATAAACATTACATGCAATCAATATAAGTGATATGATATGGCCATCATCATCTTGTGCTTGTGATCTCCATCTCCGAAGCACCGTCATGATCACCATCATCACCGGTGCGACACCTTGATCACCATTGTAGCATCGTTGTCGTCTCGCCAATCTTATGCTTCCACGACTATCGCTACCGCTTCGTGATAAAGTAAAGCATTACAGCACAATTGCATTGCATACAATAAAGCGACAACCATATGGCTCCTGCCAGTTGCCGATAACTCGGTTACAAAAAATGATCATCTCATACAATAAAATTTAGCATCATGTCTTGACCATATCACATCACAACATGCCCTGTAAAAACAAGTTAGACGTCCTCTACTTTGTTGTTGCAAGTTTTACGTGGCTACTATGGGCTTAGCAAGAACCTTTCTTACCTACGCATCAAAACCACAATGATAGTTTGTCAAGTTGGTGTTGTTTTAACCTTCGCAAGGACCGGGCATAGCCACACTTGGTTCAACTAAAGTTGGAGAAACTAACACCCGCCAGCCACCTGTGTGCAAAGCACGTCGGTAGAACCAGTCTCGCGTAAGCGTACGCGTAATGTCGGTTCGGGCCGCTTCATCCAACAATACCGCCGAACCAAAGTATGACATGCTGGTAAGCAGTATGACTTATATCGCCCACAACTCACTTGTGTTCTACTCGCGCTCAACATCAATGCATAAAACCTAGGCTTAGATGCCACTGTTGGGGAACGTAGTAATTTCAAAAAAAATCCTACGCACACGCAAGATCATGGTGATGCATAGCAACGAGAGGGGAGAGTGTTGTCTATGTACCCTCGTAGACCGGCAACGGAAGCGTTGACACAACATAGAGGAAGTAGTCGTACGTCTTCTCGATTCGACCGATCCAAGTACCGAACGTATGGCACCTCCGAGTTCTACACACGTTCAACTCAGTGACGTCCCTCGAGCCCCGATCTAGCAAAACGTTGAGGGAGAGTTTTGTCAGCACGATGGCGTGATGATGGTGATGATGTTCTACCGACGCAGGGCTTCGCCTAAGCACTTCTACGATATGACCGAGGTGTAATATGGTGGAAGGGGGCACCGCACACGGCTAAGGAACGATCACGAAGATCAACTTGTGTGTCATGGGAGAGGGGGAGGTGCAGGCTGCCCCTAAGAACTGAGATCTGTATGTGTGATTTTAAGATTCAGCTACTACCATGCATTGGGATCCTTAATTGACCCTCTCGGCTTCTTAATCACCCTAGTACTCTGTCCAGGAGTTGCAAATAGTTTCTGGTGTTTGTAGGTTATGTGTTGGCGGCTGTGCGTAGCGCTGACCCTAGGGGTGGGCTATGTTGCGGTAGATACACCGTGGCTGGGTATGCCGGGCGCCCGTTTGGCGTCTCGGGACCCTGTTCACATCGTTCGGGGCCGTATGTGGAAACCTCGGCCGGACTCCCTGCGGATGGAACCTGGATAGGCGATAAACCTGGACTAGAGACTTAAGTGTTTAGGTAGGTCGTGGCCAACACCCTCGCTGGGCTTCCGCTTGAAGGTTGCCGAGTACATGTCGTGTAAGCGGCGGTAAGTGGTGAAAGCGTGTATGAAGAAGTACACCCCTGCAGGGTATAAAACTATTCGAATAGCCGACTCCACGGTAAAGGACTACTTGGTTGCCTATACAGTTCATAGACAAGTTAATGGACACTACTAAAAGACTCAAGATAAGTGTGAGTATCGAGGATGGCCCTCTCGTAGGATGACGAGGGAGGATCCACGGTGGAGTATTGTGCTGGTGAGTAGTGGACTCGTGTGCGAGAACTATTTTACTGGTGAAGTTTCGTAGGATAGCTTAGCCAAGATTCAAAGCTGGCTTGCTGCATTAACCCCACCACCTTCTTGAGAATAAGCATGTATAGTAGGTTCTGATGTAAGACTTGCTGGGTACCTTTGTACTCATGTTTGCTTAATTACTGTTTCAGAGGACACCGCCCACTCCGATGGGTTCTACGTAGACCTTGACATCGACGAGTGACTAGCCACCCAGGTGGTGATCCTGGCCATGGCGGGCCCTATGTAGATAGTCAGGCTTCGAGAAGCCTTCTTTCTTTCTAGAGTCTGTACTCAGACTAGTTCCTTCCGCATGTGCTTGTATGTTTGTATGACTTGAGTGTCGGGTCATGTGACCCCTATCTGTATGAACATGTTATGTATGGCTCTCTGGAGCCTTTAAATAAAGTATTTGAGTTGTAGAGTTTTGTTGTGATGCCATGTTGTATGTATTCATATCGGGCATATTGTGTGTATGATTGAAATGCTTGGTATGAGTGGGATCCTACAATCTAGTTGTTTATCCTTGGCAGCCTTTCTTATGGGGAAATGTAGTCTAGTGTTCCTCGAGCCATAGTAGTCCGCTACAGCCCGGTTCACCGGAGTCCTGCTAGCCCAGCACTACTGTTCAGGACACTTGACTGGCCGGCATGTGTTTCACTTCGTTCCTATGTCTGTCCCTTCGGGGAAATGTCATGCGGTGATTTCCGGAATCCTGCCTAGCCTGCTGCAGCCCGGGTCCCCCGGAGTCCTGTTAGCCCAGTGCTACAGCCCAAAATCACTCGCTGATGACCGACATGCTCGATGTGATACATGTATGCCTGTCTCCATAGGTCTGTGCCGCTTTGGGTTCACGACTAGCCATGTCGGCCCGGGTTCTCTGTCATATGGATGCTAGCGACACTATCATATACGTGAGCCAAAAGGCGCAAACGGTCCCGGGCCATGGTAAGACGACACCCGTGGGATACCGTGCGTGAGGCCGCAAAGTGATATGAGGTGTTACCGGCTAGATCGATGTGACTTGGAATCAGGGTCCTGACAGTGTTGGTATCAGAGCCGGACTTCCTGTAGGTTCGTTGAGCCAAACTGGTCGATGTCGAGTCTAGAAATGCTTTAGTTATATGTAGGGGAATTGATTGTGGGAGGGAACGTAAGCCTCTTTTACTCCTTTACCCTATGCCTCTGATCTGAGTCATTCTCTTCTCATTCAACGTGGGTTAAGGACTAGGCTCTCTTGTTCTATCAGGTTCACGTGTTATTAATCCGTAGTAGCTTATAGGGTTGTTGTTACCAGTCCCAGTTCAGTTTTTACTATTCCTAGTATGTTGCTAATTGGATCAGAACCTTGATATGATGTTGTTGAGTGGTATTGCGAACTGTTGTGGATGTCTCAAATCTTTTTCTGAGCATTTACAGCTGTTATGCTGTCCGATTTTCCCTAGAAATTCTGATGTCTTTACATTGTGGTTGTGCTTTCAGATGGCCAACCATGTTCAAAACCAAGTGGTTCGCCTGACCCGGTGCCTCGACGTGCGGTCATACTGCTATGTTAGTCCGGGTAATGATCGAGACGGGCTACCGTTGGTATCTCGAGTACACCGTCGAAGAGCAGTTCCGCGACTTTAATCAAAGCCAATATCTCTGCACCGTCAGGATATTTCCTTCTTATCCTGGATCTACCGAGCCCCTTCACTGTTCCTATGGACTTGGGGTTACTGTTGAGATGGCTGTGCAGGATGCTGCCTATTCCATGATGACCATCTTGCGAGTCCGGACTGGCCTGCTTCGGAACACCGACTTCCGTTACATGCCAGCTTCACTTCCGGGAGCGCAAGGGTATCTTCAAGCTATCTATGCTGACTCCACTCAGGAGGACTCATTAACTCGTACCACTGTCGAGATGCTCGAAGATAAGGACCGAGAGAATCGGGCCTTGAGGCTGGAGCTTTTCAATACCCGTGCTGATCATTGGGCCACATTGACTCGGTTTGCACCTGCGGTGCAAGCTGGATGTATGGATACAAGGGATCTGTATCCTGTGAGATCAGCTCTGCCAGACATGGTGGATTGGCGTGATGTGGGAGGCATCACCCCACCCCGTGGTCCCCGCAGGCCACCGTTTGTTGGTCCAAGACCTCATCCTAGCCTCTATGGTCCACAGGCTCCTCAGGATTGTCTGTTCCCGGATGGTCACGTTGAACTTCCAGGCTATGGAGGATGGTCAACACCCGCAGCAACCCTGCTGCCTCGGAGCAGGGGGAAGCCAGTGCAGCTAGGGGTGAAAATCTGCCTCACCCGCCTTCTCTGGCCAAAGTGATGCTGGAGGCGGAAAGAAACAAGCGTGAGACTAACCGCCTGCTGGAGCGGATTGAGCAGAACACTGCACGTCACCCACGAAATGACTTGGTGTCAATCAATGACTTTATCAAGCTGTACCCACCAAAGTTCAACCATTCCGTCGAACCCCTCGACGCGGATGACTGGCTTCGCAGCATCACTCACAAGCTACGTTTTGCCAACGTAGCCGAAGCCGACAAGGTTACCTATGCTGCCTATCATCTCGAAGGCCTTGCTAGCTTTTGGTGGGAAAACTTCGAAGCTATGCGCCCGGTCGGCCAAATCACTACTTGGGCTGAATTCAGTGAGGCTTTCCGTGAGCATCACATTCCGGAAGGTCTCATGGATCGCAAGAGGGAGGAGTTCTACAACTTCACCCAAGGAAGACTGACTGTGGATGCTTATAGTCGTGAATTTGGAAATCTGGCACGCTATGCTCCTGAAGAAGTATCTACTGACGCTAAGAAGCAGGCAAGGTTCCGCAAGGGACTTAGTCCTAAGCTTCGCCGTGATCTTCGTCTGCACGAGTGCACCTCCTTTCAGAAGTTGGTCAATAAAGCCATCAGTGCTGAGACAGGCCAGACTGATTATGACGCTTCACGCAAGAACTCCCGTGACTTTGGCTCTTCATCCGGCCTGGAGCTCAGAAGCGCCGGGTGTGGATTCCAAGCACGGCACTGCCACCCAGGTTCATTCCGAGGCCATCCTTTGAGGCGCCTCGTCCCAACCAGCAATTTGCACCGCCCAAGCCCTATGGTGGCCCCGTTGCTAATGCTGCTCCATGCTCCAATGTGGTTACATGCTTTAAGTGTGGAGAGCCGGGTCACTATAGCCGAGAGTGTCCCCAGAACAACAACCCCATCCAAACTGGGAAGTCCGTTGGTCGTGGTAAGCCCGCGGGAAAGACATTCTACGCCAAGCCGGCCACCACTGCACGTGGCCATGTCAACTATGTTTCAGCCGAGGAGGCTCATGAGGATCCCAACGTTGTCCTTGGTACGCTCCTTGTTAACTGCCATCCGGCATCTGTTCTTTTTGATACTGGAGCATCTCATTCATTCATATCCGAGAACTATGCTCGATTGCACAACACGGCATTCTGTGACATGCCCTCTACCATGGAAATTCAAACTCCTGGCTCTAGATGGCAAACCTCTAGAGTAAGCCATGGGAACGAAATTCTTGTTGATAGACTTGTCTTCCTTGCATCCATAATAGCTCTCAAGTCCTCGGACATAAACATCATCTTGGGTATGGACTAGATGTCAGCCCATTACGCTAAGATTGATTGTGCCACTAGAACCGTTCAACTTACTCACCCATCGGGCAAGACAGTCAATGTCTTAACTCGAGTGGCCAAGCGCCAACTTTACTCCCTAAATGCCAACCCCCTTCCAGACCTTGAGGATGTTCCGGTAGTCCGAGACTTTCCGGATGTCTTTCCAGAAGAACTGCCAGGTGTTCCACCTGACAGGAATGTTGAGTTTGTGATAGACCTTGTTCCAGGAACCGTGCCAATTTCTAGAAGACCTTACAAGATGGCACCCTTAGAACTAGCCGAGCTTAAGAACCAACTCGATGAGTCCTTGAAAAAGGGTTTCATCCGTCCTAGTTCCTCTCCTTGGGCTTGTCCCGTCCTCTTCGTCAAGAAGAAGGATGGAACGGATCGAATGTTGTGGACTACCGCCCTGTCAACCTGGTCACCATCAAGAACAAATACCCGCTTCCCAGGATTAACGATCTGTATGATCAGCTTGCTGGATCCTCAGTCTTTTCCAAGATGGATTTGAGGTTGGGCTACCCTCAAATCAAAATCAGAAATGGGGACATTCCCAAAATGGCCTTTGTTACTCGTTATGGCCAATACGAATACACCGTGATGTCCTTCGGTTTAACCAATGCCCCAGCCACCTTCTCTCGGTTAATGAACTCGGTTTTCATGGAGTACTTGGACAAATTTGTCATAGTATACCTCGATGACATACTCATCTACTCCAAGAATGAAGAGGAACATGCCGAACATCTAAGACTGGTGTTGATGAAACTTCGAGAGCATTGCCTTTATGCCAAATTCTCCAAGTGTGAATTTTGGTTGCCAGAAGTGACCTATCTAGGCCATGTAATCTCTGGCAAGGGTATTGCTGTCAATCCCGAGCGAGTTCAAGCTGTCCTTGATTGGACTCCACCTGAGACGGTTAAGCAAGTTTGGAGTTTCCTTGGCTTAGCGAGCTATTGCCGCCGCTTCGCCGAGAATTTCTCCAAGGTTGCTAAACCTCTAACTGAACTCCTCAAGAAAGATAAATAGTTCGAGTGGACTCCATAGTGCGAGTTCAGCTTTCAGGAACTGAAAAGACGCCTGACATCTGCTCCCGTACTGGTACCACCAGATTTCTCCAAGGACTTTATTATCTATTGCGACGCCTCGCGGCAAGGACTAGGTTGCATACTCATGCAAGATCGTCAGGTAATTGCCTATGCTTCACGACAATTACACCCACATGAGGAAAATTATCCCACACATGATCTAGAGCTTGCAGCTGTAGTCCATGCACTTAAAACCTGGCGACATTACCTTCTCGGTAATCGTTGCGAGATCTTCACCGATCACCAAAGTTTGAAATATATCTTCACCCAACCAGATTTGAATCTCAGGCAAAGACGTTGGGTCGAGTTGATCTCGGATTATGACTTAGGAATAACTTACACCCCGGGCAAAGCCAATGTCATGGCTGATGCGCTAAGCCATAAGTCCTATTGTAACAACCTGATGTTACAACAAAGTCAACCACTTCTCCATGAGGAATTTCATAAGCTTAATCTTCACAATGTTCCTCGAGGATTCCTTTCCACCCTGGTGGCGAAACCTACCCTTATGGATCAAATCATAACCGCCCAGCGGTATGATAAGGGCATATCCCGGATTAAGGAAAACATCGCTAGCGGAGTTGCTAAATGTTTCTCCATGGATGAGCGAGGTGCTGTCTTCTTCGAGAACCGTCTGGTGGTTCCCAAGAAACAACATCTGCGCCAGTTGATCCTTAAGGAAGCTCATGAATCCCCTCTCACCATTCATCCCGGTAGTACTAAAATGTATCAAGACCTACGCCAGAGGTTTTGGTGGACTAGGATGAAGAGAGAAATCGCTCAATATATTGCTAATTGCGACGTTTGTCGTCGTGTTAAAGCAGAGCACCAACGGCCTGCTGGCACCCTTCAACCTTTGGCTATTCCCGAATGGAAATGGGATAAAATCAGTATGGATTTCATCACTGGGTTTCCCAGGACCAAGAGAGGGAATAATGCCATTTTCGTCATGATCGACCGTCTTTCCAAAGTAGCCCACTTTCTACCTATTCGTGAGAGTATCACCGCTAGCCAGCTAGCCGATTTATACATCTCCCGAATAGTGTCTCCCCATGGTGTTCCATTGGAAATTAACTCAGACCGTGGGAGTCTCTTCACCTCTCGATTTTGGGAAAGTTTCCAAAATGCTATGGGAACTCGTATCTCCTTTAGCACTGCCTTCCATCCTCAATCAAGTGGTCAAGTAGAGCGAGTTAATCAAATTCTAGAAGATATGCTCCGAGCTTCTGTCATCTCGTTCGGAATAAGTTGGGAGAAATGCCTTCCATTCGCGGAGTTTGCTTATAACAATAGTTATCAAGCTAGCTTGGGCAAAGCTCCTTTCGAAGTTCTCTATGGACGAAAATGTCGAACGCCTCTTAACTGGTCAGAAACCGGGGAAAGACAACTCTTTGGCCCGGATATGATTCAGGAAGCAGAAGAGCAGGTTCGCGTTATTCGTGAGAAATTGAAAACAGCCCAATCTCGTCAAAAGAGTCAATATGACTGTAAACATAAGCCTATGACTTATGAAGTCGACGAGAAGGCTTACCTTTGGGTTACTCCGTTAAAGGGAACCCATCGTTTCGGTATCAAAGGCAAATTGGCCCCTCGTTACATTGGACCCTTTCGCATTCTTGCCAAACGAGGAGAAGTTGCCTACCAATTGGAACTACCTCCGCATCTTTCCAGAGTTCACGATATCTTCCATGTTTCACAACTCAGGCGTTGCTTCGCGGATCCTATCCGTGGAGTGGACCAGGAAACGCTTGATCTACAGGATAACCTCTCTTATCGGGAATATCCCATTCGTATCCTTGATCAGGCCGAGCGTACCACTCGATGTCAGAATATCAAGTTTCTCAAGGTTCAATGGTCACACCATTCCGAGAAAGAAGCCACTTGGGAAAGGGAGGATCATCTTCAACTCGAGTACCCCACCTTCTTTCCAGAGGATCCTAAATCTCGGGACGAGATTCTTTTGAGTGGGGTGAGTTGTCACACCCTAGCTAGTTCAAGCATTAGAATGTGCATCATGTTTAAATTCTTCTTAAATTTGAAATGGGGATGACAGAACCCCCAACACCCCCCTGGAAACAACTAGGGTTTACTAAAATTATTTTCAATGAACCTGAAATGCCCTTCTAAAAAGTTCACCCTCTTTGTCTTAGGTTAGAACCACTGGCAAAATTGTTGCACAATTTTCTAGGTCAACAGAAGGTCATTGAATTAAATCATAAGTATTTGAATTTGGGCATTTAAATGCTATAAAATAATCTAAATGCTCAAATAATTCTGGGAATAAATGTTTCCTGTTGGAAATAATCTAAACAGAGGCCACATTTATTTTCAGGATTCTTGGAAACGTTTTAGTATTTTATTTAAAGCCCAACAGTTGCAGTTAAATAGAAAACAGAAACTAAATAAAAAAAAAGAGGAGAAAGAAGCCCACCTGGGCCTTACCTGTGCTGGCCCAGCCACCTGGCTCGGCCCAGCCTGCTGGCGCTGCCAGTCGTCGTCCTCCTCACGCCAGAGGGACGCGGGGCGCATGCTCGCCGCGCGCCGGCCACGCGCCGGCCACCTCCTGCTTCCGCCGATGCCCGGGAGACGCCCAGAGGACGCCACATGACCCCATGTCTCCCTCTCATCCTCGCTCACTCTCCCCCTCGTCTCCCTCTTTCTCTCCCGCGACGGCCGAGCGCGTACCTCGCCGCCGATCGCCGTAGTTGCCACCACAGCCACTCCCTCGCCTCCCCGACGAGCTCATTAGCTCCGCCTCGACTCCCTCGTCCTCCCCACCGAGCGACGCATCGCCGGAGGCCCTGCAACGCCGCCTTCGCCCTCGTCTTCAACCTCGGGCACCCGAGCCATCTCCGGTCGATTCGCCGCCGCCAGGACCTCCCCGAGCTCGCTGACCCCCTCTCCGACTCCGCTGTGAGCTCCTCTTCCTCTTCCCCTAGCTCCCGTGCTCGCTTGGCCCCTATAGCCGCCGTTTCCACCGCACCCGAGAGCTTCTCGCCGCCGGCCATGGCGCAGCCGTGGCCACAGCCGTGCAAGCTCACAACGGAGCACCTCACCGTGCTCCGTGCAGCACCAGGAACCCGTAGCCACCCCCAGCTCTTCCTCCCGTGCACCGTAGCGTCAAAACCGACCTCGCCCGAACTTCGGCCGCCGCCACGAGCTCGATTCCGGCGAGCTCGCTCCACCCCAGCTCCTCACACTTGCTCCATTGGATGCGCGAGAGCCTGGGCTTCGCGCGGGTGGTCTCCGTAGTCGATTTGGTCACCGGAGGGCGTTTTTCAAAGCCCTCCGCCGTCTCGGCCTCGCCGGCGACTCAACGCCGACGGGATTAGCCCTGTTGACCGGTGGTTTGACCACTGACGTGGACTGGGTGGGCCCAGGTTGACTCCTTTGAGTCAATGACAAGTGGGCCCCCCCTCTGCTAATTATCCAGATTAGTTTCTAACTAAATTTAGTTAGTTTAATTAGTATAGTCACTGACTAGTGGGCCCTGCCCAGTAATTAGGCTAACTAAACGTAGTTAGTGCACTGAGAGGCTGACAGAAGGGGCCCACCAGTCAAGTTTGACCTGGGCTGGCGCCTTTGACCTGCGGAGGTCAGCATGACACAATGCTGACGCAGTAATGCATTTTCTCAATTTAATTTTATTCAGGAAATTCCAGAAAATAGTCAAAACTTCTAAAAATCATAGAAAATCAACCATAGCTCCAAATGCGAAGAGTTATATATGAAAATGATCAGAAAAATCCAATCTATCCATCTGTAATGGTTTCATGCATGACAAAACAAGTTTACCTTGCTGTTTAAACAGAATAAGGAAATGCACTATTAAGGCCATGTTTAATGAGCTATTATTTGAATCTTTGATTCAAATGAGTTCATTCCTCTCTATTATAACTTGCATTAGGCCAAGACACATTCATATTGCCATGTCATAGCATGCATCATATTGTTGCATATCGTCATGTGTTGATTGTGCTCCGATGTGTTCTTCGTGGTAGGTTCTGCCTCCGAGGATATTCACGAGTATCCAACTGAAGGACAGTATCCCGCTACCACTCCATCAGGCAAGCAACCATTGATCATTCCGATACAAACCCATGTTCTCGCTTCTGCTCTTGTTTACTACATTAAGACAACGCGATTCAAACTGCTGTGTGCTACGGTAGTTGAACCCTTATCCTCTGCATGAACTGTCATTGCCACAGTAACTAGATGAAACCCACTAGCATGTGTAGGAGTTGATTGAGCCATGTATGTGATTCCTACCTTGCTATGCCTGCTATGCTTAGAGTTGTGTCAGGTCTGGTTCATCTGGGTGATGGGCTAGAGTGAAATGCTTATGTCGGTAATGTGAGGGATGTGTTGAACATGTTTTGGTAAAGGTATCGATGAGAGGCCATGTAGGAGTACATGGTGGGTTGTTTCATTGAGGCCGTCCCTAAGAACTGAGATCTGTATGTGTGATTTTAAGATTCAGCTACTACCATGCATTGGGATCCTTAATTGACCCTCTCGGCTTCTTAATCACCCTAGTACTCTGTCCAGGAGTTGCAAATAGTTTCTGGTGTTTGTAGGTTATGTGTTGGCGGCTGTGCGTAGCGCTGACCCTAGGGTGGGCTATGTTGCGGTAGATACACCGTGGCTAGGTATGCCGGGCGCCCGTTTGGCGTCTCGGGACCCTGTTCACATCGTTCGGGGCCGTATGTGGAAACCTCGGCCGGACTCCCTGCGGATGGAACCTGGATAGGCGATAAACCTGGACTAGAGACTTAAGTGTTTAGGTAGGTCGTGGCCAACACCCTCGCTGGGCTTCCGCTTGAAGGTTGCCGAGTACATGTCGTGTAAGCGGCGGTAAGTGGTGAAAGCGTGTATGAAGAAGTACACCCCTGCAGGGTATAAAACTATTCGAATAGCCGCGTCCGCGGTAAAGGACTACTTGGTTGCCTATACAGTTCATAGACAAGTTAATGGACACTACTAAAAGACTCAAGATAAGTTTGAGTATCGAGGATGGCCCTCTCGTAGGATGACGAGGGAGGATCCACGGTGGAGTATTGTGCTGGTGAGTAGTGGACTCGTGTGCGAGAACTATTTTACTGGTGAAGTTCCGTAGGATAGCTTAGCCAAGAGTCAAAGCTGGCTTGCTGCATTAACCCCACCACCTTCTTGAGAATAAGCATGTATAGTAGGTTCTGATGTAAGACTTGTTGGGTACCTTTGTACTCATGTTTGCTTAATTACTGTTTCAGAGGACACCGCCCACTCCGATGGGTTCTACGTAGACCTTGACGTCGACGAGTGACTAGCCACCCAGGTGGTGATCCTGGCCATGGCGGGCCCTATGTAGATAGTCAGGCTTCGAGAAGCCTTCTTTCTTTCTAGAGTCTGTACTCAGACTAGTTGCTTCCCAATGTGCTTGTATGTTTGTATGACTTGAGTGTCGGGTCATGTGACCCCTATCTGTATGAACATGTTATGTATGGCTCTCTGGAGCCTTTAAATAAAGTATTTGAGTTGTAGAGTTTTGTTGTGATGCCATGTTGTATGTACTCATATCGGGCATATTGTGTGTATGATTGAAATGCTTGGTATGAGTGGGATCCGACAATCTGATTGTTTATCCTTGGCAGCCTTTCTTATGGGGAAATGTAGTCTAGTGTTCCTCGAGCCATAGTAGTCCGCTACAGCCCGGTTCACCGGAGTCCTGCTAGCCCAGCACTACTGTTCAGGACACTTGACTGGCCGGCATGTGTTTCACTTCGTTCCTATGTCTGTCCCTTCGGGGAAATGTCACGCGGTGATTTCCGAAGTCCTGCCTAGCCTGCTGCAGCCCGGGTCCCCCGGAGTCCTGTTAGCCGAGTGCTATAGCCCGGAATCACTCGCTGACGACCGACATGCTCGATGTGATACATGTATGCCTGTCTCCATAGGTCTGTGCCGCTTTGGGTTCACGACTAGCCATGTCGGCCCGGGTTCTCTGTCATATGGATGCTAGCGACACTATCATATACGTGAGCCAAAAGGCGCAAACGGTCCCGGGCCATGGTAAGACGACACCCGTGGGATACCGTGCGTGAGGCCGCAAAGTGATATGAGGTGTTACTGGCTAGATCGATGTGACTTGGAATCGGGGTCCTGACACTTCTCTTGATCCTTCCATCAACCCCATGCTCACTTCCAACTTGGTTTCACCCAAGTTTCAAATCCCTATGGCACTTCCTTTTTCGCTTTTCTCTATTTATTTGAGTTGCAAATAGAATTACTCAAATAAAGGTTCATCTTTTGCCCATAAATCATATTTATTATGTGGGGTCATACTATAAAATTTAAGCCCATTTGGGTTCGGTTTGGTTAGCTTATAAATTCATGCATGTTTGGATTAAATTCGAACATGTTTAAATTTATAGTCTGTAAAATCCTCACACCACTTTTCTTTAATTGACCATATTCCGAGGACTCCAGAACTAATTTTGTCTCTCCCTAATTCCACTGCTACCTCTCTATGCATTTATGCAAGTTCCATTTATATCGTATAAATGAATAAGAGGAAACAACAGATGAGGAGAGTTCTAGCCGAGGCCCAGCTTCTCTCCGCGCAGCACCACAGCCCACTTGGGCCTCCCCACTCTAGCCAGCCCAGCCGCACCTATAGCCAAACCTAGCCCGATAACCCTTGCAGCCTCTCTTTCCCTCGACCCCCACTCTCTCCTCTTGTCTCCCTACTCGCCCCGCCAGGAAGGAGAGCCCTGCCCAATGCCATCTGCTCGACCCCCTCCTCCCTCTCGATCTCCCTCCAGCGCCGCCTCAGCGTCCCTCCTCCTCGATCCCGTGTGAGAGCTGCCAAGTCTGATGGCGCCTGGACCGGCCTCCCGCGCACGCATAGAGGGACGACACCCTTGCCTCGTCCTCGGCCGCCTCTCCCTTCTCCTTCCGCGATGCCTACCGCCGCTGCCTTCTTCCAGCGTCACCGGAGCCGCCCATGGAGCCATGCCTCTTCACCGTCGACGACCTGCACAAACACCCTGCTCCTTCGTCCTTGCACCACCAGGCCCCCGCCGGCGACCTCGACCTTCAAGCGGCCGCCGCGCCTCCGCCAAGTCTCCTCTGGCCGCTTGCTCGCCGCATCTTACCACCGTCGACCACCCCACCAGGGCCTCCCTGCCCGTGGCCTCCTTTCTCCTCCGCGTCCTCCTTCGTCGCTGCTACTCTGCCGCCCTACGGATGCCTCTGCTTGCAGGTGACGCTGCTAGTACCATGGCGCTCTGCCGCACCTTGTCTCGCCGCTACCGTCTCGAACCTCTCCTGCCGGCCACCGGGACCCGTCGCCCCTGCCTCATTGCCTGCTTGCCTCTGTGCCCCTCCATGGACCCCGAGCATCACCGCTGTGTGTTGCATTCCACTGAAGCTCTCGCTGCCTTCATGCACCATCGCTGGCCCCTTTTGTTGTTGTCAAGACCGTCCAAATCAGGGAACGCCAAGTTCCACTACTGTTGACCCCGGACATCTACGAAGTGTGGACCTCTACGATCGATGTGGAACCGTCAAGTACCCATTGGACACGCCAAGTTCCTCTTCAAAATGTACAACTACATCCGATGTGGATTTCGACAAGTACCACGACGCCCGGAGCCCTCGGATATGTCAAGTTCGACTACCTTCGTGTGTACCACTACCGTCGACGAAGACACGTCTTACGCAAGCGTCAAGATTGGCTATAACATGTGTACGCCTACTATCATCGAAGACCCGTGCACGACTACCCTCGACCGCGAAGGGCTTGGAGTCATCAAGTACCTCTCCGAACGAACGTGAACGACTACGTCCACTATGAACGTGAACGACTACCGTCGCGGGAACAACTACTTCCCTTCAAACTTGTTCCACCCTAAAAACACATGCTTCAAAGGTATAACGTCGAGACGACCACCGTGGATGAATGTTGTGAGATACGAG
Organism: Triticum dicoccoides; assembly: GCF_002162155.2. Taxonomy (NCBI): domain Eukaryota; kingdom Viridiplantae; phylum Streptophyta; class Magnoliopsida; order Poales; family Poaceae; genus Triticum; species Triticum dicoccoides. The sequence continues at coordinate 368,131,102 of NC_041392.1, forward strand.
TTGAACCCCGTGTTTGCACCGTGCCCGTTTGTTTCGTGCACGACCCTCGGTTGCCATGCCACCGACACATGGGACACCCGGTAAACGGGATCACCCCACCATCTCTTGCGTGTTCCATGCATCCGCACATTTCTCTTTTGCATCGGTATCTCAGTCGAGTTACCGGAACCGGAATGTTGCGTGTCACCGTTTTCGTTATCGTCGCCGTGGCACCCTTTTGTTCCGCCATGGCGACAAATGCTCTATCATGCTCATGGCAACTATTTCATAAAATTTCATAACTTGCACATGTCATCCGCATCATGATAATAACATTTAAAATGTTTAAAATTGTTGTTGCACCAAACTGCTAAATGCATATGGGGATTTATCGGAATTGTTGTTCGTTGTTTCCGGCCTCATTTAAACTTGCCTAGATATGTAGTTTTGTTGTGCTTAACCCCTTGCCATGTTTAATAACATTTAACATTGCTGGGTACATAAAAGAGAGAGAACTAAGTAATTGACGTGGTGTTTCATCAATATGCAACGGAGTTGCATATTGAGCTCCACTTAATTTGTAGGTTTGTTTATGCACTTTGCCATGCCATGGCTCATTAAACCGGACATGCATCATACTTGGTTGTGCATCATGCCATGTTTATGTCGTGGTTGTTTACTGTGTTGTTTGCTTATTTCTGGGTTGCTTCTCTCGTTAGCTTCGGTTTCGTTCCGGAGTTGTGAGGATTCGTTTGACTACATCCGTTGGTCTTCTTCATGGACTCGTTCTTCTTCCTTGCGGGATCTCAGGCAGGATGACCATACCCTCGAAATCACTTCTATCTTTGCTTGCTAGTTGATCTCTCTATCGCTATGTTGCGCTGCCTATCACTTGTTATATCATGCCTCCCATATTGCCATGTCAAGCCTCTAACCCACCTTTCCTAGCAAAACGGTGTTTGGCTATGTTACCGCTTTGCTCATCCCCTCTTATAGCGTGGCTAGTTGCAGGTGAAGATGAAGTTTCTTCCATGTTGGAACATGGTTACGTTGGGATATCACTATATCTCTTATTTAATTAATGCATCTATATACTTGGTAAAGGGTGGAAGGATCGGCCTTATGCCTGGTGTTTTGTTCCACTCTTGCCGCCCTAGTTTCAGTCATACCAGTGTTGTGTTCCTTGATTTTGCGTTCCTTACACGGTTGGGTGTTATGGGGACCCCTTGACAGTTCGCTTTGAATAAACTCCTCTAGCAAGGCCCAACCTTTGTTTTACCATTTGCCTCACCACCACCTACTTTTCCCTTGGGAGTCGTGCTCCCGAGGGTCATCTTTATTTTAACCCCCCCGGGCCAGTGCTTCTCTAAGTGTTGGTCCAAACCGATCCGCCTGCGGGGCCACCTCGGGGAAACTCGAGGGCTGGTTTTACTCGTATCCTGTCTCATCCGGTGCTGCCCTAAGAACGAGATATGTGCAGCTCCTATCAGGATGTCGGCGCATCGGGCGGTCTTGCTGGTCTTGTTTTAAGATTGTCAAAATGTCTTGTAACCAGGATTCCGAGTCTGATCGGGTCTTCCTGGGAGAAGGAATATCCTTCGTTGACCATGAGAGCTTGCGACGGGCTAAGTTGGGACACCCTTGCAGGGTTGTTGAACTTTCGAAAGCCGTGCCCATGGTTATGGGAAGATGGGAAATAATTAATATCCCGTTGTAGCGAACTTGACACTTAATTTAATTAAAATACATCAACCGTGTGTGTAACCGTGATGGTCTCTTCTCGGCGGAGTTCGGGAAGTGAACACGGTTCTTGTGTTATGGTTGTGCGTAAGTAGTTTCAGGATCACTTCTTGATCACTTCTAGCTTCTCGACCGTTGCATTGCTTCTCTTCTCGCTCTTATTTGTGTATGTTAGCCACCATATATGCTTAGTGCTTGCTGCAGCTCCACCTCATTACCTTATCCTACCCATAAGCTTAAATAGTCTTGATATCGCGGGTGTGAGATTGCCGAGTCCTTGTGACTCACAGATACTTCCAAACAGTTGCAGGTGCCGATGATACTAGTGCAGGTGACTCAACCCAGCTCAAGTGGGAGCTCGATGAAGATCTTGTTCGTTCTTTTGTTTTGTTTCCTGTTGATTAGTAGTGGAGCCCAGTTGGGACGATCGGGGATCTATGCATTTGGGGTTGTCTTCTTTTATTTTGGTTTCGTAGTCGGACCTTGATTGTATTCTGGATGATGTATGTTTAACTTGTATTTGTGTGAAGTGGCAGTTGTAAGCCAACTATTTATCCCTTTCTTATTCAGTACATGGGATTGTGTGCCCTCTTGCGACAAATCTACCATGCGGCTATGCATCTAAGTCGTGCCCCGACACGTGGGAGATATAGCTGCATCATGGGTGTTACAGTGCCCCACAAGCCAAATCCGAATTGGGGAGGGGGCCGGCCCCCCTTTCCTTCTCTCCTTCTCCTTTTTCCTTCTTCTCCTACTCCAACTAGGGAAGGGGGGAAACCTACTCCTACTAGGAGTAGGAATCCTCCTTGGGGTGCGCCATAGAGAGGGCCGACCCTCCCCTCCTCCACTCCTTTATATACGAAGGAGGGCGGCACCCCATGGACAAACAAGTTAACAGTTGTCTTAGTCATGTGCGGTGCCCCCTCCACAGATTTCCACCTCGGTCATGTCATTGTAGTGCTTAGGCGAAGCCCTGCGTCGGTAACTTCATCATCACCATCATCACGCCGTTGTGTTGATGAAACTCTCCCTCAGCCTCAGCTGGATCAAGAGTACGAGGGACGTCACCGAGCTGAACATCTGCAAAACGCGGAGGTGCCGTGCGTTCGGTAATTGATCGGTTGGATTGCGAAGACGTTCGACTACATCAACTGCATTACTTAACGTTTCCGCTTTCGATCTATGAGGGTACATGGACACACTCTCCCCTCTCATTGCTATGCATCTCCTAGATAGATCTTGTGTGATCATAGGAATTTTTTTGAAATATTACGTTCCCCAATAGTATGCGTCCGATGAGTGTTGAGGCACGCGGCGGGTATCGTTATTTTCTAACCTTCACAGATGATTTGAGTATGTATGGGTATATCTACTTGATGAAACACAAGTCTGAAACATTTGAAAAGTTCAAAGAATTTTAGAGTGAAGTGGAGAATCATCGTAACAAGAAAATAAAATTTCTACGATCTGATTGCGGAGGCGAATATTTGAGTTACGAGTTTGGCCTTAATTTAAGACAATGTGGAATTGTTTCACGACTCGCGCCACTTGGAACACCACAACGTAATGGTGTGTCCAAACATCGTAACCGTACTTTATTAGATATGGTGCGTTCTATGATGTCTCTTTCCGATTTGCCTTTATCATTTTGGGGTTATGCATTAGAGACAGCCGCTTTCACGTTAAATAGGGCACCGTCTAAATCTGTTGAGATGACACTGTATGAATTATGGTTTGGCAAGAAACCTAAGATGTCATTTCTTAAAGTTTGGGGATATGATGCTTATGTCAAAAGGCTTCAACCTGATAAGCTCGAACCAAAAACGGAGAAGTGTGTCTTCATAGGATACCCTAAAGAAACTATTGGGTATACCTTTTACCACAGATCCGAAGGCAAGATATTTGTTGCTAAGAATGGGTCATTTCTAGAGAAGGAGTTTCTCTCATAAGAAGTGAGTGGGAGGAAAGTAGAACTTGATGAGGTAATTGTACCTTCTCTCGAATTGGTAAGTAGCACGTCAGATAAAACCATTCCCATGATGCCTACACCAACTAGAGAGGAAGCTAATGATGATGACCATGAAACTTCAGATCAAGTTACTACTGAACTTCGCAGGTCGACCAGAAGGCATATGTCACTAGAGTGGTATGGTAATCCTGTCCTGGAAGTCATGTTGTTAGACAACGACGAGCCTATGAACTATGAAGAAGCTATGATGAGCCCAGGTTCCGATAAATGGCTTGAGGCCATGAAATCTGATATAGGATCCATGTATGAGCACAGGTGTGGAATTTGGTGGACTTGCCCGATGATCGGCAAGCCATTGTGAATAAATGGATCTTCAAGAGGAAGGCGGATGCTGGTGGTAATATCACCGTCTACGAAGCTCGACTTGTTGCAAAAGGTTTTCGACAAGTTCAAGGGGTTGACTACGATGAGACTTTCTCAACTGTAGCGATGCTTAAGTCTATCAGAATCATGTTAGCAATTGCTGCATTTTTATGATTATGAAATCTGGCAAATGGACGTCAAAACATCATTCCTTAACGAGTTTCTTAAAGAAGAGTTGTATATGATGCAACCAGAAGGTTTTGTAGATCCTAAAGGTGCTAACAACATGTGCAAGCTCCAGAGATCCATCTATGGACTGGTGCAAGCATCTCGGAGTTGGAATATACACTTTGATGATGTGATCAAAGCATTTGGTTTTATACAAACTTACAGTGAAGCCTGTATTTATAAGAAAGTGAGTATGAGCTTTGTAACATTTTTGATATTATATGTGGATGACATATTGCTGATTGGAAATGATATAGAATTTCTGGATAGCATAAAAGGATATTTCAATAAGAATTTTTCAATGAAAGACCTCGGTGAAGCTGCTTATATATTGGGCATCAAGATCTATAGGGATAGATCGATACGCTTAATAGGACTTTCACAAAGCACATACCTTGACAAAGTTCTGAAGAAGTTCAAAATGGACTAGTCAAATAAAGGGTTCTTGCCTGTGTTGCAAGGTGTGAAACTGAGTCAGACTTCAAAGTCCGACCACGACAGAAGATAGAGAGAGAATGAAAGTCATTCCTTATGCCTCAACCATAGGTTCTATAGTGTATGCTATGCTGTGTACTAGACCTGATGTGTGCCTTGCCATAAGTTTGGCAGGGAGGTACAAAAGTAATCCAGGGGTGGATCACTGGACTACAGGCAAGAATATCCTGAAGTTCCAGAAAAGGACCAATGGTATGTTTCTCGTTTATGGAGGTGACGAAGAGCTCATCGTGAAGGGTTACGTTGATGCTAGCTTCAACACAGATCTAGATGACACTAAGTCACAAACCGGATACGTATTTATATTGAATAGTGGACCTTTCAGTTGGTGCAGTTTTAAGCAGAGCGTCATGGCGGGATCCACATGTGAAGCGGAATACATAGCTGCTTCGGAAGCAGCGTGATACCTTACTTTTTCTCTTGCTTTTCCTCTTGTTTTGGACTCAAATTTGCATGATTTGAATGGAACTAACCCCGAACTGACGTTGTTTTCAGCAGAACTACCATGGTGTTGTTTTTGTGCAGAAATAAAAGTTCTCAGAATGGAACGAAACTTTGCGAGGAATTTTTATGTAATATATAAGAATTTCTGGAGTCAAGACCTACCGGAGAGGGGGGCCCTCGGTGGGCACAACCCACCAGGGCGCGCCTAGGTGGGTTGTACCCACTTGGTGGCCCCGCAGACCTCAACCCTGACACTATAAATTCCTATTTTCGGAGAAAAAAAATCAGGGAGAATGAATTATCACGATCCATGATACGGAGCCACCGCCAAGCCCTGTTCTTCCTCGGGAGGACAGATCCGGAGTCTGTTTGGGGCTCCGGATAGGGGGATCTTCGTTCTTCGTCATCACCAACCCCTCTCCATCACCAATTCCATGATGCTCCCCACCGGGAGTGAGTATTTCCTTCATAGGCTCGCTGGTCAGTGAGGATTTGGATGAGATTCATCATGTAACCGAGTTAGTTTTGTTAGGGCCTGATCCCTAGTATCCACTATGTTCTTAGATTGATGTTGCTATGACTTTGCTATGCTTAATGCTTGTCACTTTGACCCCGGGTGCCATGATTTCAGATCTGAACCGTTTATGTTATCATCATTATATCCATGTTCTAGATCTGATCTTGCAAGTTATAGTTACCTACTACGTGTTATGATCTGACAACCCCAGAGTGACAACAATCGGGCCCACTCTCGGTGATGACCGTGGTTTGATGACTTCATGTATTCACTATGTGTTAATGCTTTGTTCCAGTTCTCTATTAAAAGGAGGCCTTAATATCCCTTAGTTTCCAATATGGACCCCGCTGCCACGGGAGGGTAGGACGAAAGATGTCGTGCAAGTTCTTTTAATAAAGCACGTATGACTATTTACAGAATACATGCCCACATTATATCGATGAACTGGAGCTAGTGCCGTATCGCCCTAGGTTATAACTGTCACATGATGAATATCATCCAACAAGTCACCGATCCAATGCCTACGAACTTTTAAATATTGTTTCTGCTAAGTTAGTACTGCTAGCATCACTGTTACACTTGCTACAAAATTACTGCTATCATTGTTACTGTTACTATTGCCGCTGTCACTACTATCAAAACTATCAAACTACTTTTCTACTGATCACTTTGCTGTAGATAATTAATCTCCAGGTGTGGTTGAATTGACAACTCAGCTGCTAATACCTTCAAATATTCTTTGGCTCCCCTTGTGTCAAATCTATAAATTTGGGTTGAATACTCTACCCTCGAAAACTGTTGCGATCCTCTATACTTGTGGGTTATCAAGACCTTTTTCTGGCGCCGTTGCCGGGGAGCATTGCTATATTTGTTGAGTCACTTGGGATTATTATCATATTATCACTATGAAGAATGTGAAGGATCCTAATACTAAGATATTTCCCTCAAGGATGAGGGGAGGTAAGGAACTGCCATCCAGTTCTGCTTTAGATTCACCTTATGTTATGAATAAACTTGCAACACCACCACACGCTATCAATTCTAATATGTCACAAGTTATTGATGATGCTACTTCTACTATGAATGATGCTTATGATGATGCTAGTACCTTGCTTGATAATTATGATGTGCCACTTGGTGAATTTCTTGATAAACAAATTGCTAGAGTTATACAACATGATGTTGTCCAATGTGACGATGAGCTTGAAACTGAAACTCCTGAAACACCTGCTAGAACTAGCCTTCCTAGATATGAATTGCCTAAGGTACCGGAAGGTTATGTTATGAGTGAAGAAACAACAAGAGACATTCTTGCTTGTTATGATAGAGATGATCTAGAGAAATTACTACACAAGTATAAAGAAAAATCTCTGAATGCTAGAATGAAATGTGATACTAAGTTTGCTACTTCACCTATCTTTATTGATGATAAGGATTATGAATTCTGTGTCAACCCAGAGCTAATTACTCTGGTTGAATCTGATTCTTTCCATGGTTATGAAGCTGAAACTGTTGTGGCACATCTTACTAAGTTGAATGACATAGCCACCCTTTTTACTCATGATGAGAAAACTCGCTATTACTTTATTCTCAAATTATTTCCTTTCTCATTCAAGGTGATGCTAAAGCTTGGTACAACACTCTTGCTCCTAGTTGTGTGTGTAGTCCCCAGGATATGATTTATTACTTCTCTGAAAAACATTTTCCTGCTCATATGAAACAAGTTGCCTTACAGGAAATATTTAGCTTTGTGCAAACTAAAGAAGATAGTGTCCCACAAGCTTGGGGGGGGGGGGCTTTGCCAGTTACTTAATGCTTTGCCTGATCATCCTCTTAAGAAAAATGAAATACTTGATATCTTCTATAATGGACTAACTGATGCTTCTAGGGACTTCCTAGATAGTTGTGCTAGTTGTGTTTTTAGGAACGAACTATTGGACAAGCTGAAGAATTATTGAATAACATATTGAAAAATTATGATGATTGGACTATTCCTGAACCACCGCCTAAACCCACTCCGAAGAAGAGGGGTATATTATATCTCAGTCCCGAAGATATGCAAGAGGCAAAGAAATCTATGAAGGAAAAAGGTATTAGAGCTGAGGATGTTAAAATTTTACCTCGTATTGAAGAAATACATGGGCTTAATACACCACCAATGCCTAAGGTGGTAGAGGTAAATTCTCTTATGAAGTTTAATGATAATGACAATCCTCACAATATGCATCCTAGCCAATGCCTTTATGAGTTTGAAAATTATATTAGAAAACAAGATCACTTCAATGCAAATGTTATGAAACAATTGAAATATAATTATGATATGATTGCTCACTTGAGTGACTTGTTATTTAGAATATCAAATGATGTTAGAGGTGTTGGAAAGCATGCTTCTATGGTTCAAACTCAATTAGAGCAAGTTGCTAAATCTCAAAGAGAATTGCTTGATGAAATGAATAATAATATGAATGACTTTGCTATTAGAGTTGCAACTAGAGGAGGTAAAATGACTCAGGAACCACTTTATCCTGAGGGACACCCTAAAAGAATTTAACAAGATTCACAAAGAGCTAACACTAGTGCACTTAGTCCTTCTGGGAAGAAAAAGAAAAAGAAAAATGATAGGACTTTGCACACTCCTAGTGAACCTAAAATAGAAAAACCTCCTGATAATGATAATGAATTTTCCATCTCTGATGCTGAAACACAATCTGGTAATGAACACTCACATACTGATAATGAAAAAGATAATGATGAGATTCATGAAGACTCTCAACCAAACAATGAAAAAGAATGAGATAATGATGTTCAGATAGAACCACCTGTTGATCTTGATAACCCACAAACTAAAAATAGAAGATATGACAAAACAAACTTTGTTGCTAGGAAACACGGTAAAGAAAGAGAACCGTGGGTTCAAAAACCTATGCCTTTTCCACCCAGGTCAACTAATCTATCCTTTCTGGTAATGAACATCTCCCAGTGCTCATCTCAGCGCCCACAAATCTGGTAGATAGTATCCTTGAGATCATTGAAGTAGACTTCTCCAATGCATCCCATGGCGATGTGAGCTGCCATGCTCTTTCCTAGACTCCAAGTTGGTGCATCAAAGGAAAACTCTATGGGCTCAGTGACTGGCATGAACGTCCTTCCTGGAACTTGAACTTGAATCATCCAGCGCTCTTCTTCAGGTAAAGTGCCGTTGTAGGTTCCGGTGAAGCTTGGTACTCCTATGTTCAGGTATCTAGTGACTTCCTTCAAGTGACGTCCAAAGGGTGTATCTTCATCCAGTTGCGTGAACTTGTTCCTTGCATCTGCCATCCTAAAAGAGTAGAAAAGATGAGAAGCCAGAAGGAGAAGAGAGTGAGTAGTGATCTAGGTCTTTAGCTTAGTGGTCGTGTCCTATAGTCAGCATGTGCTCTGTTACCATCTTGTAGCGACCAGACCTCAAATGGTCCAGTCTCTGTGCTCAGGTGTCATCCCTGGATCAGTAATGCTGACACCACACAGTACTTGAAGGATTTATAACAGAGTAGCAATCACACACTTATTACATCGAGTGTCTCAAAAGAGAACTTATTGCAATAAATATGGCTTAAGGCCATCTAATAACGATAACAGCAGAAGGCTTGGAAGATAAGTGAGTCCATCAACTCCAACGACATCACTGAGTATAGAACCACAACCTAAAAACACCTTAATCGTCGTCTGAAAAGTCTGCACATTAACGTTGCAGCCCGAAACGGGTCAGCACATGGAATATGCTGGCAAAATAACACATAGAGAGTAATGGAATGAAATAGGCTATTCTATATGCATATTTGGCTGGTGGAAAGCTCTATGGTTACAGTTTTGCGTAAAGCCAATTTTTCCCTACTGCAAAGGAATAAATTTTATTTAACTATCATGGTAGTTGTTAAACATTGAGAATGGTTGACAGCATTCTCAATCCCAATTAAGCATCATTAAACAAAACCCAACAAAATTAATTTTAGAGTAACATGTTGAGATTCACATGATAATCTAGGTACTAGATACTCAAGATGTCCATAACGGGGGACACGGCTAATCATGATTAGTTTATACACTCTGCAGAGGTTTGCGCACTTTTCCCCACAAGACTTGATCGCCTCCGTTTGGTTTCTCATACTACATGGTGTTTGAGAAGACGGATGACCGAGACATAGTCTTTCAGAAGCTCTAGCACCTTACGATCGGGTAGACCGTTACACCTACTTTCCCCTACATCTGCTAGTCTACCACTGTAAGAGTTTGCACAACTTAATCAACTATTCTAGAGCCCATAATAGCTTGTGGCTGCACACGGAAGTTTCTAGCATGAATAATCTCATGATCCCTTTGAGCCTGGGTGGCGGCCATAAAAAAACAGGCAATCGCTGGAATACCCAGGTGCCTCAATCCACCCAGATGTGTGTTTAAGTTGCCACCTTAAATAAACCATTCATTAACAATCTCACATCTGTCATGGATACACTCACCCAATCCACGTCTACTAGCATAGCATGGCATAATAAGCAAACGTAGAAGTAACTCCCAAAGGTTTGATAATAACAGGTAATAGGTACTACCTCAACTACTTCCCAAACCCACAATTTAATTAGATCCTAATCATGCAATGTGTGAGGATTGATCTAATGCAATAAAACTGGGTAGAGGGAAAAGCATGATCAAAGTGTTACTTGCCTTGCTGATGATCCGGGAAACCTAGCGACTCGAAGTAGCAAGCGGCGCACTCCGGGTACTCTATCGCAAACAAACAAGCATACAATAAGTAATCAACTAATGCACAGGTAAAACTCAAATAAGAGATCTAACCAGAAAGTTCAACTTAAGAACTCCGGTTGGCAAAACGAATCAAATCGAACGAAGCAACGAAAGACAAATGGCAAAAGAAACAGGCTTCATTTACTATTCTGGATCTAAGGCAATTTTTATAGTGGCAAAAACTTGTTTGAGTTGGTTAAACGGAAAGAGGGTTTCGAGACGAAACTCCAGGCACTTGAATTGCCTGATTCTGATAAACGTGCGAAAAGTTAGACTAAAACGAAAATCGGATCAGAAATCACGATATGAAAAACCACGGATTTAATCCGAGAAAAAGAAAAATGACGAACGTTCGTTAAAACCAATGAACGGACGAACGCTCGCTAATTAAATAAACCAGAAAAATCGATCTATTAAAAAAACCTAAACTAAAAAAACAAACAAAACCGACGAAAAACTGATCGGTTTCCTAAAAAAAACCGGCGGCGCGAGGTCTACCTCCGGCGACTCCGGCGAATGGCGGCGGCGGCGCGGGCGGGCGGCTGCGCGGCCTAGGGTTTCGGGGGAGGGGTGGCTTGGGGCTGGCCTCGGGCCTCGGGGCGCTATAAGAAGGCCCGGCCAGGCGGAGTCCTGGCCGGTTACGGCCCAAGGTCGGTTCGGACTCTTTTTTTTAAATAATTACGCTCGGAAAAAAAACCAAAGGAATACTAAACGGACTCCAAAAATCCCGAAATAAATTTTCTCCCGCTTCTAAAATCAAGCCGCACAGGATGAACATTTATTTGGGGCCTAAATGCAATTTTGGAAAAGGCACATTTTTCCTAAATTCAAATAAAATAGCAAATAAAACCAAATAAAATATTATTTGATTTTTATTAAATCCCCAATATTTCTTTATTTTGGGAAAGTCATTTTATTCCCTCTCTCCTAATTTTTATAATAGAAATAATTGAAGATAAAATAAATAAAATCAAATGATCCTATTTTCAAAATTTGAGACAACTCAAGTATGAAAATAACGAAATCCCCAACTCTCTCCGAGGGTCCTTGAGTTGCGTGAAATTTCAAGGATCAACCAAATGCAATAAATATGATATGCAATGATGATCTAGTGTCCTCATTTGGTGGGAACAAATCATAGAGCGTCGAGAGGCAAGAGGTGAACCACCCATCACTACTTGCGCGCAAATGAAGGATGTCATGAGAGCATGCTTCGTACCTACCTACTACAACCGCGACCTCTTCAAGAAACTCCAACTCCTCAAGCAAGGAACAAAGAGCGTTGAAGAGTACTACAAGGAGATGGAGATTGCAATGATACGAGCCAATGTCACAGAAGATGATGAGCAAACAATGGCATGTTTCTTGAATGGACTCAATCATCCTATCAAGAAGATCGCCGACTTCCAACCATACTCAAATCTCATAGAGCCAGTGCACCAAGCTACCAAAGCGGAACGCCAAGTGCAAGATGATTTCAAGTATGCCAAGTTCTTATCCAAGTCCTACGGCTTCTCCAACAACCAAGCTTCAACGACTCCAACACCGACTACAAAGCCTTCTACTACCAACATCGACAAGTCGAGTTCCAACAAAGCTTCATCAACTACAAGCCATCCTACTACGAGCAACTTCAAGCCGAGAGCTTCATCATCATCAACCCCAACCGATGAGACCGTCAAGACGAGTTCCTTCAAGTGTTTCACTTGCGGAGGCCGAGGCCACAAGTCCTATGAGTGCACCAACAAGCGAACCATGGTCTTCAACGACGATGGTACTTATGACTCCATGAGTGAAGGCGAAATGGAAGCCCTTGAGCAAGTCGCCATGCACCGCCAAGTGAACAATGACGAAGAACAAGTCTTTTGCGATGAAGACTCAAGTACCGCACTTGTTGTCTCCAAAGTTTTGACTCTCCAACATCACCAAGAAGAAGACCAAAGATGACACATATTCCACACCAAGGCCGGCATCAATCGACAATCCGTCAAGGTCATCATCGATGGAGGGAGTTGTCATAATCTCGCAAGCGAAGAAATTTGCTCCAAGCTCCAATTGCCCAAGACGAAGCATCCACTTCCATACAAAGTGCAATGGCTTAGCGACTCCGGTACCATACAAGTCTCCTTCAAAATTGGCGCCTACGAAGACACCGTGGAGTGCAACGTCGTTCCAATGACCGTTTGCCATCTTCTCCTTGGACGCCCATGGCAATTCGATAGAGGAGTCGTCCACAACGGTCGAACAAACCACTACATCTTCAAGATGAAGGGCAAGGAGTACGTCCTCCGTTCAATGTCGCCAAGTCAAGTGATCACCGACAAGAAAGCCACCCATCATGGAGATCATAGTGAGAGAGCGAGCCACCATAATGAGAGTGAGCGCCACAAGCCCAAATCGAACACCTCCACGATGAGCGAAAAGAAGAACTTAGTCATATTTTCCACCAAAAGTGAGATAAGAGGATTGTGTGAGAACCCATCTAGTGTCCTACACTACGTCCTCATGTGCAAGGACAATGCACCACAAAATAAGACTTCTCACACTCTTCCTCTAGTCTTGTCTTCTCTTTTGCAGGAATTTCAAGATGTTTTCCCCGATGAGCTACCTCCGAGTCTACCTCCTGTACGAGGCATTGAGCACCCCATCGACCTCATCCCCAAGCACTGCTTCAGAACAAAGCTCCCTACCGCGTCAACCCCGAAGAAACCAAAGAAATACAAAGGAAAGTAAAGCATCTCATAGACCATGGACATGTGCATGAAAGTTTGAGCCCTTGTGCCGTCCTGGTCATTCTTGTGCCAAGACGGGACGGTAGCTTTCGCATGTGCTCCGATTGTAGACCTATAAATGCTGTCACCGTTTGCTATCGGTATCCCATTCCACGCCTAGATGATATGCTTGATGAGCTTAGCGGTGCCTCTATCTTTTCCAAAATTGATCTTAAGAGTGGTTACTATCAAATCCGCATACAAGAGGGTGATGAATGGAAAACCGCCTTTAAAACCAAGTTTGGTTTGTATGAGTGGTTAGTCATGCCTATGGGTCTCTCGGAGGCACCTGGCACTTTTATGCGCCTTATGAATCATGTCTTTCGCCCTTACATTGGTATATTTGTTGTGGTTTACTTCGGTGACATTCTTGTGTTTAGCAAATCTACCAAAGAGCATGTCACCCATGTCCGCACCGTTTTGCAAACTCTTAGAAAAGAGCGGCTCTATGCTAATATGGAGAAATGCCTTTTTGGTGTTGATAAGCTCGTTTTCTTGGGTTTTGTTGTTTCCTCTAAGGGTGTTCATGTTGATGACTTCAAGATCCATGCTATCAAAAACCTATGCCTTTTCCACCCAAGTCAACTAAAAAGAATGATGATGAAGAATTTGAATGCTTTGCTGAAATGCTGAGGCCAGTCTTTTTGCGTACTCACATGACTGATATCTTGAAAATGCCTCCCTATGCAAAATATATGAAAGACATCATCACAAATAAGAGAAAAATACCGGAAGCTAAAATCTCCACTATGCTTGCTAGTTACACTATTAAAGATGGAGTACCCAAAAACATGGAGATCCGAGAATACCAACTATACCTTGCTCTATCAAAAAGAATAATGTGAAAACTGCTTTGTGAGATTTAGGTGTTGGTGTTAGTGTTATGCCTTTCTCTTTATATAAAATACTTGACTTGAATAAACTCGCACCTACTGAAATATCTTTGCAAATGGTTGACAAATCAACTGCCATATCTATCGGTATTTGTGAGGATGTTCCCATTGTTTTTGCTAATGTTACTATTTTGACTGACTTTGTTATACTTGAGATGCCCGAGGACGACAACATATTGATTATCCTTGGTAGACCATTCTTAAATACTGTAGGGGTTGTTATTTATTGCAATAAAAGCATGGTCAGTTTTCATATTAATGGCAATGAGCATACGGTGCACTTTCCGAAGAAAAAATTCCAAGTGAATGGTATTAATGTTATTGAAAAATCTCCGACAATCACTATGGAAGTTTTCAAACACCTCTACCTACTGTCAAAAAGAAATATGAAATACTTATTTTTGGGCTAATGCATATCGCCATTGAGGTAACTTAGTGACTTACGAAAGTTCTTCGGTTTCATGCTAATCGAAAGTGGTTGTTAATAAGACTTGATCAACCTTATTAATGGATCATTTTTGAACAGTATGAAGTTGATGAATTTAGTAAGCACTACCTTCTATCCCTACCCTTTGTTTTATGTTTTTATTAGTTAAATAAAATGAAATGCCATGTTTTTGTCTGTTTTCTGAATTTCCCGTGCAATAATAAATGACCCAAAAATAGAAGTTCTCAAAATGCCCGGAAATTTTTACATGATTTTTTTCTGAATATTTGAGAATTTTTGGTGCAATAAACATCAGAGGGAGGTGCACCAGGTGGGCACAACCCACCTGGGCGTGCCCTGGTGGGTTGTGGTCCCCATGTGGGCCCCCTCACTTACCTCTTCATCCGACATCATCACTTACCTCCAAAAAAAAATCCCCATTGCTCTCTCTCCCGTGTTCTTGAGCTCAAACCCGCGGAATTCGATCTCTTTGCTCGAAGCTCCGTTTACAAAACTGTTTCGGGGGATTGTTTCTTGGTATGTGACTCCACCATTTGTCCAATTAGTTTTTGTTTAGTGGCTTATACTTTGAATAATTAGCTACTCTTGGTGCTGCTATAGATGTGCTTGCATGTTGAATTCTTAGTGTTCTAAGTAGTTTGAATGCTTGCTATGGCCTCTATGTATCCCTATGAGTAGTTGTTATCAATTTTGTGAAGTTTTCTTGAGAAAATTTTGTGGACTAAAAATTCAGATTTTTGTTCATAGGAAAAATTGTACGCGGACATGAATATCTTCAAGTAGTTTGGCTCTAAGAAGAGCTCCAAGGATGTTATAGGGGAGTCTTCTGACAGTGATGTCCACCCTCAGAGGTTGGCGGAGGTACGGCCATGCGAATGGCCGCACACCCCATTCCTGCAAGAGGCTGGAATTCTTGAGGACTTCATGCAATATGTTGGTAATGCCGGCCTCACCGACTTCATCACAGATGAGTGTGACCAACACCACATCCTCACAAACATCTTTGTTCAGAGCGTACTTTCTTGCCTAGAAATAATCCTCCTGAAGTGAGCTTTGATTTATATGCTGAAAACCATCAGATACCACTTACTGAGTTTTGTGACATATGCACGACCCTGTCTGATGGGTGCTTGGCCGAGCCTAGGCCGGCCAAGTTTGACGCCTTTTATCACACTCTGACAGTGGGTGATGAGAGAGGAGTGTCAGCCATCACTGCCGTTGGCTTACATTTTCTCGTTGTTTGTTACTTTGCACTTTTCATTACCAAATGCTTGCTTGGTAGGGAGAAGGTGGGTGCACTTAGTTCACCAGACCTTGTTATTTTACATGCACTGGAGGGCAACAACATGCATAGCTTGGGAGCTATCGTGGCTCGTCGCCTCTATCTTAATAAATCTCAGGGCAAAATACATTGGTGGGATTTTGGCCACTCATTTGGCAACTCATGATTACCCTCTGACTAAGGTTTACCTAGATCGTGTAGCCATGGATCACCATCACTTTCTTGTACATGATCATCCTGACATTGCCATTCCTTACAACCTGGTCTATAGCGTTGAAACTCGTGATGTTATTCCATTACTTGCGCCTGCTTTGTTTGATTCTGCTACCAGTGGAGGATACCGGATTATGCCTGCACAGGCTGCGGAGGATGCCTGCTCCTCACGATCCATACTACCATCTAGGATACTGATCGACTACCAAGTTAGGCCAAAAGCCTAAGCTTGGGGGAGTACGTGTTTCCACCAACTCTACATTCATGTCCACTTATTTCAATTGTCGATGTTCACACTTTTCATTGTATCATCCATTATTAGATTTATTTTCTTGCTTTCTTCTTGTGTGTTTGAAAATTTTTAGAAAAACCAAAAAAAATTAGTTGTAGTTAATTTACTTTCTATGCATGCTTAGTAGTAGTACTAAAAAGAAAATCCAAAAAGATTTCCTTGTTCTTCTTTTTCTTGTTGGGAGCTTTCCCGTGTAAATAGTTTTTCTCATTTTTTGCTTTTCCCTTTTATTTGCTTGCTAAAGAAAACCAAAAACTCCAAAAATATTTCAGTGTGTTTCTCTAAATTTGCTTTTTTTTATTCGAGTTGTACCGACGAGAAGACCACGATGAAAATGTTGAGTGCCTGTCATATGAATAACTATTGAACTAATAAAGAGCCCATTTTACCTTGTCTTCTCCTGTTGAATAAAATGTTTGTAGATTCGAGCTTAGTCCATGTCACTCTTGCACTATTATTATTTTTCATATCATTCGGTCGTGCAAGTGAAAGGCAATAATGACGACATTCGATGAACTGGTCGTGGCAAAGAGAAACTGGTATGAACTCGAATTGTTATGTTTGTGTAAATATGTTTAACCTAGCATCCAAGCTTCAACCCATTATGAGTAAACATGTTTGCTATGACAATTTGAGATTATAGTTTCTCATGACATGCATAAGTAGCTCGGAGTTAATAATGATTTATCTTGGATATCAACATAGCGTTGAGATGATTGTGATGTAGTATGATGATATGGTATCCTCCTCTGAATGTTCAAGTGGCTTGACGTGGTACATGTTCATGCATGTAGTTGAATCAAAACCAATATAGCATCTATAATGTTTATGTTCATGGTGTTCATATCCTACTCATGCTAGTGTCCAATGTTACTTATGCATAATGCATGGTTATGATCGTTGTTGCTCTCTAGCTGGCCGCTTCTTAATCTAAATTGCTAGCCTTCGCCTGTACTAAGTGGGGATTCTGCTTGTACATCATAAACCTTGAACACAAAGTGATTCCAAATGAGTGATGACCCACAAGTATAGGGGATCTATCGTAGTCCTTTTGATAAGTAAGAGTGTCAAACCCAACAAGGAGCAGAAGGAAATGATAAGCGGTTTTCAGCAAGGTATTCTCTGCAAGCACTGAAATTATAGATAACAAATAGTTTTGTGATAAGATAATTTGTAATGAGCAACAAGTAAAAAAAGTAAATAAAGTGCAGCAAGGTGGCCCAATCCTTTTTGTAGCAAAGGACAAGCCTGGACAAACTCTTATATAGAAGAAAGCGCTCTTGAGGACACATGGGAATTATTGTCAAGCTAGTTTTCATCGTTCATATGATTCACGTTCGATACTTTGATAATTTGATATGTGGGTGTACCGGTGCTTGGGTGCTGTCCTTACTTGGACAAGCATCCCACTTATGATTAACCCCCATTGCAAGCATCCGCAACTACAACAGAAGTATTAAGGTAAACCTAACCATAGCATGAAACATATGGATCCAAATCAGCCCCTTACGAAGCAACACATAAACTAGGGTTTAAGCTTCTGTCACTCTAGCAACCCATCATCTACTTATTACTTCCCAATGCCTTCCTCTATGCCCAAATAATGGTGAAGTGTCATGTAGTCGACGTTCACATAACACCACTAGAGGAGAGACAACATACATCTCATCAAAATATCGAACGAATACCAAATTCACATGACTACTAATAGCAAGACTTCTCCCATGTCCTCAGGAACAAACGTAACTACTCACAAAGCATATTCATGTTCATAATCAAAGGGGTATTAATATGCATATAGGATCTGAACATATGATCTTCCACCAAATAAACCAACTAGCTTCAACTACGAGGAGTAATCAACACTACTAGCAACCTACAGGTACCAATCCCAGACTTAGAGACAAGAATTGGATACAAGAGATTAACTAGGGTTTGAGAGGAGATGGTGCTGGTGAAGATGTTCATGGAGATTGGCCCCCTCCCGATGAGAGGTGCATTAGTGATGACGATGGCGATGATTTCCCCCTCCCGGAGGGAAGTGTCCCCGGTAGAACAGCTCCGCCAGAGCCCTAGATTGGTTACGCCAAGGTTCCGCCTCGTGGCGGCGGAGTCTCGTCCCGAAAGCTTGCTTATGATTTTTTTCCTCAACGAAAGACTCCATATAGCAGAAGATGGGCATCGGAGGGCCACCAGGGGGCCCACAAGGGAGGGGGCACACCCAGGGGGTAGGGCGCGCCCCCACCCTCGTGGCCAGGGTGTGGGCCCCCTTTGGAACTTCTTGCGCTCAGTATTTTTAATATATTCTGAAAATAGCTTCCGTGAAGTTTCAGGACTTTTGGAGCTGTGCAGAATCGGTCTCTAATATTTTCTCCTCTTCCAGCCCAGAATCCCAGCTGTCGGCATTCTCCCTCTTTATGTAAACCTTGTAAAATAAGAGAGAATAGGCATAAGTATTGTGACATAATTTGTAATAATAGCCCATAATGCAATAAATATCTATATAAAAGCATGATGCAAAATGGACGTATCACCCCAAGCTTAGACCTCGCTTGTCTTCAAGCGAAAGCCGAAATCGAAAAATATGTCCACATGTTTAGAGATAGAGGTGTCGATTAAAATAAAATATGGACATGCGGGCATCATGATCATTCTTAGAACAGCAACATATATATATATATATATATATATATATATATATATATATATATATATATATATATATATATATATAGTCATATGATCTCTTATGCTAAAGTAACAATTCAATCACAATTTCAAGTATGAATCATAAACTTCATTGAGAACCAACAAACTCTAATCTCAGTCATTGATGCAATTGCAATTTATCATAACATAGGAAAGAGTCAATATAAGAGCTTTTCAGCAAGTCCACATACTCAACTATCACATAGTCTTTCACAATTGCTAACACTCACGCAATACTTATAGGTATGGAGTTTTAATCGGACACAGAGAAAGATAGGGGCTTATAGTTTTGCCTCCCAATGTTTTACCTCAAGGGTAATGTCAACAATAATAGTTCATGGAAACTAACATCCAATTAGCCACATATACCAGGATCTTTCCAACATATTGTGCTTGCCAAAGGATAAAATGTAAAAGGAAAGGTGAAGATCACCATGACTCTTATATAAGGTAGAAGATAAAAGTAAAAGATAGGCCCTTCGCAGAGGGAAGCAGAGGTTGTCATGCGCTTTTATAGTTGGATGCACAAAATCTTAATGCGAAAGAACGTCACTTTATATTGCCACTTGTGATATGGACCCTTATTATGCAGTCCGTCGCTTTTATTTCTTCCATATCACAGGATCGTATAAATCTTATTTTCTCCCACACTAATAAGTCATACATATTTAGCGAGCAATTTTTATTGCTTGCACAGATGACAACTTACTTGAAGGATCTTACTCAATCCATAGGTAGATATGGTGGACTCTCATGGCAAAACTGGGTTTAGGGATATTTGGAAGCACAAGTAGTATCTCTACTTGGTGCAAATAATTTGACTAGGATGAGGGGAAAGGCAAGCTCAATCATGTTGGATGATCCATGACAATATAATTTATCTCAGATGTAAGAAAACATAACCCATTACGTTGTCTTCCTTGTCCAGCGTCAACTCTTTAGCATGTCATATTTTAATGAGTGCTCACAATCATAAAAGATCTCCAAGATAGTGTATTTATATGTGAAGACCTCTCTTTCTTTATTACTTCCTATTAATTGCAACGATGACCAAAACTATGTTTGTCAACTCTCAACAACTTTTATTCATCATACTCTTTATATGTGAGCTCATTACTTTCCATAAGATCCATATGATCTCTTTTATTTCGTTTATTCTTTCTCTTTTCTTTTATTCACTCAAGATCATGGCAAAATAATCAAACCCTTGACTCAACACTAATTTTTATTATATAGCTCACGGACTCGATTACATAGAGGGATCATAAGGCAAAACTCAAAACTAGATCATACCAAAAACTTTATTCTACTAGATCAAGATATTACTAAAAGGATCGAACTAAGAAAAACGATAAAGATAGAGATGTGATGGTGATACGATACCGGGGCACTCCCCCAAGATTGGCAGTTGCCAAGGGGAGTGCCCATACCCATATGATTATGTCACCTTTGTTGGTGAAGAAGATGGTGGTGATGATGGGTAGTCGCACATCGAGCGTAAGAGATCCTCCAACTTGTGGATAATGCCCTTGAGTGCAACTATATGCTCCTTTAACAAAATATTTTCACGTGTGAGATACTTGTTTTGTATACGAGCTAACTCAATCATCTTGAAAGCTTCCATCTCAGTCGGGGTAAGAAGATTGTGACCAAGTTGAAGGATGTCTTCTATTGCCGGAACTTGGTCCTCCGTGGCCTTCTTGATCCCTTCATCCTTGTTGATCTCCACGGGTTCTTCCCTCTTCAGCTCTATCTTCATTAACCAAGCATCATTGTCACCATTGTTGGAGGAGGGGGACGACAGGATGCCTGGCCTTGACAACCCTGACAGAAAACACCTCGAAACAAGAACAGAGGACAATTGCGTGATACAGGAGTCAAAACCTTCGGGAGATTATATAATGCATTTTTATCGACCAAAATATGTAACGTGCAAGAAAACGGAGTCTGGAGAGCGCACGAGGTGCCCACAAGGCAGGGGGCGCGCCCAGGGGGTAGGGTGCGCCCTCCACCCTCGTGGAGTCCAAGTGTCCTTCCCGGACTGCTTCTTATTTTTCTATTTTTCTAAATATTCCAAAACGGAGAAAAATTGCCATTAGAACTGTTTTGGAGTCGGTTTACTTACCGTACCACATACCTATTCCTTTTCGGAGTCTGAAATGTTCCGGAAAGTGTCCCTTATGTATTCCTCCGGGGTTACGGTTTCAATAACATTGGTTTCAACATTTATAGGATTACCTGAGATATAATGTTTGATTCTTTGACCGTTCACCACCTTCGGATTTGTGCCTTCGAAGTTGTTGATTTTTATAGCTCGGAACAATAGACCTCCTCGATAACCTAAGGACCTTCCCATTTAGAGAGAAGTTTTCCTGCAAAAATCTTAAGCGAGAGTTGTATAACAATACATAATCACGTACATTGAACTCACGCTTTTGTATCCTTTTGTCGTACAATCTTTTAACTTTTTCTTTAAACAACTTGGCATTCTCATAGGCTTTGGTTCTCCATTCATCAAGTGAGCTAATGTCAAATAACCTTTTCTCATTGGCAAGTTTGAAATCATAATTGAGCTCTTTAATAGCGCAATAAGCCTTATGTTCTAGTTCGAGAGGTAAGTGACATGCTTTTCCATAAACCATTTTATACGGAGACATACCCATAGGATTTTTATATGTAGTTCTATAGTCCCATAATGCATCATCAAGTTTCTTGGACCAATTCTTTCTAGATCTATTAACAATCTTTTGCAAAATTAATTTGAGTTCTTTATTACTCAATTCTACTTGACCACTAGACTGTGGGTGATAAGGAGATGTAATTCTATGATTAACATCATACTTAGCAAGCATTTTACGGAAAGCACCATGAATAAAATGTGAACCACCAACAGTCATTAAATATCTAGGGACCTCGAACCTAATAACTACTTTAAGCATCTTAATAGAGGTGTTATGACCAACACTACTAGTTGGAATAGCTTCTACCCACTTAGTAACATAATCAACAGCAACTAAAATATGTGTATACCCATTAGAGGCAGGAAAAGGTCCGATATAATCAAAGCCCCAAACATCAAATGGTTCAATAACAAGTGAATAATTCATAGGCATTTCTTGACGTCTACTAATATTACCAATTCTTTGACATTCATCACAATATAAGACAAACTTACGGGCATCCTTGAGGAGTGTAGGCCAATAAAAACCGGATTGTAATACCTTATGTGCAGTTCTATCTCTAGTGTGGTGTCGTCCATAAGCTTCGGAGTGACACTTGCATAGGATCTATTCCTATTCATGCTCAGGTAAACAACGTCTAATAACACCATCTACTCCTTCTTTATAGAGATGTGGGTCATCCCAAAAGTAATGTTTTAAATCATAGAAAAACTTTTTCTTTTCCTTGTATGTGAAACTAGGTGGTATAAATTTAGCAAGAATGTAATTAGCATAATCAGCATACCATGGAGCAGTATGAGAAGCGTTTATGACATTTAATTGTTCATCAGGAAAGCTATCATCAATAGGTAGTTTGTCATCAAGAACATTTTCTAACCTAGACAAGTTATCTGCAACGGGGTTCTTAGCTCCCTTTCTATCAATAATATGCAAATCAAATTATTGTACCAAGAGAACCCATCTAATAAGTCTAGGTTTAGCATCTTTCTTTTCCATAATATATTTAATAGCAGCATGATCCGTCTGAATAGTTAGTTTAAAATCAACAATATAAGGTCTGAACTTATCACAAGCAAATACAACTGCTAAGAATTATTTTTTAGTAGTAGCATAACTTCTCTGGGCATTGTCTAGAGTTTTACAAGCATATTGAATAACATTTAATTTCTTATCAACTCTTTGCCCTAGAATAGCACCTACAGCATAATCACTAGCATCACACATAATTTCAAAGGGTAAATTCCAATCAGGTGGCTGAACAATAGGTGCAGAGATCAATGCTTTCTTAAGTATTTCAAATGCTTCTACACAATCATCATCAAAGATGAATGGTATATCTTTTTGTAATAAATTAGTCAGAGGCTGAGAAATTTTTGAGAAGTCCTTAATGAACCTCCTATAAAAGCCGGCATGACCAAGGAAACTTCTTATACCTTTGATGTCCTTGGGACACGACATCTTTTCAATAGCATCAACTTTAGCTTTATCAACTTCAATGCCCCTTTCAGAAATTTTGTGCCCCAAGACAATACCTTCATTAACCATAAGTGGCACTTCCCAATTCAAGACAAGGTTAGTTTCTTCACATCTCTACAAAACTCGATCAAGGTTGCTTAAGAAATCATCAAAAGAGGATCCATAAATGGAGAAATCGTCCATGAAAACCTCACAAATCTTTTCACAAAAGTCAGAGAATATAGCCATCATGCATCTTTGAAACATAGCAGGTGCATTACATCAGGAAGAATGTCTGGCGCTGTTGCCGGGTAGACATCATCAACACCTATCAAGTACCCAATCACAAATCTCATCTCCTTGCACTTATTTTATTTGCCATTTGCCTCTGGTTTTCATCTCCCCCACTTCTAAAACATTTTTGCAAAAATACAAAAATATTTTTCGTTTGCCTTTTTCTCGTTCGATCTTTTGTTTGCTTGTGATATTGCTTGCCTACTTTATCATCATGACTAGTTCTTCCTCTACTACGTGTACCCCCGAGAATGAAGTTCTCAATTTTAAGCAAAGGGGAGGGAGAATTTAAAGGATGCTTGGTATAGAATTTGCAATGCTCATAATTGATCTAACTGTAAGCAATCCACTACTACCCTTCTTCGCAATTTTTATGTGGGCATTACTACTTGGTATAGATTTGTTCTTTATACTATCACTGGAGGGGATTTCTTGATGTGCCCCACTCTAGATGCTTTTAATGCTATGGGAAATTTAGTGGGATCACCACCTATCATTATCAATGAAATGATTTTAACTCTTGAGCATGTTATGCAAAGGATAGATGTTATTGAAAAGAAAATGCTCGGTGAAGAACATATTGAAAATTTGGACAAAGGGATCAATAACCTTGCTAATAAAACTAGGTCAAAGGCGGGATATGCTCTTAAATTATTAAAAGAAAAAGGACCCGTAGTTAATGAAAGGGTAGAAGAGAGCCCCATCGGATTGATAAGTTGGAAGAAATTTTTAGTAACTTGAGCTCAGGTTTTTCTTCCATTAAAACTATTGAAGAGACCCATATGAATAAGAACTACAATTCTACACATGCTCCAAAGAATAAGGGCACCACTTCTAGTAGCAACAACGAAGATCTTAAAATTATTAGGGTTCACCCAAATTTCATAGATTTGATAAAGGAGCCGATCTATAAAAATATGTCATTTGACTTTGTTCCTTAGAGCGTGATTATCAAAAATTTATATGCTAGAACTCCTAGGGATTATGGTTGTGTGATTGAGGAATTGGAAAGCAAAGATGACAATACTTGAATCTATGCATTATGCCTAGCTATGGGCATAAAATGATAGCACTTATAGGGAGACAACCCAATGAATAAAATATATTTTTATCCTTTTCTCTCTATTTTTGTGTGTTCTCACAATTAAGCTACTGTTATGATTGTGTCTTTTATGTTTTAGTTAGTGTTTGTGCCAAGTAAAGCCTTTGGGGTGATTTGGGTGATAGTTGATTTGATCCTGTTGAAAAATAGAAACTTTTGCATCCAGTAGTTGAATTTTGAAAAATCACATAAGCGACAAAAAAATCTAATTTTTTTACACAAGACTGATATACAAATTGCCTATGTTATCCTAAGTTATCAGAAATTTTGGAGTTACAGAAGTATGGTCAAAGTACAGATTACTACAGTCTGTTCTAATTTTGACAGATTCTATTTTCGTTGCATTGTGTGCTTATTTTGATGAATCCATGGGACGTACCTGGGGGTATAAGCCATGGCAAGGTTGGAACACAATAGGTATAATGCAATAATAAAATATGAATGTGTTGGCAACAGTACTTAAAGTGGTATTTGCTTTATTATACTAACGGATCTCACAAAGGTTTTGTTAAGTTTTGTGTGATTGAAGTTTTCAAGTTTTGGGTGAGATCATGATGGATGAAGGAATAAGGAGCGAAAATAGCCTAAGCTTGGGGATTTCCATGGCACCCCAAGGTGATATTCAAGGATAACCAAGCAACTAAGCTTAGGGATGCCCCAGAAGGCATCCCCTCTTTCTTGTCACGAATATCGGTAATTTTACTTGGAGCTATATTTTTATTCGCCACATATCATGAGTATTGCTTGGAGCATCTTGTATTATCCGAGTCCTTGCTTGTTTTGATTTTTAGTTTGTCACAATCATCCTTGCTAGACACAGCCATTTGAGAGAGCCATAATGATGTTATGATTTGTTAGAATTGCTCTATGTGCTTCACTTAAATTTTTTGAGCTATGGAACTGCTCTAGTGCTTAACTTATATTATTTTGAGCACAACGATGCTTTAATTTTGGAAGAAATACTCTCATGCTTCACTTAGATCAATTTGAGAGTTAGTAAATTTTTGAATAAATTCGCTCATGCTTCACTTATATTATTTTGAGAGATGAAAACATATTTATGCTCAAGTTCTTCACTTAAATTTATCTGAGAGCTTGTTATTAGTAATGGTAATTTATGAAATTAGTCCTAAAGTGATAGATATCCAAGGGGATACAATAAAAACTTCATGAAGATCATTGGATATTATAAACTTGATTCCTTGTAATAGTTTTGACATATGGAGATAGTAATATGTGAGTCATGTTGGTGAGTATTTATGCTTTAGTAAGAATATTGGTGTTAAGGTGTGTGATTCCCTATGCAAGCACGAAAGTCAATAGTTATGCAATGAAGTTACATCCTACTTGTGGTGCATTATTAGGTGTTAGTTATGTTTAATGCTCATTTATTATCGTTTGTGCTTTTTGGTTGGTTTCTTCTCAATCTATTTGCAAGCCTTCACTTGTACTAAGCGGGAATACAACTTGTGCATCCGAACTCCTTAAACCAAGTTGTGCCAATGAGTCCGCCATACCTACCTATATGCGGTATTTCCATGTCCTTCCAAGAAAATTTGTATGTGCCAACTCTAATTTTCAAAATGAATTTCCTTTTTGTGTACCCGTACCGCTCATGAGCAGCAGAGGGTGGTCGATATTTTCCATGCTAGATATGTTATTCTCAAGATGAGTGTTGATTCACTTGTCATTTCATGAGAGTGTGGCAAGGTAATAGGGATGCCCAGTCCCGAAATGAAAAAAAATCATGTTGTCAATTAAATTCCTTGGAAAGTGTTGGTATGGAGGGCACCCGTGGATACAACTAGCCATGTATTGTGAAAGAATGGTGGAAAAGGGAATAAACTTTATTTTATGTTTGGGAACTACGTATGATGTATCTAGCATGGAAAGTATTGGGAAATCTCGGTTGTTTTGGTTGACGGGAAAAGCATGCCTCTCAAAATATTTTATCTCTCAATTTATGCTTTGAGCTCTGGCACGTCTACAAATCTCTGCTTCCCTTTGCGAAGCGGCTATCTATTTACTTTATGCCATTTTTATTTTTTGAGTCTCAAACTTCTCTTATGAAGAACCAACTAGGGAACACTATGATCATACTTGTGCATCGGATCTAGCCAGTATTTGAGTGTGTTTCATGAATGAATCAATGAGTGAGCATGATGGGCTAGGGATAGCTTTCTTTAGTGTTGATATTGTGAAAGACATGGTTGCTTGTTGATATGCTTGAGTATTTATGTCCTCATGTCAATTATAGACTATTGCTTTGAATCATCTAAAATTCCAAATGTCCATGCTAAAGAAGAAAAGAATATGTGATGAACATGTCAGGCATCATTCCACTTCAAAAATTCTGTTTTTATCATTTACCTACTCGAGGACGAGCAGGAATTAAGCTTGGGGATGCTGATACGTCTCTATCGTGGGGGAAATGCACGATCACCTATGGGGCATGGTTGCCCCTTTTGTGGTTCGGCGTGTGGTTGTTCACATCATGTGAGCAAAAACAACAGGGTACCACAGCGATGGACTACCCTCTTTTACCCTGGTTCGGGCTGCTTTGCAGCGTAAAACCTACTCCTGCTATGGTGGATTGATCTGGAGGAATACGAAGACACGAGCGCTCAAGCCCGGCAAGTGTGCCTCGGGGAGAGCAGTTGCACGCATACAAGTGTTGAGGGATCAAAGATTCGAACCCCTTGCTAGGTTGCCTCAGGCCTCCTTTTATAGCTTAAGGGGCGACCACAGTGGCAAAACAGTCATTACGATATGATTAGATAGCTAACAGTGTTATCATACCTAACTCTGGCAGTTAGGACAAAGTTCATTAAATGCACTAATAGGTGACATGCTGAGGTTGAAGCCTGGCAAGCTTGCCACGCCACTTATCCATCTACCTCTTATTAGTGTGACACGCCATCAGGACAGGTGTCAATAAAGTCATCTCTTCTCCAGCAGGTCGCCACGTATCCGACGGGATCCACCTAGCCACTTGGGAGCTCGACACCACATTAATTAGAGACTAGCGTACGACGAGGTGGAGCGGTGGCATCTTGGCGGAGGCTTGCCGGTATGAGCATGCCGGGTCTCTATCTTATGGTCTTGGCGGCCCCAGGAACCTTGACAGGATGGTTTGGACTTGGCTCCGGGCGTAGTCTCGACCCTGCCGGGCTCGCCTGCCCGGCAAGGGAGGACTTTCTGGGGATATTCTCTGGTCACTTTGGTCTTCTTAATGCACTCCTTGATCTCATGAACAATGGTTTCTCTGGCTTGTCTTGTACCATGTCTTGGTACTCCATCTATGGGTGACCGTACGCTGATGCATAAATCAGGTCAGCAAACACACCTGTTTGTTGCACCGATAGGAGCCCCGGGGCTGGTCCACACGTGTCGCCAGTCATCGTTGGGGTAGGCCCAATCAATGCATAGGCGTCCACAGACATCCTTGCCGGGGCTGGCACTTGTATTTTTGAGATCTTCTTTGCTTCTTCATTAACCTGGACTTGGGTCAGTTTCCATATGGTGTGTGTTGTTCATGTCGCAAACCAGGGGCGTCCACGCCCACGGGAGCCCATTACAACGCTCGTACGTGAATTGTGGAAATAGCCATTTTACCTTAAGTTCACCCACCATGAATGTCGTTTCCACCATGTGTGCTGCATGCATTGCGCGGGCTTGGTGGTGGACGTGCAGGGCGCGTGAATGTGTGCCATTGGCAGAATACACAACACCCCAGATTAGCGTAGTGGGGCGGCCGATGAATCAGGGCACCATCAGGGATGCAGGAGGCCGGGTTGGAGGAGTGGGGCGGTTTTCCCTAGAATAGTGGAGAGCTAGCCTCCCCCTCTTACTCCACTATAAAAGGAGATGTGAGGGGGTGGTGATGCTCATCCATCATCTCTTCCTTATCCTTCCTTGCTTCCGCTTCCACCATGGCGATGGGAAGGGGCTGAGCTTGTGCCCCGACGATAGTGACGAGAACTTCCTCTCGGCACCCCGCCCCTGCCTCCACTGCAGCCACAGAGGCGAGATCCCATGCACAAGGTGAAGCCGCGGGGTATGGTAGGGTTCGACGCGGCACCCACGGTCGAGGTGGGCAGAGTGGCGCATTTGTCGCTCCTCCTCCATCTGCTCCAATGCCAACGGAAGGCCACATGGGGGATATTGCGCTAGAGTTCATCGTCAAGCTACGTGATCCTCCACGCAGCCGCCTGCGGCTCCCTCATCCCTTTGCCAAGATGATGGAGGTCGACCAACCGCTCAAGCCGGGGCTGCGTATGAGTGGCTGCTGCAATGGTGCTGTGTGGGCGAATGTCGAGATCCCCGCACTACACGTCCAGCTGCAATGGTGTCCGTGCCCATTATGTGGCAGAAGGGCACGTTCTCCGCTTCAAGTTAGTGGAGTCTGATATTCTCTTCATCAATGTCTTCGGGCGTTCAGGTGCTCGCCTAGGGTACTGTGTGGAAAGCTCTAGCGATGATGAAAGCTCCTCCTCGAGCGACAGCGACGAGGAGGACACTGACGGCGAAGACAGCGACGGCGAGCCCCGGTCGTCCAGCATGAAGACAATGACTCGGACTCCGATTGAACACCGGGCACACCGTCACCGTCGGCTAGGCACCAGCATCACATCCATCTGTAGCTAGACCCCGACAGAGCGATTTGCCGGGGGTGCTTGGCCTGGTCATCAGCACCACCTCCAGCTGGGCCCCGGTACGCTCGTGGACTCCGGCTTCGTCTTCCCTACCGGTGTCCCTGCTGAGCCGCGTCCCTCTGGTCCTGGCGGGGGTGACCAGAGCATCACCTAGCCGCTCTCCCCGTCCCCGTTGTCTTCTTCCCTGCTGGGGAGGCACCCTCCCGACTTTGTCAGTCTGCGTCCCACTGGTCCTGACGGGGTCAGGCCGAGCTTCTGCCCATGCGCTCCTTTTGCCCTTCTTCCTTCTCAATGTAACTCCTAGGTGGAGAGGGACAAGAAAGACATTACATGGCACTTATCTTTTTAATCTAGAAAAAATGTAGGCACTTGCCAATATTTGAATCAAAATTATGTAGTCCTTCATCCATGTTAGTACTTGTATGATCTATACTTGTTTGTCCACATATTTTTGGAAAAAGAGCTTGCCGGAATCTTGTGCATGTATTAAAACATACTAAAGGGCTAGCCTTCAATACCCTTGGTAAACAAACCTTTCCGACAAGACATCTTGCCGGTCTTCCACGCAGCTACTACTAAAACCATGTTTAGTGAGCTCAAAAATAGGTTAGGAGCGTGAACGAAGGCTGTCCCCTCGCAAACCTCTCCATGTGCAGCTACAACCAACATTGTTAAGCAGACTCGAGTCAAATATAGGAGCGCGAATGGCAGAGGCAGTAGGGTCTCCTTACGTGCAAGTCTCTCATATGTAATCATAACATGGAATGATGGGATGTGAACTTATCTTTCTTTGCTTTCCTTCTTATCGTCTTAGTTAAGGAGAGGTTGTCGGGCACCGAGTGCATGGGCTCGCATTTATCCTCCTTTCCGAGGGAAAATCCTTTTGTTGTCATCAAAGGAAGAGGAGAAAAGAGGATAGCACATGGCCTTCCTCAGCATGTTAGCCATTTCATCTAGAAGCGTGTGTAATCACAATAAGGTCATACTTAAGCAAACAGAAAATCATGCATGCAAGTTTTGTGAAAACACTTTTTTTATTCAACTATGCACAGGGCATGTGCCTTGCTTTGTAGATAGGGTCACAAGTCCCAGGGACTATGCTTGTACAAAACAGGTTGCCGTGACAAGGCCCGACAACTGTGCCTTACGGGTAGAACTTGCAAAGATGCTCAATATTCCATGAGTTTGGTGTGTGATTTGTTCAAATCCCGAGAGCACAAGTTCGACGGGGCACCAACTACATCAGTAGCATTACAAACTGAACATCGTACCCCCCACGGCCAGGTTAAAGATGTACGATGTTGGGAATGCAACTTCGAGGCGGATGGGGGGGTAGGGGCCGGGTGTCGTCCAACGCATGTGCTGAAACTTGATTTTCTCTAACATAGCACACGAACCAAAGAGTAAACCCTTCTCGTGTGTTGAGTCATAGGAATAATCTGTGTGGGCCTATATATATCGATCATTCTTTTATTTTTTAGAACAAAATTTAACCAATAAAAAACATAGTCTACAAATTAGCAAAACAAGGATCCCAAGGTTTATATAATTGCCTTGATAGGTCACTATAGAGTCAGTCATTCTTTGTTTAGAACAAAAAATCACCAATAAAAGACATAGTCTACAAATTAGCAAAACAAGGATCCCAAGGTTTATATAATCTCCATGACAGGTCACTATAGAGACATTTATCTCTATAATGACCGTGTCATAGCGTTTAAATGAAGCTTGAGATATGCAACTTCCCACTGGGTCACCCATCCTTAGACTACTCCTGCCCGATCATGCTTAACTTCTGCGTTCTATTCAACTAGGCTAGCGGATGGGAAGCCTCCCCTTGCTGATAGGAAATGCCTCCTTGCCTTTAAAGCGTTTCACGCTGGTCACTCTATGGGACCTACTCCCTACTACCACACACATTTGTGCTTTTAGAAACTGTGTGCGATATTTACATGGCCGATGTGTCGCAGCCTAACCTTCAATGAGCACTTACACTGGCAGTGGGAAAACGATGGGAGAAGAGGCGGGAAACCGATAAGAGGAGTGGCGGGAAACGGTAGCATGTTTGGATATATAACAACATTAATATAGAAAACTTAGTAGAGAAGGAAGCGTGAGCTAGCACAACACATGCACACAGTGCTTACCCATATAAATAAAATCACAACCGGAACTGCATGTGCCATCGAAAGGGATGAGGATTCTTGTTCGATCTGGGAGCATCCAACGGTGCAGACATACAATCCATGGGGTTTGGGTTCTGGCCAATCAGAACGCATGACTCGGATCACGCACGCAGCACGAGGGCATCGGCGACGGTTTGGTAGGCACACGGCTTCGTGAGTGAAATGTATGCTATTTGAAAACATTTCATGAGAAGAATCTCGGTTTTTAAATCCCCGTAAATCTGAAACTCACCCGAAAATTGTGAAACTTGGCATGGTCTCACGACATGGCACATATATGTCGAGGAATTTTTTTGTCCATTTTGGCGCAAGTTTTATTACAAGCCTCTTACAAACCGGAGCTTCTCTCAAGAAGCCTCGTGGTTCCAATAGGAAAACGTGTCCCCCTTGTGGGTGAAATGATAATCACTGCCTCTTTTTGCCTTGTATTTTCTTCTACGGGCAACATGGAATGACAGGATATCCGTGCTGAAATTTAAACTTATTCAGGGTTCATTTGGCCTTTTATACATTAATTGTGTTTCCTAGGCATTTATTGTCCATAATTCAAATCTAAACTACAAATACATGCTCCAGTTCACCAAAATGGCTAGAAAATTATACATGTGTCCTTGGGTGCATGTTTAGGTCCCATGCCAGGAATGGGAATGACTTACAATTGTACCGGTGTCCTGGCTCATCCTCAAACATTTGGAATCTCGGTTTTTAAATTCCCATAAATCCAAAACTCACCAGAAAGTCACGGAAGTTGGCATGGTGTCACGCCATGGCACATATATGTCGTGGTAAAAACATTGTCCAATTTGGGCCAAGCTTTATTACAAACCTCTTACAAATTGGAGCCCGTCACAAGAACCCTCGTGGTTTTGATAGGGAAACGTGTCCCCTTGTGGGTGAAACGATAATCGCTCCCTCTTCTAGCCTTGTATTTTCTTCTACGCGCAACATGGAACAACGGGAGATTCACGCTGAACTTTGAAATTATTCAAGGTTCATTTAATGTCCATAATTTAAATTTGAACTATAAATACATGCTCTAGTGCACCAAAATGGCTAGAAAAAACGTACATGTGTCCTTGGGGTGCATGTTTAGGTCACATGGAAGGAATGGGAATGAATTCAACAGTCCCGGTGTCCTAGCTCGGCCACAAACATTGTGAATCTCAGTTTTTGAATCTATGTAAATCCAAAACTCACCAGAAAATTATGAAACTTGGCATGGTGTCACTACATGGCACACATATGTCGTGGTAAAATACTTGTCCAATTTGGGCCAACCTATATTACAAGCCTCTTACAAACCGAAGCTTCTCGCAACCCTCGTGGTTCCGATAGGGAAACATGCCCCTCTTGTGCGCGAAACGATAATCGCTGCCTCTTCTCGCCTTGAATTTTGTTTTCTATAGGCAACATAGAATAATAGGAGTGTCGTGCTGAAATCTGAAACTGTTCAGGGTTCGTTTGGCCAATTTATATATTAATTGAGTTTTCTAGGCATTTAATGTAGTCCATAATTCAAATTTGAACTACAAGAACATGCTCTAGTGAAGTAAAATGGGTGGAAAATCATACATGTGTCATTGGGTGCATGTTTATGTCTCATTGTAGGAATGGGAATGAATTACAAACTTATTGTCATCCTGAAACATTGAGAATATTGGTTTTTAAATCCTAGTAAATCGAAAACTCGCCCAAAACATATGAAACTAGGCATGGTTTCATGACAAGGCACATATATGTCATGGTAAAAAATCATCCAGTTTGAGACAAGGCGCACACATTAATAGCCAACGAAGTCCTTCTGAAACAAATAGCTAACATGTTAATATCGCAATCGATTGTATTATATGAACCGTGTGTTCCCATAACCATTTAAGTGCGGCCACGCGTCCCTCTTTTCTTATGGGATAGTACTACCTTTGTCCTCGTTCATTGGTTATCTTTGTATTTTATGCCAAAACTTAACCATACTGGGTGGCGTGCGTGCAACTGTTTGATTAGACGGTATGAGCGCGAGAAGTCCGCAGTGCAGGCTCGACGGGATGCATGCTAGCAGTCCGCCGCACAAGCTCGATGGGACATGTGCATCCTGTCCACCTTGCAGGCTCGATGGGACACGTGCGAGCAGCAAGGCCGCCCATTCCCACTGGGAAGTGAGCTCTTTGGCCTCCATCCACCAGCCGCCCGCCTTGCTCACAACTTCTCCATTAATGGCGGCCAAGCTGCTGTTTAACACATGGTTAATTAAAGCACCTGGACGGAGGGTGTTTGCTTGTGATCCCATGGCCCCGCTCAATGTTAGCATTTTCTTTGTTCGTGTTTTCAACTCGTACTCTGGCCTAATTTAAAATGCCACATAGAGCAACAGATAATACGGCGACAAATAAAATGGCAATGGATAATACCACGACAAATTTACAATGGCGTGGATAATAATTGTCTTACATATTCCAGATAATTTAAAATGCCACATGTAGCAAAGCCAGGAAGACACGGGGGCAAGAGAAGAAGGAAATCGCAGACAACGATCTAGGTTGCTACTGTCTCTACTCCTGGATGGATCACCGGGCACGACATCCTCCAGCTCCTTCTTTAATTCCTCACGACTTTGCTTGAAAGCAGCCACAGATTCCTCCACCTCCTGCTCGCGCTCAATCCAGAGGTTCCTCAAGTCACCCATCAGTTCCTCGACGACCTCTGTCAGCGTCATCCCCGAGGCACTGCTCTGCTCATGCACCATCTTCCAATCGGCGGCCTCCTCCTCCTCTCGGTGAGCGCCTTGAGGAGCTTCGCATTTGTCACCCATGAGTTGCTCGACGAGGCCGGCCGCCTTCTCAACCGAGGCATCGGTGATCTCGAGGAGCTACATCAAGCCGTCGACCAGCTCCTGCTGCTTAATGAGGCCAGCGAGAATGTCGTCGTCGCCGGCCAAGGACTTCAGCAACGCCAGCTCATCACGATCGCCAATGCGGCGAGTGTGCTTGTGAGAGCCCTCGCGTGCCGGTGAGAGCTCGTTCGAGGGCTCTGCAGCGTGCCGAGTCATCTTTGCTACGGCTGCCGCGTGGTGGTGGGACCTATCTAGTGCTTCCGTGGCCTTGGTCCTTGCTCCCTAGTTATATGTCCACCCGAAATTCCTCCTACCGTTCATGGCGGAACGACTTGACAGGAAAGACCAGTTTTGTGGGTGATGAGGAGAGGAACTATGAAGTAATTTTCGAGCGGGTAGTTTTTATAGCCCGGTGCTAAGTGTGAACACTTATTGGTTTGATTGGTGTGAACAGATTTGCAATTACTTATTGCGTTGTAATCTACAATGTGACGAGAAACAAGGTCAAAATTTATTGATGGTTCTAGGCCTACAAAGCCCGTTTTTGTTGTTCTATCTCATCGCAAATAGTTCTTATGGATCAATCGTATGCCACGCATCAGAAGGCCAAAACAAGGGCCTATGTTCTTGGATGTACGTGTACGTGTCTGCCCACTATCACACATGGTCGAGATATCACCATCGTGTCCGATGGATGCACCGTCGCACCTCCCACGGGGTGCCAAAAGGTTGACCACATGGTTGCTCGCCGTTGAGGTGTCCGCGGCGCGCTCTGCTCGCGTCCGTCCACGCGTTTTTCTTTCCATTGAGGCGGCCACGGTGTGCTCTTCTCTGGCGTCCCTAAGCGCGCTCTACTTGCCGTTGAGGAAAATTTACAATGGCAACTGTTAATAATTGTCTTACGGATTCAGGATAATTTAAAATGCCACATGCGGCAATGCCCAAAACACTCAGGGCCTACATATGCATACAATTATAATAAAATATAGGCTTAAAGGCTGAGCTGGCGGCCTTCCGACGGTCTTCTCGGACTCCATGATCAGCATAGCACCCTTGCGGCCGTTCATTCCAAGTGTCCAGACCCACCTTCGCTTACTGAGCTGCTGGCGCTGCGAAGCTCTTGGGGCTGCTGGGCCTCTTCCAAAAGAGCTTGACAGCCTGCAATCGCGCGCATGATATCTCCGTGGAACTGCTCCATTTCCATGTCTCTAGCCAGGTAGCAAATTCCGTCCATCACCTGCATCCTCAAGATATCACGTTGGTGATGTTCTACTTCGTGGGGGACATAAACTCCGCCAAGGATGCGCTCGAGCCTGGCCACCACATCGTCGGGGTCAAGATTGACACGGCCGCCTCGCGCAATGATGAAGACGCATGTTGGCTGTGTCTTAACTGAATCACATAGGTCCTCTGCCCATTCCTTGCGGGGCATCAGGCTCTCGATGAGCACTGGTGATGGCGTCTCTTTGGGTGGGTCGTCGATCATGCCGTCGAGCAGCTCTGGATCTTTTGCGCGGTGGATGGCAAACTGCTCATCACACTTCCTCTTCAATATGTCGATTGTGTGTCCAAGGACTGTCACGCCGATATCGCTGCCGATGGGCCATGGTGCCTGCACCGATCGATGAAGCTCTTGCTCCCCGACCTGCTCTGGCTCGTTCTCCTCACCGAATGTAACGCGGGTAGGGGTCGACGTCGAAGCTTTGGTCGTTGCCTGGCATGCTTGGAATAACTAATGGTAGATGGGTGAGGACTAGATCTGCGCAGAGTGTCACGACGGTGTGTTGCCACCTGGGTTATATGCAGCCAGCCATTAGCTGGTGGTGGGAAACCGATGAGGGAAGAGGCGTGTATTTTACAATTCACCCATGTGGAGCGCAGGAAGACTAAGTGGAGCACACACACAATCCAAATACCGTATGTGATGCCACGTGTTATTTATCTAAGGAAACATATGTGTAAGTTACTAATCATTGCACATGAGTACTCGCAGACGCATCATGTGCGATACTCCTAGCCACCTCAAGCAACTAGTTTGCATTTTTCAAAGTTTTTATACAAACAGAATCGCACACGAACTAACTATAGTAACCGTCTGTGTTACAATTTCTCATCACAAACAGTTCATCCGAGTGGGCTATTTGTTGCGTATCACACATATCTTGTTTACATGAATCGTTTGTGTTCTTTTGGCTCATCGCAAATGGTT
This sequence comes from Triticum dicoccoides, assembly GCF_002162155.2. Lineage (NCBI taxonomy): Eukaryota > Viridiplantae > Streptophyta > Magnoliopsida > Poales > Poaceae > Triticum > Triticum dicoccoides. The sequence goes on from NC_041392.1 coordinate 368,167,636, forward strand.
CATCTATGTGAACTGTATGCCACATATCACACGCATCTTGTTAAGTTGAACCGTTTCTTTTCTCTTCCCTAATCGAAAACAGTTTGTCTGGGTGAACCGTATGTCGTATATCACACCCACCTTGATATGGCTGACCATTTCTTTTGAATTCCCTAATAGAAAACAGTTCATCTGAGCGAACTATATGCCGTATATCGCACACACATTGATATGGCTGCCCATTTCTGTTTTTTTGTCTAATCGCAAATAGTTTGTATGGATCAACCGTATGCCCCGAATCGCACACGTAACGAAAATCTGAACCGTGTTTGATGTCTCCACTGTCGCAAACGTTTCACATCTTTTTTGACGGGTTTTTACATCCCTGTCTGCAATTAATGCATCACACACAGTTTCATCAAAGGGTCTCTGATCATAGTGTCGTGCTAGCAGCATTCTGTAGTAGTGGTTACACCCACAGCTGATGTAAGATGAACCTCGTCGTGAGATCCGGTCCGTTGTTGCGGCCCGACCTTTCACGACACTCCAACTTCAACAATAGTAGCCTCTTGCCCATGCACGCGATGTACATAAAAAGGGGGTTTGAACCTTGTGGCTCAGTACGAGAAAACCAATCTCGACGATGGTACTCACGCAACACAGAGGTTTTCTAAAGCTTCCTCCAAAACTAAGGCATTTTTAGACAGCTTCCCCCAAAACTCGATATGGGTGTCTACCCAAAAAAACATATCGTGTTTATTATCAAAATATAACTTGACCTTTACAAAAGACTTGATTGACTTTATATAATAGTCACGCATCCTAAATAGCTTGGAAAGCAAGCACATGGTACGTAATTGAAAAGAAGATAACACCTAGGACTAAGCTAAACCGGCTTGATCTAGTATTTAGGAAAAGAAAAACAACTAGTAGTATTTTCTGTTGTGCACGCATCGTTGGCTTCAGTTTTGGTGCTGGTGGGCCCCATCCAATTTCCTTCAAGCATAGTAGACTCCAAATATCCCACGTCCTTGTACTTGCCTGGTATTCCTTACGTGGCCTTCATAAAAAATAGAAACTTAATCTGCACCTTTTGCTCTTTAAACCAAAACAGACTCCGCATATCAAGTTGCCTCTGGTAACAAAAAGTCGTGGTAAGGAAATGTAGAAGACCAGCCTCCTTGACGCCTCCTCCTAAACATGGTTTACCATAAGGATTAAAATAGAATCATTCCACTGTTGAGGTTCAGAAAACTCAGCCAACTTTCCAAGCGAAAGCCTAGCCCCTAAGACCTGCCCCGCTCCGCCTAGCCCCCGCTCCGCTCCCCGCCGGTGGCCACTCCGGCCCCGGTGGCCACCACATCTTCGCTAGCCCCCGCTCCGCCTAGCCCCCGCTCCGCTCCCCGCCGATGGCCACTCCGGCCCCGGCGGCCACCACATCTTCTGCGTCGGGGTCGCTTCGACCGCGGCGACCATCTCTAGCCGGTGATTACTCCGATCCCGTTGGCCACATCTTCAAATGGCTCTCTCAGATCTAAACTTCTCCCTGGGGAAAGCTTTCGAGGAATACATCAAGAAGCAATGCGATACTAGCGTCAATGTACAAGTTTTGCCAGGATCATCAAAGTTCTTCCTCATGGTGGAATTCAAGCGATCGCTGATCAAGCTCAATCCAGAGTCAGTGGGCCTCATCATTCAGGCCTACTTCGGTGGCTCTGCCAATATTTTTAAGGTATCTCATCTGCGCAATTGGTCATATAAGTTCTGTGTCTCTTCTCCGGAAGTGGGTTTCGAAATTATTTGAGGCGGCAACTTGTCCACCAATCTCTTCTCTATGAATTTTCTTCTCTGGTGAGAGAGGGATGATCATCTCAAACATCTTTACCGCCGTTATCTTGATGCGGCCTCTAAGGAGTGGACTGTGGTGACCAATTCTAAATCTCGTCGATTATATGTTCAAGCTATTCAACAGCCTCAATTCTTTTCTTCGCAAAACATGCCTAATTCGCATGATCCAGCCATGCAACAATCAAGGGCCCATTAAATTCAGTTTTAACTTCGCCCAATAACACTGCGCTGGGTAGGACAGGATCGACGCGTTTTGAATCTTTGGGTCTTTTGGACAATAATGAAGCAGGCCATTTCTGTGTTCGTTGTCTCATGACGGGTCACTCTAGGCCCAAATGCCAGAATAGAATCCGCTGTAAGGCCTGCAAGAGATTGGGGCATATTGCAGTCAACTATAGATTCCGGCCCGAAATTGTCGCTCCGCCTTCCTCTTCTGACACGACAAATCCACCTACGCTGGTGAATAATCTGGTAGCCGGTAACAGTGGTAGGCGGGACCCAGTCGTCAGCGACTCTAGTGTTCCGTCTTCCCGTAATGCCGTCCCTGCATAAAATTTACTGCCCTCTGCTCGGGACTCTGCTGCTGCTCAATTCCCAATTCTTTCCCTCCGCCCTCCTCAATCTCATCCATCACTCCGTCCAACCAGGGTTTCCACATTGCTCCACCCCACCAGTTTCGCTCCGCCGAGGTCTTCGACAATGGCGAATTTTCCATTCGATGCGACGCCTTTCCTGCTCCCTGGCACTCAAGCGATCGAGGTGGAAGGGAGGCCAGCTCGTGCTCAGGTCATCCATGGAGACATGCAGCTGTCCAACGAGAATCTTGCCATCGCCACTCTAGTGCCAATGCCCCAAGGTGAAGTTGCTTTCGTCAATGTCAGAGAGGTTCTCAGTGATTTCTTGGCTTCGCAAAGGGTCGTTTTCTCTTCGATCTCCAAATGTCCTTTTGGTCAGGTGTTTGTTAGATGCAACAGTAAAGCAGATAGGGATTCCTTGGTCAATAGAAGCCCGCATCCTTTCGATGATATTCACATCATCTTTGAAAAGCATGACCAAGGTATGAACTAGAGGAATTTTAACCTGGCTAGAGACTGCTGGCTGCTGTTAGTTGGTTTCTCTGCGGATCTGCGCTTTATGCATGAGCTCAATAATGCAGTCTCTAGTTTTGGGAAATTACTGTCTTGGGATAGAGTTAAAACCACTGATGCTGTAGGGGCAGTTAAAGTCAGAATCGATGCTCTGTCAGATGTTCCTGTCAGTTTGGCGGTCACCGGGGACAGACATTTCGAAGGTGAATCTTGGACTTGCCCTGTCGTTATTTTCCAGGAAGAGTTGTTGGGCGGTGGTCCCCCATATGAGGAGCCCATTCCAGATGATGGCAACCCATACCCAAGGCCTCCTGAGCAGCATCACCATCCCAATCAGCACAACCTATTCTTTGGTCCTGTACCACAACATGACAACAACGAGCAGCCTGAGAATGATCAAGATGTTCAGAATGGAGATGCGCAGAATGCAGATGATCTTGGTTGGGACCACTGGGCGATGCCTCCTCTCCTCGATAATGCTCCGGTGCAGAATCAAGCTGCTGTGCAAGCTCATGAGATAGATCACAGTGGCCTCACCCTCTCTCTGGGCATTGACTCCAACAGTGTTGAAACTGCAATTTGAGTTCAAGGTGCTGAAAATCTTATGTTGTTTGGAAATCTCCTAGTCCCACATGAGCTGCCAGTACTAATGCCAGAGATACAACATCCAGATCTCAATCTGCCACTTGAGGTGGAATTGCAGCAACCAGAGATCCCTGCTGCATTCTTGCATGCTGACCTGCAGGAGGAGATGGAGCAGATGCCTGAAGCCCATGTTGATGTTGCAATGTTTGGGCCACCAGTTGTGCAAGTTAATGATGCCTTTGTAGTGTAGATGTCGCAGGATCAGCCAGTTCCAGTGATGCCAGAACTGCACAACCAGACAGATCTACTACCTGATAACACTCTTCTTCCTCACCATTTGTTGCGAGCCCCTTTTGCTGCCCAAGAGGATAACATCCAGCAACTCGTAGTTGGTACTGTTGCGGAGCCTGTGGAAGCTGCTCCGGACAAATTTCAGGAGCCTGTGTTTTCTGCCACGGCCAATCAAACTGTAAACACTGCAGCTTCAGAACTACCCAGCCCAGATTCAGACCCTGTCATGCAAAAGATGTTTCTGTCCCAAGAACAGCAAGAGTTGCACAAGGACTGCTCTGGTCAGGAAGAAGCAGAGCTTTGGAAGAAGTTTTTTGCTCCTGACGGGCAGCCCAAGGATGTGATTCAGGTACATAATGAGTGTGCCAATTTTATTGCTCTTACATTGCTTACTCCAAACAAGTTTGAGTGGGTTAAAAAGTTGCTTTCTTCTCAATTATGGAAAATTATTTCAGAAAATTCAGATAGCTCCAACTTGAAACCTTTTGTCCTCCCTGAGAAATGTGAATCTGTTCTACAGAGCATTTGCAAAAATCAGACTGATGAAGAGGTGCTCCCCACTGCTGCAGTTTCCACCCCACCCTCAAAGCCCACATTAGTTGGAATGTCCTCCAGCACCTCTGCCATTCAAGTCTACAAAAAGAGGAAGGAAAAAGCTCCTCTAGTTGAAACCCAGATACCTGCGAAAGATTGCTTAGATGAGGCCCTACACCAAGCCAAGAAGAAGAAAGGGAGCAAGGTCAAAGAGGTGAAAGAGAAGAGCAAGAAAAGCGCACGGAAGGGAGGACTGCCCAGCCCATCTTAAGGATTTCTTAGGAGATCTTTCTGGTTTCATTTTGAGTCATGGATGTAATGGTTATGTCTTATCAGATGATATTGTGTAAACCTGTGTTCTGGGGTGTGGTTGAGCTGGCACTGTTAGTTCTGTTGCAGACTGAGACCTTTAAGTTATGCAAAGCTACGTAGACTTATCATATTCAGTTATTTCTACATCTCTATCATGCATAAACAGTGGAAAATCATGAACTAGAATATTAGAATTATCAATGATAAAGATAAGTGGTTTGCTATTCGAAACAAAATTGATGAGTTAGATTGTGACATGATTTGTATCCAAGAAACAAAGAGGGAAACATTTGACAGCAGGTATCTTAAGCAGTTCTGCCCGAAACGTCTGAACAAGTTTGATTATCAGCCATTTGTAGGTGCAGCAGGAGGTTTACTAGTGGTCTAGAATGATTCACTTTTCACGGGTGAGACTATCTCTAAAAACACCTTCTCTATCTCCATTCGTTTCACCTCCAAGCTCTCTTCTGATACCTGGACTTTATCAAATATCTATGGCCCTTGTCACTCTTCTGAAAGGGCTATTTTTATGGACTGGTTTTCTAATATTCACATCCTAGATGATTGTAATTGGTTGATGCTGGGGATTTCAATTATATTAGATATCCTTCAAACAGAAACAGAGAAGGGGGTAACCTCAATGATATGCTCCTATTCAATGAAGCAATTAGCAATTTGGGCCTTCTAGAAATTCCATTAAAAGGGAGAGCTTTTACATGGAGCAACATGCAGACAGCCCCTTTACTTGAGAAGCTTGATTGGGTCTTTTCATCTGAAGCCTGGACTTCCAACTTCCCTAACACCATGGTGTTGCCTCTCTTAAAGCCTATTTCGGATCATGTCCCCTGCATCATTAATATTGGCACCAGGATTCCAAAGTCTAAGATTTTCAGGTTTGAAAATTACTGGATGCAGATTGATAGTTTCAAGGACACTGTGAAAAATATTTGGCAACAAGATGTCAATGAAACTGATAGTGCAAAGAGAATCACTGCTAAGTTTAAGAGATTAAGAAAGGGCCTGAAGATTTGGGCCAAAGAGCTCTCACAGCTGACCAAACTTATTCAAGCTTGTAATGATCTCATTATGCTCTATGACACCTTTGAAGATTTTAGATCCTTATCCAATGTTGAATGGAATGGCAGAGAAATTGTTAAAAGGCATCTTCTTAACTTGTTGGAAATGCAAAGGGCATACTGGAAGCAAAGAGCAACAATTAGATGGATCTTGCAAGGGGAGGCTAATACGAAATATCTGAAAGTAAAAGCAACCATTAACTTCAGAAATAACTACATTGCTAGTTTGTAGGATGAAGCTGGTAACATGCAAGATGATCATCAGACTAAAGCTGCAATTTTGTGGAAAGCCTTCAAACAGAGACTCAATGCAACTGTGCTCACTTTTGATCTTCTGAACCTTGAGTCCCTTGTCCCAAAGATGCCTGAACTAATTGAGCTGGACCAGCCTTTCACTAAGGAGGAAATTGATGCAGTGGTTAAAGATCTCCCATCTGATAAGGCACCAGGGCCAGATGGCTTCAATACTGACTTTATCAAGCATTGTTGGGACATCATTGCTCCAGATTTCTATGAGTTAATTGAAGACTTTTACAATGGCAAATTAAACTTGCAAAGTATCAACTCTTCCTTCATTACTCCAGTGCCAAAAAAGATGCTCGTGTCAATGCTAATGATTTCAGACCAATCTCTTTAGTCAACTGCTCCATCAAAATTATCACAAAACTTCTTGCCAACAGACTGCAGGCTGTCATCTTAAAGCTAGTTCATCAAAATCAATATGGGTTCCTTAAGAAGAGATCAATACAAGATTGTCTGGCCTGGTCATATGAGTTCATCCACCAATGTCATCAATCTGGGCAAGAATTAATTATCTTAAAGTTAGACTTTGAGAAAGCTTTTGATATGATTGAGCATGAAGCCATCAGGAAAATTCTCATTGCTAGAGGCTTTGGACCTAAATGGATTATGTGGATGTATATGATCTTCTCTTCTGGATTTTCTTCTGTGCTGCTAAATGGGGTGCCTAGAAAGCAGTTTCTCTGTAAAAGAGGAGTTAGACAGGGGGATCCTCTTTCACCTCTGCTGTTTGTCATAGCTGTTGATCTGCTTCAAACAATCTTAAATGAAGCTATGAGGAATGGTCTGATCTCTGCCCCTATAAACACTAATTCTGCCCAAGATTTTCCTGTAATCCAGTATGCAGATGATACAGTCCTTGTCATGCAAGCCAATACTGCATAGCTGCACCAGCTCAAAAATTTGCTCATGTATTTTAGTACCTTCACTAGCTTGAGAGTCAATTATGAAAAATCAGTGATTGTTCCTATTAACACTACTAATGATAAGATGCTAGAACTGGCTAATATTATGGGTTGCAAAGTTGGATCTCTTCCCTTCACATACTTGGGTTTACCTCTTTGCCTGTCCAGGCCAAAGATTGAGGATTTTATGCCCATCATGCAAAGAATTGAAAGAAGACTGGCTGGTTGTTCATCCCTGCTATCTTATGGAGATAAATTGGTTCTAGTGAAGTCTGTGTTCTACAGTCTGCCCATTTTCTTCATGTGTACACTTGCACTGCCAGCTAGTGTCATGGAGCAAATTAAGAAATATCTCAAACATTTCTTTTGGAGAAAATATGGAATGGAAGACATGGGCACTACATTGATTGCTTGGGACAAAGTTTGCAAACCAAAAGAGAAAGGAGGACTTGGGGTATTGGATATTGCTAGTCACAACAAATGTTTACTTATGAAGCATGTCCACAAGTTCTTAAATCAGCAGAATATTCCTTGGGTCAATTTGATTTGGGAGACTTATTATCCTGACAGAATGCTTCACACTAATCCACAAGGATCTTTTTGGTGGAAAAGTATTCTCAAATTAGTGCCTGAGTTCAGACAAGCTGCTGTCCCCAAGATTGGCTCTAGCAACACTATAAGATTTTGGCTTGACAACTGGAATCAGGGCATATTGAAAGATAGATACCCTCAGTTGTTCTCTTTCAGTAGGAAAGAGTAGATTTCTGTCCAGAAAATCAAAGAGTTGGAGGATGCATCTGAACACTTCTTTACCCCACTATCAACTCAGGCTCATCAACAATTCCAAGAGCTATCTGCCCTCATGCAGGCTACCCAATTGAATAATACTCTGTACATCTGGAGCCTGCCATGGAACAAGCATAACAATGAATTTTCGGCTATCAAAATGTACTGCCACATGCAAGGAAAAGAAGTACACTCTCCACTCTTTAAAAGGATCTGGAAAAGTGCTGCCATGTTAAGATATAAAATCTTCCTATGGCTGCTGCTGCATGATAGAGTGAATGTCAGGAATCTTCTTGCCAGAAAGCACTTTCATTTGCCAAATTACAATTGTGAGCTCTGTAACTGTTCCTGTGAAGAAACCAGCCTCCACCTCATTTGGGATTGCACTTTTGCTCTGCAATGCTGGGATTCTATTGTTCCTTCCAAAGTCAGAGGAATAAATGCTTTCGATGAGATCAACTTGCTGTCAATCCATCTGCCCAAATAGTTTGCAATGAGCATCATCACCATGGGTTGTTGGCACATTTGGATGCAGAGAAACTCCAAAATTTTCAAAGCGCAAAACCCATCGCTTCAAGAATGGAGAAAGCTACTCAAAGATGATCTTAAGTTGCCAATTTTGAGAACCAAAGAAAAATACAGGGAAGCTTTTAGTGCATGGATTACAGATAACCTCTATTAATTGTTCATGGATATTCCTAGAGCTGGTATTGGTTAGATAGACCCTATTGTTCTGCTTGTATGTAAATAACTTTGAGTTGATTTGAATGAAAAATACCGTAGAGCGATTGTTCTACGGTTTTCGGTTCAAAAAAAGGATTAAAATATTCTTTTGTTTGGTTTCATGTTGATGCATGCATGTCCAAACCAGAAGAAGCTAATATCTCAAACTGAACAAGTTTCTCTTCTTTGCCTATGCACATCGTGTGCAACACATCAGCATGCATGCACGTAGTATTTTCTAGTGGCTTCTCATCGTTGTAGCTTAGCTGCTCTGATGTATATACAATGTATTTTTGAACATCATTGGCTTTAGGCGAAACAACAATGACCTTAGTATTTAAGTTATAGGCGGTCGTATCATCCTCCCCTCCTTGCAATGAAACCGTCCTCTATTTCAAGTCAACAGTATTTTTATCCATAGACAGACTGACGGCTGTAGAAAAATCAGCAGATTTGTGCTTCTTTTTTTCTACTTCTTTCTGCTTTTTTATCTTCTCAAGATGTTCTTTCCTCCAAGCAATAAAAAGATCCTCACCCATTGGCACGAGGTTGCACCTCTTACCCCTCTTGACTATATATCTATGTGCTTTGCAATCATATGCTATATCATGCTCTTTGTACCATGGCTCACCCAATAACAAGTAACATGAAATCATTGGTGCCGGAATCACATCACACAAAACCTCGCAAAAATAATTTCCCAACAAAAATTGTACCTCGGTTTGGTGCGTCACACTTAGCTCTTCATGCCCCAAACGAAACAAGTACGGCCATGCTCGTGGTGTCATTGGTAGATCTAGCTTCTCCACCATTTCCATGCTTGCAGCATTGATCAAACTCATGTGGTCGATTGTCATGGCACATGATCTCTCTTGTACGACAACACGAGTATGAAAGTGCCCATCCCATCGACCTTCCGCCTCCAATTGAAATCCATAGCTTAGCTTCCATGATAATCCAGTCATCTCCTGTATAGTTCCATGAACAACCTTGCTCTAAATACCACCTGATGTAAACTAATCCTTGTCGCGAGATCCGATCCGTTGTTGCGGCCCGACCTTTCACGACACTCCAACTTCAGCAGCAGTAGCCTCTTGCCCGCGCACGCGATGTACACAAAAAGAGGGTTTGAACCTTGCGGCTCAGTACGAGAAAACCAATCTCGACGACGGTACTAACGCACAAACAATTTCCCCAAAGAGAAATCGCAACAGAGAGGTTTTCTAAAGCTTCCTCCAAAACTTAGGGATTTTTTGATAACTTCCCCCAAAACTCGATACGGATGTATACCCAAAAAAACACATCGTGTTTATTGTCAAAATATAACCTAACCTTTACAAAAGACTCGATTGACTTTATGTAATAGTCACACATCCTAACTAGCTTGGAAAGCAGGCACATGGTACGTAATTGAAAAGAAGATAACACCTAGGACTAAGCTAAACCGTCTTGATCTAGTACTTAGGAAAACAAAAACAACTAGTAGTATTTTCTGTTGTGCATGCATCACTGGCTTCAGTTTTGGTACTGGTGGGCCCCATCCAATTTCCTTCAAGCATAGTAGACTCGAAATATCCCACGTCCTTGTACTTGCCTGATATTCCTTACGTGGCCTTAATAAAAATAGAAACTTAATCTGCACCTTCTGCTCTTTAAACCAAAACAGACTCCACATATCAAGTTGCCTTTAGTAATAAACAGTCGTGGCAAGGAAACGCAGAAGGCCAGCCTCCTTGACGCCTCCTCCTAAATGTGGTTTACCATAAGGATTAAAATATTATTTTGTTTGGTTTCCTGTTGATGCATGCACGTCCAAACTAGAAGAAGCTAATATCTCAAACTGAACAAGTTTCTCTTCTTTGCCTATGCACATTGTGTGCAACACATCAGCATGCATGCACATGGTATTTTCTAGTGGCTTCTCATCATTGTAGCTTAGCTGCTCTGACGTATATACAATGTATTTTTGCACATCATCGGCTTTAGGCGAAACAACAATGACCTCGGTATTTCAATTATAGGCAGTCGTATCAAGAGCCCCTACTGCTACATATACTGCACCAATTACTAGAGCTCGCGGACGCCAATTAAATTACCAAGTACTTTCATTTCTTGGTAATATTCTTTTGTTCATGAGAATATGACACTATCTAAATTGGATACATGTGTTTGGCTTACAAATGAAGGGCCTAGAATGGACAAGAACGATGAACATTGGAGCATGATCAAGCATGGAGAGGATGGCATGCACAAGGGAACAAGAATGAAGTTTGTGGTGGAGTTTTCAACACTTTGAAGTCACCATGATGACGTAGAAGGACATGGACGAAATATACAGGATGGCCTTTCATAAATTTCGCCCATAGCTTAATAAAGGTGTTGTGCCACCTTATTTTTGGGCCAGGCCCATATAATTTCAAAATAATACTTCATAGGTTGGTTTTTGGTGACTGTATTGTGGGGGAGACGACTCGGGAGGTGTTTTAGTCCCACCTTGCCAAGGGTGGATGAAATCCCCTCCCTTTTCCCCTATAAATACAGCCCTTAAGGCCCCGTTTGGACTTGGGTTTTCTTTAGATTAAAAGTTCGCCATAGCTACAACTTCGAGTCATTCGTTTGTGTTCTATGACTAGACCAAGATGTCAAAGAACCCCACTTTCATTAATAAGGCTTTCCTCTTATATTTGCAATATTCAGATTGCAATTTCAGTTTCTTGCTTGTTCTTCATTTTGCGTGCAGGAAATAGACCTTCATGGTCAGGTTGATCATGCTCCGGCGTAGTAAATAACCTCTTGGAGTTGGTTTAGCGATTGCAAAGGCGCGACATCCTCACACGTTCATAGTCGGATCGTCAAAGTCTACTCCACCGAAAATGATAGCCTCCATCCACTGGTGCAAATACGTCCTATACAAACGGTTTTTACCCCCTTTTCACGATGAAGTTTTGAACCATCGCCTAGTCAGTGTGTGAGATAGGGGGGTCCTTCCCACACCACCCACAAACCGTTGGGGATAGGCCCTCCGGTCACACACGCGGGGCAAAATGAGCTTGCATGCGATCGGGCAAGGCATCGGAGACAATTATACGGGCCCAATCGTTTCCGTTCATATGTACATCCCACACAATGAATCCAAGAAAAAAGTTTTCGTTCGTATGTATATCACACACAATTTTTTATGTGAAAATGTTTGTGCACGGTGGCCTAACGCAAACAGTTCTCTTGCAGAAGCCGTGTGTGATTGTTAATTGATCCAACACGCCTACTTTCTAGAAACCGTGTGGGTTGTTTGAGTTCACCACCCATGGTGTTGTCAGAGATACCATCTGCAATAGATAACCCCAATAAACAGGGTAATTGGCCTATTATTGATAATCCATGTAGTAATCAAAATGACATTTCTTATAGAACACACCATATATTTCATATCCGTATAACGACAACTAGGATTTCATAATTGAACTACATCAGATAGCTTCAACACTCAGTTACACCATATAGGGATATACTCCCTCCGTCCCATAATATAGGAATGATTTTCAACTTTGTTAGCTTGAAAAATGTTCTTATATTACGGGATGGAGGGAGTAGCTAGCTAAACGATTACACAACAGCACCAAGTTTCACATGCAACATCGAAAACCTTTGGAAAGTAGCATCATACACAGTAAATAGACAGATGAATCTCATCTGGGTAACTGCAGAAACGGAAGGCGAATATTTAGCCTTCAGTGATGTTGAATGTCCTTGCAACTTTAGGCCAGTGGCTATGGATAATTGCCCACCCAACCTTCGTCCTCTTGAGGAAGACTTCAATATTGTACCACTGGTGTTGAATGAATACCTTCCTCGCCTCTTAACCATGCACATGGTTTGAGTGGTAATCATCGGTGAACTGCTTTGGAAAGTACAAAAAACAAAGATATGCATAAATCACTGTTGTAAATTTTGAAATGGCACAAGGGGAAAACCAAGGTAAAAGAGTTACTACCATCCTATAGTTAACTGATGTCTTCTTCATTGTCCAAACAAAGATCTTGTTGTTATTCCTCGCAAGTATCTTTATCCTAACAATCTTTCTGAGTTTCTTGACTTGACTAATATTCATGGACATCTCATTACCCCATATGCAAAATGGGTCAAACAGTGGGTCTAAGCCTCTGACAGCAGGACCTACATGTTCAAGACCAAATTGTAAGAAACCTAAATATTATAATGATTCCTGCAACTGCCCAATAATGTGCTATTAGCGAAAGGACCATGCATGAGCAAACCTCGATGGTAAACCGCAGTGCCTCACATTGTTTCCCTGCAACACATATAAGGGTATCCTGATCAGGTTAACTAAGAGTTGCCATACTATCATTAGAATATGTTAATGAAAAATAAACAAATTGCAGATCCAATAGATTAACTCAAGACGCATGGAAAAGCTAGTTAACCTAACCAAACATGCTAAACAACTTGGGAATAGAGCAATTATATATGTTTCTTGTGTATTGAGTATGGCCAAATTCGATTTCTCACATGCATAACAATACAAAATTGTACCCACAACAAATGAAAATCAAATTGCAGAACTGAACCAAACAGTTAATTGGACAACAGAACAAATGAACCAAAATAGTTAACTGAGCACGGCATTGCAGAAAAGAACATACACTAGAAGATAAGACAGTTAACGAAACCAAGAATTCTTGAGAACTACTACGAAATGTAGCAATTGTTGGGCCAAACTGTTAACTGAACATTACATTTCAGAATATCAGATTGCATATTAACATTACAAAGGACAAATCACTAGAAGGCACTAGTGGTGGCCTCGAGAAAACAACACGAACCTTATTTTAAAGTAGACAACTGTGTGGCAGTGTCGACGATGGCCATGAAGACGAGGTGCTCCTACAAGATCTGACGGTTGGCATGCATGGCAACCATCGCGGCCTCATCCGTGCGTGCGGCCGCAATTTGCTTCTCCACTTCCGGATGCTACTGAGCTCCACGCTATACTACGTGCAAAATGGCAGGGGGCGACACTTAATTGGAGGATGGAGCAGTGATTTGGGCGGAAGGTGTTGCGCTGTCGGTCACGGCATGTGGGATGAGGAAGGAGGAGGATGGTGTGGGTGGGGTGTGGATTACCTGACCATATTAACGAGGCCACACAGCAAGAAGAAGGGTCGCCAGAGAGGAGGTGGTGCTGCCAGTAGGCAACAATGAAGGTTTGAACTTGGAAAGCAAGGAGGAACAATGGAAATGTGGCTTTTGGTGGGGGAGGCGGGGAGATAGATATTTCCGCGGTGGCAGAAAAATTTCGCTCAGTGCCGCGAGAAACTGGTGCGCAAGTGTGGTTCAAGCGCGGGCGGTGGACTATAGACGACGAAGCTTCCTACGTAAGCCAGACAAGACGGTGCGCCAAGATATTTCATATCTCATCCCACACGATTCTTGCTAGTAAACTATTTGTGGTATACCTGATTTTTTTATTCTGTTTTGAAAGACAAAATGGTGTTAGGGAAGGAAAAGATGGTGTTTGAATTGCTAGAACATTTATCTGCAGTGAACATGCAACTATATGAGTGTCGTGTTAAAATTTGGAATTATTCTGGGTTCGTTTGGCCTTTTTTTTGAATTTTCACCGGGGGGACAGAATCCCCCACCTGAATATATTGATCACAGTGGGCCAAAATCCCAGATAGTTACAAACACCAACTTTACATGAGGGAGGGAGGGGGCGAAACAACATCACGGAGGCAACGCTGAGAACACACGCACCCATTCCCCCGCGTGTGATCGACGAGCTTCAGTCAGCCGATCATGCCATAGGACCGTGTCCTCCCTATAGCACCAGAGCAGGCGGGCAAGGGACGGCGGCAAGAGTTGAAAAACAACCGCGTTCCGGTATTTCCAAAGCTGCCAGTAGCACAACATGGCAAACTCGACCTCCGACTCGAGGCCTACGGCCACCGCAGCAGCAAGTGCGCCGAGCTTGCAGACCATAACACCGTCGACAACGACCCGGACATGCCTCCAGAACGCCACCACGAATGGGCAGGAGAAGAGCATGTGGTCAGCAGTTTCCAGAGCAGTAGAGCAGAGTGGACAACCGGCATCATCTACAAGGACAATGCGTTTCCGAAGCAGGACGTCCCTCGTGTGGATGCGTTGTTGCGCCAGCAGCCAGCAATAAAACTTCACCCGCGACGGAGCACGCGCCTGCCAGATCATGGGGGCGAAGCCAGTGGCCACCCCGCCAAACCGTATGAGCCAATAAGCAGAGCTGGACGACATGGCGCCTTTGGGTGCAGCAGCATGAATAAGCTTTCTCTCATCACCCCCGGCCCGCGCTGGCAATGCGGCCAGGAGCGCAGCGACCACCGTGAGTTCGTGCTCACCCACGCTTGTTAGCTGGGGCACCCGGCAGCGAGCGAGTCCGTGCGCGCACATGCCCGACCGTCGCCTCTGCGTCTAGGGCGTGGGAGAAGAGGGCCGGGTATGCCACCGCGATAGCCCCGCAGGGCAGCCAGCGATCCCACTAGAAAGAGCATTTGCTCCCTCTCCCCGACGTCGACAATGGAGAAGGCGCGGTAGAGTGGGAGCAATTTCACGATCGCGGCCCGGTGCTCACCAAGGGCCAGTTCGCCGCGAGCGAGAAGGGAGCGTCCACCAGCCACCCATATCCAGGCCGCCCACCTAGAGTCCGGGGTCGTATGTAGGCGATGTAGCATCTTGAGTAGCAGAAACAAGTTTTGCGTTGCCAGGTCACGGACTCCCAGCCCGCCTTCGCTCTTCCCCCGGCACACCCTCTCCCAAGCAACAAGGCATTGGGCGCCTGAGGCCCGTTCGGCGACGTTCCATAGGAAGGCGCAGCACAGCCCGTCCAACACACGCACCATGGCAGGCGGCAGTAGCAACGCCGCCATGGCATACGTGGGAAGCGCGTCCAGGACGGCGTTGATGAGTACCAGACGCCCAGCGGGGGAGAGAAAACGAGCCGCCCAGTCGGTGAGATACTTGTCCACTTTCGTAATCAGCGACAGGAAATCCGCGAAGTGCAATTTCTCCCATGAGAGAGGGAGACCGAGGTACGTCTGCGGGAACGATCCCGTGGCGCAGCCTAGAGCAGCCACCACCCAGGCCAAAGCCTCCTCCTCCACATGCACCGGCACCAGGGTACTTTTGGTGAAGTTGATGATCAGCCCCGTGGCGGCGACGAACTGGTCGAGAATTTGCCGGAGACAGACCGCGCCTCCCTCGGCCGCCCGCGTGATGATCAACATGTCATCGGCGTACTGCAACACCACTGCAGGCGCGTATGGAAGGAGAGGGTGGCGCAGCACATCATCCTGACGGATCAGCCGCTGGAGCACATCGGTGATGATGAGGAAGAGGTAGGGGGAGATGGGGTCCCCTTGCCTGAGGCCGTAGCGCACCTGGAACCACCGCCCCGGCACCCCGTTCAATAGGACCGCCGAGCTCGAGGAGTGGAAGAGGGCATCCATCCAGTCGCACTAGAGCGACGGGAACCCCCGGACCTCCATCACAGCGCGCAGGCTCGCCCCGTTGATGGAGTCGAACGCCTTGGCGAAGTCAAGTTTGAGGACCATCATGGGGGCCCGGCGATGATGGCAGCACTGCACCATTTCTGTGGCATAGATGATGTTTTCAGAGATGCTTCGCCCCCGCACAAAGCCGGACTGATCTTCGTCGATCAGGAGAGGGATTTGCTGTTGAAGTCGTGAGGTAAGCCCTCGACACAGGATCTTGATGTCGCCGTTTTTGAGCGAGACGGGGCGAAAGGAGGCAGGGGATGGCACACCGCTCCCTTTGGGCAGTAGGGCGATGTAGGCACGATTGATCCTGTCGAGGTGGGCGACGCCGTCGTGGAACTCATCAAAGAGACGAAGAAGATCCAACGCCACCATGCCCTAGGCCGCCTGGTAGAATGCGGGACCAAGCCCATCTGGGCCAGGGGCGCTGGTGCGGTCCAGGGCGTGGATCGCCGCCTTGATTTCGGCCCGCTCGAAGGGGGCCATAAGAGCAGGCCCGTCCGCAGAAGGGGCACCAGCATAGAGGGCCGTCAGGTCAAAATGCTAGACGGACTCCCTGGGCTGGACCAACAGCGCCATGTAGAAAGCACGCAGCGCCGCAGCCATCCCTGCATGGTCTAGCACCTGCAACCCTCCAACTTCCAGGGGCGCGATGCGGTTGCGGCATCGACGTTGCGAGGCAGAGGCATGGAAGAACTTGGTGTTCTCATCCCCCTCGCACACCGCACGATGTTTGCCACGCTGCCGCCAATGCGCACACTGCCGGCGAACGGACGGGGCGAGAGCAAGCCGGGCGTAGTGGCGGAGAGCGCTCTCATCTGTGGAAAGAACACGGTTCTCTTCCAGGAAGTCAAATACGTCAATAATGAAACGACAATCATTATCGAAAGTGGGAATGAACCGGTGCTGTTTTTTCCAAACATTGGCAGCAAACCTGAATTCTTTCTTCCTAGCCGCGAGGATCCCACCCGCGCCCGTAGCACGCACCGGAGAAGACCAGGATGGTAGAGTAGTAGGGAGGAAGGCTGGGTCCTGGAGCCAGGCCATTTCAAAGAAAAACCGCGAGGGGGTCGGGTTTTTGGTCGAGGTCGTGACCAGGAGGGGCACATGATCAAAAGTGACGTGAGGGAGGGAGGTGAGAGAGGAGTCAGGGAACACGTCATTCCAAGCATTGTCGAAGAACGCTCGATCAAGCCGGGCAAGGATGGGGGGATCCTGTCGATTGGTCCACGTGAAGGAGCGGTCCGAAAGGTGCAGCTCATGCAGAGCTAGGGCATTCACAAGGGACTTGAAACAAGCAGCACGCCCAGCATCAAAATTCCCCCCTGTCTTCTCGCTAGGATGACGAATGAGATTGAAATCCCCCACAACGAGCCAGGGCCCGAGGACCCTAGGAGGGGTCGCGAGCATGTCCTCAACGAAATTTTCGGAGAAAGAGTGGTCGGAGGGGGCATAAACGTTAGTTAGGGTAATGGTCACCCCCGAGGAAGAGCACGTGAGAGCGACGAAGACAGAGTAGCTAGACTCGAAGGAGGAGACGGGCGTGAAGGATGAAGGATCCCACGCGGTGATAATGCCGCCATGGCTCCCGTCCGCATTTTTGGCGACAAACTGCGTGAGGTGCTGGGGGAGGAAAGAGACGGCTTTACGGGCGTCAAGATAAGCAAGCTTAGACTCTTGGATGCAAACAAAGCTGGGATTAGAGGAACATAGCAAGTTATTAACCACATCACACTTATCCCAATCGCCCAAACCCTGGACATTCCAGGAGAGCGTGCGGATTGAGCAGAAGGCGGCACTATCCATTACAACATACAACACCCGAACGCGGAGAGAGGGGGGACAGGATTACACGAAAGGAAACACAG
>NC_041392.1:368185950-368187234 GCF_002162155.2 Triticum dicoccoides
AGCCGCGGTCTCGTCGCCGCACTCCGCGCCCTCCAGCCCAACCAGGGTCACTCCAGAGTGCGAGCTCCCGGCGTCGGAGAAGAACGACGAGCTCGAGAACGGCGAGATGGCGCAGGGATGGGACGGGGCAAGGCAGCCCGCCCCAAGCTCAAGAGCAGGCCATGGGAGTGGCGGCGCTCCCAGGACACGGAGAACGGAGGCGAGCTGCCGTCCGCCCCGGCGTCCCCTACCGCGGCCAGCAGACGGCGCCGCACCACCCCCACGCCCGCTGCCCAGAGGCAGGCCATGGAGGACGGGAAGGTTGTGGGCAAACAGCGGCGGAGGGGGCGGAAGAAAGGGATGTAGACGCCGTCACGGGAAAAGGAGTTGGCGGCATCCCAGACCCGAACTAGCCAAACGGATACCACGTGGGCCCCCCAGCGACCACCTAGAGGCCAGACGTCGCAGGGCACGTCGTGCGGGCTACGAAGGCGGACAACCACCCTGACCGTAGCCAGCTCCCGACCAGCAAGGATGAGGGGGTCGATCTCGAGCACTTCGGTGAAGGGAGCGAACGCCGCAGCGATGCCGACAGGGTTGAGGAATTCTGTGGCGAAGCCAGTCGCCGCCAGGAGAGCGCAGGGGCCAACATGAAAGTCAACCCGCCCAAATGCCTCCTCCCGGTGGAGGTCGATGCGGGCGCCCTCATGCCTAAACGGCTGTCGCCCCATCACTTCCTCGCGGTCCGCAGCAGAGGCGAACCGGAGGTACATGGCACCGACGGAGGATGGCACCGTCTTCGGGAGGATGTGGCCGATGAAGCGAAGGAGGGCGGCTTGGACGGCCGCGCTATCGTTGTGGAAGGCATTCGGCGGCTCAATGGTGACCACGGCCAGCCGCAAAGCCGCATCGCTGTCACCCTCCGGCACGAAGACTTCGATGGAGTCCGGGCGCTGCGACTCAGCGGCAAAGGAGCCGCCGAAGGAGCGGGATAAGAAAGATGACCCCGATAGGTCAAGGGGGGAGGCCTCTCCATCCAACCCAGCGCCATCCACCGCAGCGGCAGGGGCAGGCACCGGGGTGACCACAGGCTGCAGCTGCACCGGCTGGGGATGCCCGCTAACTGGGGAGGATGGCACCAGAGACGGAGGCGGGGAGGACACCACCTCAGACGTGGAGATGTCGCGGAAATGTGACCCGTCGTTGGCCCCCGTCTCCAAATCAGCGGCGGAGCCCCCCTCCTCCAAGGCAAGGCCGGGCATGGTAGCAGCCAGACTGGCCAAATGCATGGTGGTGCAGAGGTGA